>NC_138154.1:20682081-20882081 GCF_964199315.1 Orbicella franksi
TGAGACTTTCCCTTCAAAAACTTTTGCAAACTCGCCAAACAAACAGAAACAATAAGAAACTATCAAAAACAGGGTTTGGTTATGATTAAGCATTGTTTGGGAAACTCACAAATTAACTCGATACCAGAGTAAAGAGTTTTCTTACATAACTTTTCTTTACAGAACAAACGCAAAAGCTTACGCGTACAACTAGCGCGAGCAAATATTATTCATTTACAGCGCGAAATTGAAGTTTGGCTTTCGACCCTGAAAAACTCACCTTTTCCATTAGCTCAGAGCATAAAACTACATATAAGAGCCCTGGTTCTTATTCCCTGCCTTATTCCCTGCCATCGCTGTGAAAAATCTGTAAGAGAATCTCGCCACTCTCACCATTTCATCAGGCAACGTGACAACATCCATGCGAGAGCTCACGACATGTGCGTGGATCCGCGCGGATATTTGACGTCAGGATGGCGCAATTTGTTCTAAGAATAGAAAAATCGTCTCATATCATAGGTGCGCGCGGATCCCAAGACTTACGGTCTCCGTCCCCGATTATGGCTCCTGGACTGTCCCCCATTCTCGTCCCCATAGCCCTTTTCGCTCCTCTTAGCCAGCAGGGCCTTGGCACGAGTGTCAAGGCCCTGCCGGCTAAGAGGAGCGAAAACGGCTATGGGGACGAGAATGGGCTGTCCCCATGATATGGGACAATTTTTCTATTTTTAGAACAAATTGCGCGATCATGTGCGGTACACGCGCGCACACGCTGCGAGGATTTTTGCGGATGTAGCGCGGGGAAATGGCGTCCAAAATTCCCGAAATGTTTTGTTACTTTTGGCCCACAACTCAATACGTTCATGTCTGTTGGAATTTTCACCTCAGTATTTTCGTCGTAAGCTGCTCCAGTTTGAGTGAAGTAAGACAGTGCCGAATTTAGTTATGTCCCGCTTTATATCACTGACCAAGTTATGTTCCGCTGCTTCTTTTACAAGAGCTCCACATTACTCCACTCTGCTGAAGTTTCACACATGTTGAACATTAACAGCTTTTCCATAACGCAACAAAAAACTAGTTGGATATAGTTGGATATAGCAGCATTTCAGGACTTCAAAGTTTCCCTCCTCTTGCCACACGCTTGCGAGGATTTCGCCAGTCGATCGCGACCGAAAAGTAAAAGAAATAATTGCAAGTTTGAGTTTCGCCTGAATTGTAAGCAACGTTTGATGTTTTATCAAGGCCCAATAAGTAACAATAAGTTTATGTCTGTAGATGCTGCTCAGTTTCGTTTGTGTAAAAATCCAACAAATTGTCTGGTGTCGATGAATAAGAGCGCCCGCCGATGTGTGTTTTGTACAGGCAGTAAAATATGACAAATTGGACTCCCGCACTTTCGTCCGAAAACTTACATCGAACAGATAATATCTCTAGTTTTTAAATATGTTTACGATTGATAAATGTTTGAGAACATATTAAAAGCCTAGCTGAAAATATGTGAATACGGCAGAAATAATCGGCAAAGTTACGATGACGATTTCTTTAACTTGATCAACTCGAACAACGATTTCAATTTTGTTGGGTTAGTTATCAAAACTCCTTGTCTATTTTATTTTCGCAGTGCAAAATTTCATTGTGTTAAAGAAACACACATGATGTTAGTAGCATTTTGGCGTTGGTAAAATTTGTTGCAGCATCTCAGCACAAAAGACAACGAAAGAAATCTTTGTCAAGATTTGTTGACAATTGAAAACACCGACTCGGATTTGAAGTACAGCCGCTGCACTATGCAAATGAGACTTTCCTTTCAAAAACTTTTGCAAACTCGCCAAACAAACAGAAACAATAAGAAACTATCAAAAACAGGTTCTGGTTAAGATTAAGCATTGTTTGAGAAACTCTCAAATTAGCTCGATACCAGAATAAAGAGTTTTCTTTCATAATTTTTCTTTACAGAACAAATACAAAAGCTTAAGCGTTCAACTAGCGCGAGCAGATATACAGTGCGAAATTGAAGTCTTGTTTTCGACCCTGAAAAACTCACCTTTTCTATCAGCTCAGAGCATAAACCTATATGTAAGAGCCCTGGATCTTATTCATTGCCTTATTCCCTGCCATCGCTGTGAAAAATCTGTAAGAGAATCTGGCAACTCTCACCATTTGATCACGGAACGTGACAACATCCACGCGAGAACACCCGACATGTGCGTGGATCCGCGCGGATATATGTCGTCATGGTGGCGCAATTTGTTCTAAAAATAGAAAATTTGTCCCATATCATAGGTGCGCGCGGATCATAAGACTTACGGTCTCCGTCCCTGACTATGGCTCCTGCAATGACCAGTGACCTTTGTAATGCGTTTTTAAGCAGAGTGGTATGGGATATTTAATTGCTGTAACTGTTGTTAGGTCGGGAAAGGTGTCAATCACCTAAATTGTCCCCTGCAACCTCCCCCACGGAAACAAAATACCTAGTTTCGCATCCAAACAAGTAACATTTAATCGAACGTTTATTCCAGATCTCTTGTGGACGAAGCCGAAGACGAGATCCTCGCCGTCGGCTTTGTCCACAAGAGATCTGGGAACGAGATTAGCTCTAACGCTCTCGTTTTTGCTCAAATTTTCGCTTTTGGTTGATGATGCTGCGCGCTCAGCGTTTACACATGACGTCACTGCGGTCAAATAAGGTTTTTTGGGGGAATAAATAAACGGCGCAGCAAACCTGAGTGGAGCTAACTTAACCGCAAGCGAAACCGAAGACGTGTAAGCTAGTCTGGTCTCATTCATTGTTACTTTAATTTATATAAAAAGTCATAAAATGTCACGAAATGTCTAACTTGGTTCCATTCATTGTTATGTAAATTTTTCCCAAATAACTTTTGTTAGTTACCAGTTTCTTTGAGACATTGCTTTTGGCGCAAAAATTAATGACTTCATCTTGATTATGTAACGTGATCGGGAAGCTACGAAAACGAAGACCGATGACCAGAAACCGAAGACTTAAAACCGAAGACCTAAAACCGAAGACCTAAAACCGAAGACCTAAAACCATAGACTTAAAACCGAAGACCGCAAGGCTAAGCATTACGTAACAACCTCACCTTCGGCCCGAGAGATTGCAAGTAAAATACCTTTTGTTTCTTTTTCTAACTTGCAGAATTGCTGGTTTTCAGTGTCACGCAATTCAAAATACATCAAAATAAAAATCAAAACCGGTCAATAGATAAAGTACAGAATCTGAGAAATGAAAAAAGGTAAATATGCAAAGACTCTTGCCAAAATTCTGGTCACAGCAATTTTTCTTATGCGAGATATGCGGAGAAATTTTTTACCCAAATTTGTAGAGATTTGTATGGAGACGCCATGCTGGTGCCCATCCGTATGGGCACCAACATGGCGGCCGGAAACCAACAGAAACATCTGTCACTGATTTTTGCTACAAAAGGGTGAATTTATACCTCGGGGAACTCTAAAACATTAAAATACTTTTTCTAAGACATGAACTGTTCAGATAGCCAAATTCTCCGAAATAAGTCACTTTTTTAACCATCATGACAGCTCTCCAGGCCGTCATGTAAATGCTGCGTCACGCAAAAGCTCAGAAATTCAAGCGTAGTGTATCACAGAACCAAGATCCCATTCGGAGCGAAAATTTGTATGAATATTAGTTTTCAGCTGCTCTTATACATCATTAAAGTAAAATCTCAGGAAGATCAATAGTATCGTAGTTCGAATTTTAGTGACGTCATGTGAAAACCAGCTATTGCAGAGTCACCCCATAAGGGATATGATTTACAGAATTGTTTCTAAATTTGCTTTTTGTGTTTTTTTCTACCCAAAAAAGCTGCAAGCAACATCCTTGTCAGGTCTAGAAGGTGCAGTCATTGAGTACAGATTTGTCTTCATCCATTTGAAAGCTAAGTTGAAAGCTGAAAATGAACTTTCTGCGCTGGCCAGCAGGAACGCAGTCTCTCGAACAAGTTGTACTTTACTGGTTCGTCTAGTTGTTCTAAACACCCTGGTAAGTGGGGTTAGACGTAATTCGACCATATGTGAGGTAAGTTGTATTTTCATACAATCCGATCTTCAGTTCTCAATGCCTTTGTTTACATCTTCAAATACATTCAATAAATAACTCCCCTAGTCAGTCAAATCTTATTTTGTCTCTTACAATAAACCCTGATGTTTAAATACAACCTAGATCACAAAGTAAAGTTGCAAAATATAATTGACCTGAATTCAAATTGTTCTTGATAAAATGATTTATAATAAGAAGTCTGAAAATAATTTAAGGCTTCGTCGTATTGGATACACCGAACCTTTCCGCTTTGAAAAAAGACTATTCAAACTAATGCTCAATTAACAATGTGAAATATAAATAAATTACATTACATTAAGTGATAATAAATAATTTCAATAATAATCTCAATTCTTGTATAATTACATACAATTAACAATTAGTTGTAAATTTAGTTTGGGTTCTCATAGATTAACAATTCCACTAAACAACTGAAAGACGAAGGACTGATTCCACCAAACAAACAAACAAAAAAAACACAATAAATCAGTCAAAATGTTGATGATTTTCTTTAAATAATAATATTTTTGGTATGTTTTTCTCATCTCTCCTGTTTTCCTGCCTGTACATTGAAGGAAGCTGAAAAAGTAAAGTTAGAAACGAAAAGCTCAAGCATTATGGTAATGCTTTTCTTGCAAATAAAAATAAATTTCAATCATTCGAAGCAATCTGAATTCAGCGATAAGTGTGCGCTCACTAAAAAAAGCTCGTTTAAACTATAAACGATCAGAAAATAATTAGCACAGTACAGGAAACTTTGTTTCAAATCGTGATTCTGAAAGTAAGTATCACTTCCAACGTAGTTTTTAAATCAGTACATGGAGCTGTACTGGCTGTAAAAAGGCAACGATGGGTACATGTACATAGAATGATACCCGGCGCATGATGGATCGTAAGCAGCTTGCTGCGGCTGGAAATTTTCACAGCTTTGAGGTGAGGACGATGAGTAACGCAAATTTAGAAGAAGCTGAACGGCAATCTGTTCTTCCTGAAATCTTTGATAGTAATATTCTTGTAGGGAATTGGCTATATTGGCCTGTGCTGCCTCAAACGGAGAATTGCTGGAGTGGCTGAATTCGGCCGAAAGTTCTTCACCTTCTGTGTCTCTGTGCGGTGATGAATTTGGGCTCTCGCTGTAGAAACTGTTGTCGTTTCTCCCCAAGTTTCCTAGATTCACGCTTTCCTCGTCATCTTCAGCAGATTTGAATTTTCGATACCGCGGTTCCGGGCCTTGTGAAGGGCTTCCTCTTTTGAAGGTGGTAAGAGTTCCTTTGGTGGCTCGTTTATTTTTCCTGGAGGGGCAGGTTCGTTTAACCAAATGCATAAGTTCTGGCTTATCACGTTTAAAATGGACGTGCTCAAATTCCATGTTTTTTGAAGGGTCGCCCTTTCCGTTCACTGGAACCTTTCGGAAGCCGTACAGGTTAAGTTGCCTCACGAAGCTTGTGAAGTTCCTAGTTTTGAACATTTCTGCGCTTTCGTCTAGAACTTGACGTTTGAAGGCTTCGCCGTCAGAAATGAGAATTGCGCCGCCACTTTCTGACCAACGGATGGCTTTTCGGTATTTTTCTTCGCTGACGAGCAGTTTTAGCTTGGAAATAAAGGGACTCAGTGGTTTGCCCTTAACTGGAGTGAAGTGCAGACTGTTGGCTAAGTCCATTTCAGCTGGAGAGCAGTTTCGTTCTAAAAGTCCGTCGTCACTGCCTGCGAGACAAAGTAACGATTTTCAATTGAACAAGAACTTAAAAAGGTGCAAAACAAATTGGTTTACAAGCTTCCTGTTACTCGGCAAACTAGCCTTTCAGTGGATAGTATTACTTACAGAACTTCTAAAGCAAACATTTTCTTATATTGCACTTAAACCGCATTTAAACCTCCCTTTCTTCGTTTCACACATTTCATTCTAGAAGTAGGAGTTCTTCCTAATTTAATGGCCAGTTTCTTTACGAAAACGTGCAAACTGCCTCTAAAGGAAAAGGTAAAACCCTAATTTGACTCTTTGTGGTCGAAACTCTTTATATTCTTACACTTGAGAATGAAAACTTAACAAAATAAACTGTACAAACCTTTACAAGTTGCTTTGCTGAAAGCCCACAAAAGATGTAGAACAAACTCTTTGGCCGTGAATCTTCGCAAAAGGTTTTCTTGCTGACGCTTAGCAAACCTCTCAGCCAATCAGAATGAAGGATACACGTTCGAAGTGGTTTCCAATTGGTTAATGTTTGACAACTGAATATGTTTCAAATTCACCAATGTCGAAAGCCTTGACGACACTGCTCACGCCGCAAAACTCGTTCCTTCGGCTTCATATTCGCGGCATCGATTTTTGAAAGCAATAATCGCCAATCCCTAGCTAAACCCTTGGCCTATCTTGTGCCCAGTTCTCCGGTGGAAAAATCAGTCTGTTTATACAACTATGGTTTATACTCGCAGGAAACTGCAAACGATGCTTAATAATTTCACTGAATCTTAGCGTAATTGTGCATTTGTTTTCCCGCGAAACCGTCGACCGGGGAAACCAATGCAAATCCGCCGCACAACCTCAGTGGCCGAAGGCTGACACCGCGGAAATACGTTTTTTGGGGCGCGATACAGTATTTTGCTGGTCAGCGGTACACCTTAACAAGACTACAAAATGCCTGCAACTTTTACATGATTTTCGTAGCGAGTCTTATCGACAGTCAAAAAGATACAAAACTTAGAGCGCACACTGTAAACTTAGCTTTTAAACTCCGCTCATTTGTTGGATAGTTCTCAGTTAATATTATATATTATGCCAAAGCCAAACTGAACTTGCACACGGTGTGAAATTGTTGTTGTTTCGTGAGAGTTCATGCTCGCAAGCGGCGAGCCAGTGGCAATTTACGTTACGATGTGCGCTAAGGCTAAGACTAGGCAGCTTTTGTGCTGCTGTAGCGGTGTTCTGAGGACATCAACTTCTCAAGTTTCTTGAATTGATGGGCTTGAACCGTATGAATCGGTATGTCAACGGCATTTCGATCAAATTCGTCGGGAAGACATGCTCGTGTTCGTCCACTTGTTCGATTGGGGGCACTCACGTAAGTAATCACGGTCATCCTGTCCTCACTCGGTATCACCGAATTATAGACCAAGTTGGCCGAAATCGAAGCAGTGCTTCGTATAAATCTTGGACACGTTGGTGTAACAAGTGTAGGACTGAATCCCCAAAAGGGTTCAAAATCTGGCCTCAACTCGAGGAAGAATTCACCGAGGTATGTTTTCTCATAAAATACCCAATTTTAATTATACTGTACTTCAGGAAGCTTGAGGCTGGCGAAAATAAAATTTTAAATTTTCATGGTTATTATTGTTTCTTTGTTTCTCGTCATAATTTCGAATTGTTGCAGTTCTGTATTTTGCTTTTAGCGCCTCTAAAGTGTGAAAATTATTTTAAACTAGTTGCATAGCTGTTAGAGTTTAGAAAAAAAGCTATTTAGCTATTTAAAAAAACCACAAGAAGTACATGACATCTGATTATCTTTAGATGGCAGAAGACATGGAATACAAAGCTGTTAAAAGGGTAATTAAAAATACATGCATATTAGACAATAAAATTACCATAAAATCTGGGTAATAACAACTTCCAGTTAAAACTCGATAAATGAATTTCATTTTTAGTTATAAATAGGCTATCCCCCTTTTATTCACACAACAATCTTCTGATTATAAGGCCACCCAGATAATTTCTGACCACATTACCTTAGAGCCTGAGACTCTATAACTTTGTAACATTAATATTTGTTTACATATTACTATTATCTGGATTTCCCAATAGAAAACTTCTTCTATTGTACATTTTTTTTCTATTTTGGCTCAGCAAAAATCCTTTTAGATACTGTCCATGGATGATTTCCACAACATCAATGCTGTAAAAACACCAGCTGAGAGAACACTGACCAATGCTCTCCATATGGCAACTCCTCTCCTGAACATTCAGCCATCTGTTGATGGTGGGGAGAGGCAGGGGGCAGGAGCCCGGGAGAATAGGTTGTAGGAATCTGGGGAGAAATGCAAAATGCTAATTTTTGTCCTTCATTAAGGTTTCAAATACTTTCAAAAACAAGAACTGAAAATGTTACTTGACTTTCATTTAGTGTCTTTAGAGACTTCTAGGCCAACAGGCAAAGAAAAATTCACCCTTGGGCTCAAAATGAGGCTCAAAATGAAACCCTTTGACAGTGGCTATGTCATTGGTCATTCACTTGAAAGACGTGGGTAAGAGTAGCAAGGCTGAAAACGAAGGAAAAAAGGAAAAGGAAATGCCTAAGGACTGTGCAGCTAAATGACTAGGATGTGTTTTGAGTCTCTTAATTTACAGGGGACAAGAGCAGGATGAACAAGGGTGGGGGTCAAGAGATAGAGGTATGGGAAGTGGGAGGTTCTGACTCTGCTGTCCCTCCCCCCACTTGATGCAGTACCTTGTCCCTAAGTAAAAGGTAAAGTCTGCATAGAGCCAAGTGGCCCATCAGGCCAGGCTTATCTCAGTTTCTGTAGCATGAACCAACTAGGAGTATTTCTACTACCCCCTGGATAGGATGCTAGTCGATCACAGGGTTACCCCCAGCATTAAATTCACCAGTACCCATATGTACACCTTTGTGGAGAGAGGCACCGTGAGAGTAAAAGTGTCGTGCCCAAAAACACAACACAATGTCCTTGACCAGGGCTCGAACACGGACCACTCGATCCATTGCTGAGCGCACTAACCACAAGGCCACCGCACCTCCCACCTTGTCCCTTAGGCCTAACCTTAACCCTAAACCTAAAAAAAAGGAGTCTGTAGATTTCAGTCAAGTTTACCTCTTTTGTCACTTGTGTATTTGAGACAATTTCTAATTTCCTCGCTTTGCCATTCAGTTTACAGCACCAAAGCCTGATTTTAAGTGATTCGCAACTACTGATGGAACTTGTTTTTGCAACTTACAACTTCAGACTTTGCACAAAATTTCTCACTGGAGAAAAGCAATGTTGTAGAACTTAAGTGATGAACTAAATGCAATAAATATTAATTTGTAAGAAATGTATCTGTTCTTTAATACATGCTTTTGTATCTAGTATCTGAGTTAGATGTAGCCAAGATATATTACCAATGGTTTGTAGACGACAGTAAGCCAATTCAGAGACACAGTGGCATAAACAAACCCACTTGTTAGCCAATTTATCACAGGAAAAAAAAAATACATATAATAATATTATACATATATAATTTATTGCCATCAGGTGCTATAATGTCTTGTAATAAAGTGGTTACAAGTTAAGTAAGAATCTTACAGAAGGGAGGATGATACAATACTATTACTAAGGCGATCATAATTAATTTCATATTGATTCAAAGCACGTGATATGTACATGTATGATTACAATGTAAAAATTATTTTGTAGTGATTGAGCAAAGCTCATCTGAATTAAATTAAATGAAAGGAAAAACAACAACAGTCAATTATTTATGTAAGTTGATACAATGCACATGTAAGATAGGGAAATAGAAATCGAAAAGCTTCAAATGACTGAGTAAACAAAATAAACTAATGGGTTTCATTGACGAGTTGATTACTGCCTCTCTGAAATGTTGAATGTCTTTTCAGCATCAAAAGAAGTGAAACTTGACAACATCCCATAAGTGGAAGCGGTTTCGTGTAAACAAATACAGGTGTTTGGGCATTTTAAAATATTTAGTTACATGTGCGTACATGTACAGGGAAACGGTCTTGAAAATTTCCATGTACTATCAACATTTAATCGATGGAAACAAAAAAGACATCAAAAAAGGAAAAATTGTCAATGAACCGAAGATATAGAGTGGTCTTAAATGTTTTCAGTATTTCCAGCGTTCGCTGCGGCCAACAAATCACAATATTTTCGATTTCTACTCTCTTCGCAAACGCCACCATTGTATAAATGTAGGCTTAAAAAATCTTTAATGATAGAGAAATATCTTGTGAATGAAATGAACAAATGCTTTATTCTTACAGCAAACGGCAGGTACAAAAAAATTATTTCACCCGTTCCAAAAGGCGCAGAAAGTCAGACAGGTGATAGAAACGCCAAAACGCCAGTCTTTAAAGACAAATTCTTATCAAAGTTTCTTTGACGCGTTGCGAAATATAATCTCAATGAACAAGCACCACATGTCGGCGAAAAGTGAGTGTGAATAAAACGGTCCCGACTTACATGTACCTTAACCATTTCGAGCAAATTACACTTTAAATCCAACCAGTCTTCAAAATCCTTGCAAAAGCTGCATACAGGACAAATTTTCTGCTTTGCTGGATACCCATCGTTGATTTTCACAATTCTGAGGCGAGAGCGGCTGAAGTAACACGATCCACGCTTCGTCCGCTGGAGCTGGCTCGAGTCAGCAAACTACACATTCCTCCACACAAAATGACTCCCCTGTACCGCTATTCTTTACGAACATTGCTTGAGTATTAAAAACCCATTTAAGGACGTCAAACTCACCAATAACGGGAAGTATCAAGGATATTTTCGACCTTAAAACGAAGCAAAATACCGATCTCAGAGAACTGCTCGATCGAAGGACAGCACAGCCTGATGGTGATGACCACTGACCAGTTACTGTGACGTCAAAAAACGTATTTCCGCGGTGTCCCGAAGGCTTCCTATAGATCCTAAGCTAAGGCTATAGTCTCCCCAGCTATATATTACCCAGGCTTGCTTTCCCTTCATTTCAATACCAGAAAGATTTCTAGGAAGTCGTCTTTCTTTTTCCAAATTATGTGATAAACGTTTCCCTGAAGCTGCGTTCTCTAGCTAATAAAGTTCCGCCCCACTCTAGCACTACATTTCTTTAATTTGGCCTTTTCCAGGTTCCAGCCGCTTCCCGAGCATTGTAAAAGGCCGCAGAACATTCCACATATTTCATTTGCTCTGGGAGACTGCGGACTAATAATTATAAGGCTGTGTCTCACAAGGACTGTGTACTAAAGAATTCACCAATTAATTTTATTTCGATTGGCTGCTAGCCTGCGAACGCAGACGGATTTCCGGCTGTCGCTTGTCTCCGCCGAAATAACGTGTTATTTTCGGCGGAGACAAGCGACAGCCGGAAATACGTCTGCGTTCGCAGGCTAATGGGCTACCGAATCGATATTGAACGCGATCTATAGATTTCCCGATCTAGACCGGTTACACTTTGCGGCGGAAAAGTTGCACACTAAAATACAAAAATATAGACTATTTTCTGCTGAAAATATTAGTAGAAGTGCCAAAAAGCCTGATGAGAGGAAAAAAGTAAACAGGACGAGCACACTTTGGCAGATTAAAGTTCAGCCCATAGCCGTTCGCAAGCAAATAAAATGTCAGCTAGTACAAACCAGTTGCATAAAACGAATTAAATTTTTCTTGTTTGCCATATAATAAATAGACTACGAGTAGTCCCTCTTTCGCTTAGTCCGTCGTGCGTGACGCGAAAGAAATTCGCGAGAAAAAAATGGCCGCGCGAAATCCTGGGGGCTAGGAGCGCGTGCTCCTCGCCTCCAGGATTTCGCGCGGCCATTTTTCTCTCGCGGTTTTCTTTCGCGTCACACACGACGGACTAAGCGAAAGAGGGACTACTCGTAGTCTATATAATAAACATCTTGTTAACCGAGCTTAGTCGGTCTGTATGGGAGAATCTTGATCTCGGTTGTTGTGTATACAGACCTCACTGCACTGACTGCATTCGGTCTGTGCTCACGACCTCGGTACAAGATCTCCAGCTCGGTTAATAGAGGAGTTCACGCTCTAAGGGACATTATGGGTAACCAGGGCCAGATTGCAACGAAATAAAGCGGTAAAATATCCGTTTTTCTTCATATTTCCGTTCTGAGTTTCATTTTCGAGAAGAAACTTTTACTGTAAATAGAAAAACTATTTTCTCTTTTGTCTACATTTGCTAGCGTTTTTGAGTCGATTGAGCTAAGCCTTAGCCTACTTATCAGAGTAACGGAAATGTTATTTTTGTGGATTGTCTTAATCAAATCATTCAGTTTTAACCGTAAAAAAATTCCTACGCCCACAACAATCACTCGATCGGCTCAAAAACGCTGGTAAACCTAGAAAAGGGGCTTCCCCGTCTACAGTGTATGTTTCGTCTCCAAATGTGAAATCGGAACGGAAATTCAAATAAGGCTTTGCTTCTTTGTAAATTTGCCCTGATCACCCTTTGGTATATCGTGTGCTTCCAATGGCTGTTTTTGGGACTTATTATAAGTCTCTCTTTACCGTTGTTCTAAACATCACGAAAATGCCGTAATTTTGCTTCTTTTTGGTTATAGTTCTATCGATAGAGGAATGAGGGTCAGGCCAATCCCCCTACTCCACCCCTGTGTGGGTTGAAACAGACTCACCCTACTCTAGTTCGTCACCCACGCAGGGACTCGATGCGCGTCAATGCACGTCAACAATTTGATTGCTTGTTTCCGTTGATCTGCCCGTTGATCTTTGGCTTATTGCTGATTTTTCTGGTTCAGGTAAACAAAAAAGAGGCAGTCCTAGTTTCCGAACGTACCTGATCGACAATGAGGCCGAGCTGCAAAGTCTAGAAACAAAATGGCAGACTTTGAATACGACGATTCGACCTTTTACAGTTCGCGTCCTTTAGAAGAAAGATGGCCGCCTTTGGGAGCTGCAGTGGATAATACCGCAGAAAATGGGACAAAAAGCTCTGACTACACGCGAAAGTAAGTCTTATTTCGTAATCCACCGTCTCTAAAGTGATTTCTAATGTTATTTCGCCTTCTGGGAAGATTTCAGTTTCAAAATTGCGCTGAACTTTGCTTTACGATCCTCAGTTCATTATGCGTTTTGCTATTCTAATTTCATGTACATCGATCACTCGCGTTCATTCGTAATTGTTCGTTACAGTATTATTATTGTTATGTCCTTCTTATTCGAAAAAGGTTCAGCGATAAAGAATTTTTACTTTTAGGTTTACATTGGGCAACTAGTTCGTTAAGATAAGAGGTACCACAATGTATTTCAGCGTCTCCGTAGGCTAAGCTTATGTTCATTTTCGCGCCCAGCGTGTTTTCATTGAAAGAACTGTGAAAATCGTGCGATCTTACGTTAGGACCAAAATCTCAAATGAAACGCTCCGATCGTGAATGAATGAGCCTTCCCTCAGAAATGCCTTATGTAGGAAAAAATTGAAGAGTGAATATCGCTTTTTTGACATAAAGTTTCTTAACGCTTGTAGATGTCTTGTCCTTTCTGAATAATTTATAACCGAACATAATACGAGAAAAATCGGTTTTTAATCAAATTGACCCATGCTACACGAGCAAAATAATCACATTCTTCGTGGAATTGCTTCAAGAAAGAGCTCACCGCTCCCTTAATTCTTCGGCTGTTTTACATGTAGGACAAATAATTAAACATCCGCATTCATTCAAAGATGATAATTATTTTGTTCCTAATATCTCAGATTTCAAACCTGGACATTACTAGACTCCTGTAAAATGACCTTCCTCTGTTATTTCAAGAAAATTCTTCTTCCTTGTACAGAAAGTTCGTCTGTGTAATTAAATTATAAAAGGAAAGGGAGTTGGAGAGAGGCTAGGTTGGAAATGAGGGAGCAGTGAATGAAATAAACAAATGTAATGAGCATTTCCTCTGTTTTGTTTTTCAAAGTTATGTGGTATTTTCTTGTAATCTGCCTCTTGCAATATATTTTTTACTATACTGTTTTAGAAATTTGTTGTTTTCAATTGGTAATTGAGTTGTCAACATCTGTGAATTATTTTCGCTCTTTAAAATGGCAGCAAATTTAAGTACAGTCGTACAGGAACCTACAGTTCACCTTTTCACTGATTAGAAGTTCTCAACCTTCGCCTTCAACATTTGAACCTCTCTGTCATGAGAATTTACACTCCCAGTCTCATATGAACAGCATGTAAATGAACATTTTTCATGGGACCTCCCATAGTGCACAACTCTTCCGGCGGACATTGTTTTTCCTATTTAAAGGGTGTCCCCCTATGGCGGGACTGTGGTCTTGTTAGATGTCAAACTAGAAACCTGCCATCATGTATTCTTTTTATCTTGTATGACAATAAGAGAAAGGAGAAAAAGCAGACTTCACTCTTCTCTATGTATTACTGAAAATGACACAGCAGGTCCAACTACCCCTCAAGTTGATTATCTATCCATGGCATTTTGTTACATTTAACAAAATAAATTGTGGAATTGTTCAACATTTCAAGGTAATACATGTATATGGTTGAGAAAAGGTTTTTGGTAATCAAAGAAATTTCACCGTAATGTTATGACCATTATGTATGTAGACCACTGTTGACACAGTATAGAATCTTTATTACCAAAAGTGAATGTGCAGTGAACGCTGTTGTACTTGAGCCTCTCAGTACTATCAGTCTGCTTCCTTTCATTCAGCTATGTGTTCCTCAAACTCTTTTTTCATGGTTTTGTAAATTTATGTACATGTATAAAGTTTACCAAGTCAGTTTGACTTGTACTTCATGCTCACTGAAAATGCTTGACTTGCCTTTTCAGCACACTATTGAAAATTTTTGAAAGCCTTTCTCTTCAAGTGTGGTAAATCTATAAATTCTCAGTTCAAAATTAGTGCAAGTAGGGATTGCGTGGAGAAGATATTTGACTGTGGCTTTAGGATAAACCGGGTAAAAATATTGTTCTAACCAGATGCCCTTTGGTGAAAAATAATTTCTTGGACGTACATACATGTATCAAGTTAGAAAATGTATTTGCTTGCAGTATAAATACAGTGTCTTATATCAGGACTTCATGAATGACACTGACATTACTCTGAATGTTGTTGGGAAGGAAGAGTTCACTAGGTGCTAGTTTTCAGTACGTCTTTGAGGTACCATGTGTATTACTTTACAAACTTGTTTGGCATGTATTTACATGTATGCTTAGTATCATGTACAATGGGCTGAAATTAGAAACTAGTCATGCATGAACTTCCATACAATAAGAATTGAATAGTGCTTGGACTGAAATTATAGCTAAGCTGAAAAGGTGTTAAATATGCTTTGAGGTGTTGTGCAATTCTAAGCAATTTTACAGACAATTTCCATGGTGATGGTTGTTATCCCAAAGAATGTGCAAATCTGACTGAGAATAAAGACAACTAGTAAATGAGTTCTGTGGCAGATATTCATTTGCATTGAAAAGAGGAGAGATTAAATCTCCTAGAAACAGAAAATGAATTAAAATGCTGTAAAATTTTACTGTCAAGGAAGAATACAGTACATGTGCGTGTAGTCCTTGTAGAGTTACAGGTGAGCCCTAGGCCTTGTTTCAGTTTCTATTCAGCTTGCATTCAGTTGAACAGGAATATTTTTTAGGGTGTAGGATTTACACTGTATATATTCAACTGTTCAATTTCCTTTGTTATCAAATGACAGAATATCTATTCTGATCAATTCCTTTTTTTTTTTTTTTTTTTTTTTGTATAGTGTGTTAATAACCATAAATGTATTACAGCTTTGTGGCAAACTTAAAACATCCTGATGTTTTAAAAAGGAATTATACTGCAATTTATTTCAAGTGAATCAAAGACATTTTTTACAGCTGTTTTTACCATCTTGTTTGTAGACGTAAACATTGCACCGTGCGTGGTTGTTTTATTTTTCGTAATAATACTCTTTTTAATGTGTTTCAAGGTTAGTTTTGTTCACAGTTAGTGTACCATTTTTATTTTGTCCCTCATCGTGAAGCTCAACCCATGTTTTGTTCTTTTGTTGTTTTTAACAGGAAGGGTAGTAAATTTGTAATAATTTTAAACTTGATGACTCTTGTTTTTTAATAAGCTTAGGATGAACACACACACAGCTGTACATTGCAAATTTTCAATCCTTATATTTTCCATTTTAAAGCGATGTCTTTAAGGCAATACATACTGTACATTCTCTCCTTGTCACAGAAAATGACATTGGGGGACAGTATTCTTAATCGTAAATCAAATAGTTTGAAATTAGTACTTCTAGTTTGAGTAAATGTGTTGAAATAATATTGTTTCACCAGATTTAGTTTTAAAAATAATCATGTTAATACATACACTTGTATCTAAGGATTTGTCATAATGTTTGTCAGGTCAGACCATGAAAAGCTAAAAGAGCTTGAAGATGAACAGGAGGAGTTAAATGGCTCTCTTCTTGCCCTCACAAGCCACTTTGCTCAGGTACTTATAATAATAACAACTTACTGAGTGACTTGAATGTATTGCAGCTGCTCAAAAAGGATAATTCGTTAAAAATTTTGGCCACAAATTTTCTGAGTTCTGTGACACAAATTTTTATATTGTACCCTGAAAAACTCCTGGAATTACCTTTAGTTACATCATCTCGGACTGGCTGTACATGAATCTCCACTTGAAGCATCCTATCCAGAAAGAGGTGGGGGAGGGGCAGGGGAGGGGTTGGGAGGTGGTAAGAATACTTTTATTCACTTTATTCTCTGGAGGTGTTGGTTCACTTGTTTTGTTGTTGTTGTTGTTGTTGTTGTTGTTGTTGTTGTTTTTTGATCAGAGCCAGATTTGATATTAAGCAATTAATTCATGCTTTAGGGCACGTCTTCGGCTTATGATGCATGTGGACCATTTTGAGAATTATTACATTAAAACAGTTGCTCTAGTCACATGTACATGTAGGTGCATCCTAAAGCAACTTTACACTGCAAACTCTCTGTTTTACATGCTATCTAAAGTTTCTACATTTATCATACTTGTAATTTGATACACAGCTAAAAGCATGAATCAATTGTTTCATAACATTGCCAATAGAATGGTAAGGCTTGTAATTAGCAAAGTTTACTTTGCACATACATGTACCGTGAGGCCTGCACATGCCTGTGATCATTGGATTATTGTGCATGTTAACATATACATGTGTATACTGAGTTTAATAGTGTGGCTTTGCTAGCTATTTTATAATTTGTTTTCTAGGTGCAATTCCGATTAAAGCAGGTTGTTGCTGCTCCTGAAGAGACCAGAGAGGTGGGTCAAGCTTATGTTCATACTTTTCTTCTCTAGTTCATCTGATGAAAGACTAACACAATTTTTGCCACTTCTTAATAAAAGTTGTTGCACCAATTCTTGCTGGCAATTCATCTAAACTGGTCAGCTCTTTTTGAAAAAAGAACCACATTGTTATATTCTGATGTACCAGTGCTGTCTACTACACCCATTGAACTTTCCAGCTAGCATTGTCTTGTCTATGTGGTAAAGTCTGCTTTTACTCTTTCACTTGTGCAGTTTTGTAGAATGACCCATTAACTATTTTATCATGGCGTTCTTGTGATTTCTCTTTGGTGTCAAACCACTTTTTTGCCATCATCTAGAGGTACATGTAGCTTCTCAGTGTTACATGGTACAGTATTTGTCATATCATGTTTCTTTGTAGCGGTTGCTAATGGAGCTGGAAGAGTTTGCATTCCAAGGATGCCCTGATGTGCGAGGTCCACAAAAAAAGGAAAGTCCAGAAAAGGCATTGAATAATGATGGTGAAGATAAAAATGTGAGTTTCATGAAACATATTCAGTGATAGACCATTCTCTGAGAGCTTGCGAATGTAGAATCAAAGTGACAATCTTGTGATCATTTAGTCTTTGTTAACCAAACTAAAATAATGCTGAGACTGAAGTATGCTTTCCATGGGTAGTAGCAATTTCTCCAACACTAGTGACTATGTGCTAATTAAGTACGAAACTGGAGTTACCATAAGATCAAGGTGTAAGCCTCCAACATGTGGGCTTCTAATCTTGGAAGAACTTGCATGTATAAGTTAACAGTATTTACAAGCTTAATGGTAAGTTACATTTGGTGGGGCCATGTTTACAGGCAGTGTTATTCATGCAGTCAGGCCAAACTTACGGTAGAATGTTTATTCCAACATGTCCCCTTTTATTTATAAATTATTACTTTTTTTATTTCTAATCAGAACTTACAAGAATATGAACAAAAGCTGAGCCTTGAGAAAACAAAGCAAGAAAGCCTCATAGGACAATTGAAAGATCAACTGGAGGAAATGGAAAGATGTGTCGCTATGGTATGGGAAATTAGGACTTCTCCACTCTGCACTAAATGTCTATTAAATATTTTAATTGTATAAAACTTTATTTGTACTTTGTGAAAAAAAAATTGTTAAGTCACATTTCTTTGATAATTATCGTGACAGGGTACAATTTTCCAAGATGCTATTACTGTAAATCCATGATAATGTTTGAGGAGCAGGATGGCACCGTTGTGAGAGTGCTCACTTCCCACCCATGTGGCCCGGGTTTGACTTTGATTCCAGCCAGGTTCCATAAATTATGGGGTCAAGTTTGTTGTTGGTTCTTGCCTTGCTCCGAGGGTTTTTCAAAATTTCAATTCAATCAGGATAGAGGACCTGCATGAAAATCAGATAAGGCTGATGTGGCTTCCTTAGTAATTTTTTTAAATTTTTTTTATTTCTGGATTACGATTATTAATGGTTATGCCCTGTGGGGATTACCGGTATGTGAATTTCAACAGTTTTCCCTCAGAGGACAGCAGGAGGGGATGACTGTAAAATGTACTGATTTAAATAGAAAGCCAGCAGAGAAATGTAGTTAGCAAACTTGTAGTTCTAAATCATGTCAGCATTTTTCCATAGTACCAAAATAAAGAAGGTGGGTCGGGGAGAGAGGGAAGGTTGGGGGGGGGGGGGAGGGGTTGGGATATTGTTAATGATGTATTAGGTTTTTGAAGTGCACGAGTTTGTTAACTGAGTGAATTAAGATATGAATGAAGATTTAGTCACACATAATTTTACATTTTCTTATTTAGGGTGTCTCAGGAAATGCAAACGAAGAGTTAAGCCCAGAAAAGCTTGTTGAGAAGCAGCGTATTGTGATCGAGGAACTGAAGTGAGTCTCTCTTTAGTATTGTTTTGTAAATGCTCTTTCCTGTTTATTTTGAAATCTCAATGAAAATCTTGTCTTCTACAATAAACGAAAGACTAAATTTGTCTGAAATGACATTTAAAGCTAAATTAAAGTATGAGTTCATAAACTGAGTGGCAGCATTATTTAAAGCACAATAAAAAATTAAACTACTTTATTATAATTTTTAAAGTTATAAATAAATGTGTAAAATCATAAAAAAATAAATTGATAATTTTTGCTCATTTCATTAAACTTAAAAAATAAACTGAGGAACTTTGAACATTTGAATTTTGTTCTTTTGCATGATTGTACAGATTATGCAAGGTTTTGCAATGCATGAGTATGTAGGTTGACATGACTGTGCTAAACTTGTGTAAATAATAAAGCACTTCAATTTATTTGAATCTAGGCAGACAAATAAAATTATTATCTACAGTAACATGATTGTATACTATAAATATACAACTTTGTCACAGAGCCAATTTGAAATGGTCACAAGTATCGCATTTGCACATACACATGTGTTGTATGTATTGAATTTGTTAGGTTTACTTTAGTTAGTAATTACTGTACAAGCATTCATGGGTCCCATGATGAGATCTGAACCTAACTTTTGAACCCTTAATAAGCAGTGCTCAACGGACAGTGGCTTGTGAACTGGTGTTACTGGGCATGAGACTAGCAGCAACAGATATACGGTATAGCCTTGAGTGTAAAATGTGTAAACTTGGGAATATTTTAGGTGGTACATGTGTATCATTCCAGGAGGTTAATATGTTTTATATTGACCTTCCAACGTGGGTCAATCTGTTTCAACTGGAAGATACAGTAGCTTTCATATTCATATACTGTAAACAATATAAAACAATCTGAATTAATTCATGAGAAATGCTAATGAATGAATTCCAAAAAATATAACCATATACATGCAACTAGATTGTTATGTCTGACTTAGTTTAACACAGATTAGCTGAGGGTGACTGCAAACTAAACTTAAAATTAATCTGACCTTCATGTACAACAGCTACACCGAAGCACTTATGAAAGTTAGTATGCCTGAGTTATATCTTGTCCAGATGATCACACTTGATGGATTGAACTAAGAAATGAGATTAGGTAACAAGTGATGTGTTGATAAAGGAAAAGCTCCCAACGACAATGTGCCATCAAGTTTTGAAGATTTTTGACATTGTTCAAAAGTGACAGAATTTTGGCATGTGACTTTCTGATGTTTTTTTTTTGTCCTGTTTGCTTTCATTTTCAACAAATAATGATGACAAAAAACTTTAGATTTAATTTCCTAGTGGCTTTCTTTGCAATTCTTTTCTTGAAACCCTTGAAACAAATGAAAGCTGTTGTTTCTCCAAACAAAGAAATCAGCTTTATTTACATGGGTCTCACTGGGCCGTCTCACTGCAGTGTACCATTGAATATTCTCTAAACTGTAATTTAAATACAATCTTAACAAATTAGTATTTCATAAACTGATTTATTAAAGATAAAAGATAAATTCTTTCAGCCTCTACATATGGTCAGTAATAAACTGATTTCAAGTTCTCTAATTCCCTTTTAACCTGATGGTGAGGACACTTGAACTATCAACACTTGACTTTCTTTGGTACACAGTTTTTAGTGACCATAGATAGCATAAGTGTGTTTTGTATTAACAAGAGTATCAAGAATTTCTACTTTGTCAAAACACTAATCTTGTACATAATATAAAAAGCCTTCACTCTAGAGTCACAAAAAATGTAAAATAAAAACTGTTAAGTGTCCATGGTTCAAGTGTCCTTACTGTAAATCTTTTGATTGTTAAATGATATTACAATGCCATTATTAAATTTCTTCTTTAAAAAATAAATGTAAAACTGTTGACATGATATTAAACTAAAAACGTGTCAAATAAGATATGATTTATTATTAAGTCTAAAAAACTAAATTTTGTATTCATAAACAGATTTTCTTTTAATTTGCAAACAACCATGAAGCAAGAAGTTTAATTCAATTAATACAGTTGCTGGAAATATAATTGACATTGCAATACACTGTCTATTACTGACACATGTATATAAGTTTACTATCTTCAATAACTATAGTTTTATTGGTGTATACAGTAAACTTGTACAATTATGGTAATTTCCTCATTTTTTCTAGGGCAAAAATGGGTCTCAATCTAGAGGGAATAGAGAAGTTAAGGTGAGAACAATTTCTGAATGATAATTGAAAAATTAATCAAATCTTTTGTGGTCAATACAGGTTTACACAAATCATTGCTAACAATATTTCTCTTCATTTTAGCGATGATGATGTGCGGAAAAATGTTGATAATGCAATAGGGGAGGTAGGAAAGCTTTATTCATTATAAATTTTGAATGTTTACCTAGCTACACTGTACAAATCTAAGTACTGACAGGATATTTTAAACTGCATGTTTTCTGTTGGTAATTTTCACTGCATATATTGCAGTATTTATAGGGCTAGGGTAATTTTATAAATTGGTTAACATAGTTGACACTTTAATGGCGTTAATGCAGTTCTTGAAAAACACTGCTTACAGGATTACAATTTGGGTAAAACATTTCTTTGCATCTCTGCTTTGATCTGTTATTTTTCTTGTGTTGTTCTCACAAGGAAACAACTTCTTCAGTGATGTACATGTACATGTAACCACCACTAGTATTGAAGCTGTGACTGTGAAAAGTTGCATGATACATTTCATGAAAATTATATTTTATAGCAACAGTTTTGAAAATTAAACAATAAGTCAGGCCAAAATCAATAATGTGAAATTTACTCCATTGCGTTGTAAATGTCCTTTTCTGTAATATTGGTGAAGTCGTGTAACAATGTTGCAAAGTAGAAATGATGTTTTATGACCTCTTTTTTTGTTCTTGCTCAACAGCTCATGCATCCTGTCAAGACAAAGGTATTATTGAAACCTCTCTACATGTACATTACATAGTTGTTTTGCTGTGGAGTGTTTATGTGAGCCTGCCAGCATGTGCAACATGTCTTATTTTTTATGACTTTGGGGGAGGGCAGAGGGAGGGAGCAGGAACCAATGGACCTTTTCTGGGATATGGTGGCCATTTAGAATTCTGTTGTTTAAAATGGCTATTATGGGATGTTTAGGGGGCAAATATATAATAATTAACCCCCCACCCCTCCCCTCAACATCCCATAATAGCTATTTGAAACAACAGAATTCAAAATGGCGGCCGTAATGGTGTTCATTAAGTTCAACTACAGTCCTACACTTTGGTCAAAAAAGTAACCTTGAAGTGTGACGTTTTGTTTTTATGTAGAGAGCTACATGTACTTACATGTAGGTAAGCAGCTAGGCATGATATTGACTTATAGACCTGTTAATAATTTTATATGGTATAAACAGACCTGTATAAATGTTGCCATTAAATCAATAATTCTTAAAATAAGCTGTAATGATAATGGTAAGACCTTTACTTTACAGGAGGAGCTTGTTAAACAACTCACAACTCAAATTGCGGATCTGGAGAGATTTGTCACATTTTTGCAGGGTTTGTCTTGGTGTTATAAACCTGAAAAAGAAGTTTTAAAGACTATACCTATGTCTGAGTTCTGAATTCTCTATTTTTTGTATGCTAAGCTAATACTCTTTACAAGTGTATGGTCTGTCAATTGATAATGTTGTTACTTGTAGTTAAAGAGACACTGTCACAAAATATTTGCCTGAAACTGTTATAAATTCAGGAAATGGGCCCTAAATTTATGTAATAAGAACTTAATTAGCTCTAACTAAATGATTAAAAGCAATTTCTCGAAGAAAGCGCACACTGCAGGAACATTTTTGCAAAATTTCAATGAATTTCGAACCAAACTTGAACCTTTGAAAAACTGACATCCTGACGCTTTTTCAAAAATCCATATCACAATTTCCGTTTCCATCCTTGCTATCATTATTAGCCATCCTCATTTCGTAATGGGTCTTAATCATTTGTCGAGTACTACTCTACCAAATAAAACCATTATTGTTCAGCGTTCAAAGATCGTTACATGTTTTTGAGATGTCCAAAATCATGCTAAAAATGGTGATAGTGTCCCTTTAATTGAGTAATTAAATAATTTACATCATTCTTGGTTACACAAGTATGAGTCACCCTTAAAATAAGTATTTTCAAAATTAGTGTAATTATTTACAGGTGTGTGTTATATTGATCATACCTGTTCAGTAGTTTTGAGAGGCATTGAAAGTGTCATTGTTGACACAATGAGTTTCATACAATGCAGACTGTAATACATTGTCACAAAGTTGAATGGTATTTTTTGACAGTTATGTTATTTGTTTATAGGTGAAGTGGAAAATGCTGAAGAACGTACAGAGCGAGCCAAAGCATGCCCTTGCCCTGTGCACGCCAGAAGAGGCAGAAAGATACCAAAGGATCGTCTGAGGGTACAGTTTGCATTAAACCAAACTTCAACATCATGCAGTACATATTTTTAAGTCAGTAGTAACCAGCTATACGGTAATTAGGGGTCTTGATCGGCCTGACCACATGAAACACACGCATTATGCAAAGTCAGGGTTTGGGGGTTAACAGTGCTTGTATATTATTGTATAATAAGTAGTGAGATGGACATGTGGGAGAGGTCCCCCCCCCCCCCCGCTCGATAATAAAATGCAATAATAACTTTTGAGAATACCCAGTCGTACGTGATTTAAAGTACTCAACTTACTCCTAGAACTTGTATTGCTGAATGTCTGAGTAGAAACAAACTCTTGATTGTGAAGTGAAGATTGTGCATTCACTTCTTTTTTGTTGTTTTGCATAGGGTAAAGGTGGCTCCCATAGATCAGTGGAATATTCATCGGACAGTGTTAATGAGCTGGATTACGCATGTGACTACAGCTTAACAGAGGACATGTCTGGCAGTGACGACGGCAATGGGTGCTGTCTTCATGTGTCGCCTATCCCAGAAACACCTGATGAGATCCGCAGTAAGGTATGAATGAGCTTTGTGCAGTTTCATAGTAACTGTCACTGTGGGTGTTCCACTAAATGTTACCATTCACAGAGCCACTGACGTTCTAGCAAACTTGCCACTGATTTGACTGTGTATAATCAGGACAACAATGCTAAATCCACTGATACTTAGTATATAAAGACATTTATTGTTATCTCAATCTCAGTCATTAAACTAATTATTGCTCATACAACTAAAAGAACATGGTTGGAGAAGGTTGTCTTAAAATGTGTGTTACGAGTATCGTTGTAGAGCAGGGTTGTTTCCAGACAGAACTCAGGATCGCCGGTAACAGCGACAAACTAATTTATTTCCGTAAGATAACTTCGTGAGTTTACAGCACTAAGCTTCTTCAAATCTGAATCAATCTCTCTTACAGCAGAATCTCTCGCTCTAATATACATGAGGCTTAAAGTTCTAGAAACTTCCATTACAAGCTAAATTAAGTAGTTTAACACAGTTTCTAATCTGAGTAATTACATAAGGATTAGAATGTTCTGGAATGTTCTTATACAAGTTGGTCACGGCTGAATGACTTCCGGTTCTAGATTGTTCTAGAAATTGACTTAGACAATTTTTCGTAACAATGTGAGGTTTATAGACTGAGAGAACGAGAAATTAATTGATATATATATATGTATTGATTCTACACTGATTCTATTCCATTCTTATTATTGATCTATTGATTGCTTAATCCATGGTTAATTTACTGATTTATTGATTGATTAACCTCAAATAGGTAAGCTCATTCTATTCTGCTTCTTTTTGTCCCCCAAGCAGAAAATACGAGATGCAAGTATGGCAATTATCAAAAGAGCGCTTGCAATTTTACAGTTGTTTGCAATCAGGTGAGGCTAACATTGTGGAATTTGTTTCTCGGCTGGCTGATTACCAAACCAAATGAATTGTAATTTTTTTTTGTAAAATAAATGCGACATTGATTATGATGTGTGGAGGAACATGAGGGTCCAGGAGAGGAAATTGGAAAACTTCGTCCGCAAAAGAGGGGTGCTTGTCTCCAACCAGGAACCTAAAATGACCCCAGTCAAACTGTTAGGCAACCTAACAAAAATGTTGGGGAACTGGGGCTAACCAGCAATCGTACGTTTTATTCGCAAAAGTCTTGTGTATACGTCGTTTTTTTGCTGACAGTGTCGTTTTTACTGTATATTTTTTAGTCAGTTTGGCTGTACTGGAAAACAGATTCAAGACCAGATTATAAAGAAAGCAACTTCTGTGGCTGCACCAGGATACTTGTAAGAAAATCTCTGTTGATAACTTTTTCTGGAATTTCTTTAACTCCTATTTGAGCCGAATTTTTCTTACAGGTCTTCGAGCGTTTCTGGTAGAACGGTGTCATGGATTATGTTACTGGAAATAATAAATGTAGCTTCTATTTTGTTAGAAGTTTTTTTTTTTTCTCGCAATCTACATGTATGTGCTAGTGTTCATGTTCTTTGTTGTGTGGAGAGTAAGTGGGGTTGATAACCTTAACCGATTACAATATTCATGGCAAACACTCTGTGAAGAACCTGCGCCTAAACTTCCTATTTATGTACTTTGTCGTCGTTTGTTTTCAGCGGACATCTGGCTCAGCTGCAACAAGCTGTTCTAAAAATCATTGATATAAAGTCACGCGAGCCGCCCAGCGAAGGAGAGGAGTCTGGGCCTAATTCGCCTCAGTCTCCGACGGTCGTGCAAAGAAGGACGCGGATTCGTACCAGTTCCATGTCTTCCGCCGACACTACTCTGTCAGAAAGTAGTGATAGGGTAAGAGAAAGGACTTGGTAATAAGGATAATTAGGGAGGAAAAACAGGCGCGAACACCGTTGGCTTACTAATTTTGGAATTGCCAATGGAGCAGTTACGGCTCGCTATACAAAAGTTGGTAACCAGGAGAAAAATGCGATGTAGTCTTAGAAATTTGTCAGTAAATGATGAATAAATCAAATTATCAGTTTAAGACCTGTAGAGTCAGACTTTTCAGAAAGGCACAGTATCTGATAGTCAACAGTCAGTGGATTCTACATGTAGCAGTCAGATTGAACACATTCCTTGGTTGTGACACAATTCTGTTGGCCTCTAGGTTTGAGAACGACTGGAGCGATGTTATATCGGACAAGATGCATATTGAATTAGATTTCTGGCACGTTCATATGGTGTTATTAAAAGTTAAAGGAATCATTTCCTTGTTGTATGGTCTATATTCAATATTTTTCCATTTAGACGATAGTTTTAACTGAAAAATCGGTTATTCTCCAGTCGCTAGCTTCCAAGTTTTAGTTATGAGAAGAAGTAAGAGCAAATCCGTTAATATGGAAGTTTAATTTCTCCTTCATTTTACCTATACCTTGTCAAGCAGAGAGGTAATGAGATTAAAGACATTAGTCAGCGAAGAAAGATCGTCTTGATGTACTACCAAATTCTCACAACCACAAAACACAACAAGTCAACAATGAGAAGGACAATTAGTAAGGAGAAGATTAATTTTAATCATGTAGATTTTCATTTATTCCTTGTGTGTATGTTCATAATAGTTTGATTACGCCAGAGACGCTGAACTGGTAAATGTTGTGAGAAAAGACTTAGCCATGGCTTTGAAGGCTCTCTTTCAGCATGGATTAGTAAGGGTGAGTTCACAGCGACGATTGAAATACTCACAATCTGGTCTACATTACTTGCAAAAAATTTCAGTTCGGTCACCTTTAATCCCATTTCGGACAAAGTTTGGACCAAAATTTCGGATACTTTGCTGAAACAGAGCTAATGTAAATTTACGCCTACGAATTAGACTAAAACAGCATCTGTGAAAATGATAGGTTTACTGCACCCTCACGGTTTTACAGATACACGGACTAGAAATAAACACAAATTTCAAAATTCATTTCATTCGAATCTATTGTCTCAACTAGAGTTCGCTCCATAAAGGAAACTAAGAGATTTGGAGCTACTTGAAAATTTATGTGCTGTCAATATTCCCGACCCTTAAAATTTCGGACGGTTTTATTTTCGGACATCTTTTTTGCCCGGAATTAAAATCGTCCGAAATTGTTTGCAAGTAATGTACTTTCTTGTTCCTCTCCCTCTCTAACTATGTATACTTTCGTGTTCGAGACTGATTAAAGGGGCTCAGTCGCGGTGTTTTGTCTTTTTTTTTTGGGCCACGTACAAAATCTCTTAAATGGAAGGAAACTTGAAAATAATAGTTTTGTAAGATAGGAAAACATCAAAGAGATAATAATAAACCCTAAAGGAACAAGGATGGTCAAGGATGGCGAAGATTGACATGGATTGTAAACGACGCATTTGAAAAATTTAGGCTAAACTTTTCAAAATGTGCAAATCGTGAGTGAGCTCCTTTAAACTTCTTCCTCTCTCACGTCGTTCCTGCCTCATGTTCGTAATCCATGCCCCTGTTATAATTGTGTTTTCAGACTGTTGATCATCGTCTGATCTCGTCCAAGTCGCTTGTGGCGTGTATTGTGCCCACAACAAGATCGTCTCTTCCTAAGCGAATGCATATTTGGGAACTTTTTAATGAATATTACGGAATGAAGGTAAGTTATATTTCTATTAATAAAAGTAAAACTGGCCCAAATTTTCTGTTCCAGACTTCAACCTTCACAAGAATGCAAATAAATTGTTGGAGACATTTCTTTCCTCTTGCCTGTAATCACCGAACCGAGTGAGACTGCGAACAAATCTCGAGTGCTCTGATAGTTATCTCATCAGTCTGACGTCATTAGAATTCGCGTTGCTTAGCAACCTTTGAAGAAAACCGACCCCACACTTAACCTGTTCTTCTTTGTCAGCTGGGTATGCGCAAGGTAACTATTTGTCTGTTATTTTTTTTCTTTTTAGCGCGGGAGAGAATATAACTCCACTCCTGCCAGACGATTGTCCGAGGCATTTGGTATCGAGGTTCATGGCTCAAACACGGTCTCAGCTAAACAGGTATGAGTGTAAAGTAATGGCTTCTTTACTTGGAGGGCCTGTTGAATAATAATTTTTTTTTGGGGGGGGGGGGGGGTATCTGGTGGCCGTTTTGGAGTCGCGTAAAACGTGGAGGTTTGGGACGAGAGAACGGGAACCTCGCCCCTACTCCCTATGACGTTGTTTTCATCTCTCTCCCCAAGCCTCCCCTGTCGCCTGATCAAAATCCACTCGTTCGATGCAGTTTAGTTATTATAAGAAATATCTTAGAAGTGTGGGTGCAGACGTGTTGTTTGAAGCACGCGCAAGAACGTTGCATTAAGATTTTAATACATATACTATTAACCGGGTGCAAAGGCCGTATTAGTATAAAATAGGCCCTTGGTGACAGTTCAGGAATGGCAGAGGACAAATATTCGCTTAGAGTAATTCTGAGCAAGCTTGGTCAAAATGACTTATTTCATGACTCTGTTATTGAAAAATATTGCAGATACTTTACTCTGCCTAATACTTGGAAAATATTGGACCGGCAACAAGGCAGTTGGTCGGCTGATTTTGGTTATTGGCCCTCTGAGATAAACTCTCACATATTCGTGTTTATCTTGTTATTTTCTATAGACATTGTTGAGAACGCTCCACAGAATAAAAACAACACACGAGCCCTGCAGACGGAGCATGGACGCCATGGTGAATAGCCAGAGTATAGTTAATAAATAACAGACAGTGTTACATGAAAATCATTTTATGAGAAAACGGTCTGGCATTCTAGCAGTGTCATCTCGGTTACTGCTCGTCATGCAATGAATCTACCTGGAGTAGGACGGCGTGACGGGACAATAATTTCTTCAAACGAGGCCATTTGATTCATCTTCATGTGATGCTAAATGAGACTATTGTTTCACTGTACAGTACGTTCATTGAATATTAATATAACAACAGTATAACAAGCAGAATCCTTGCAATGCTGCAGGCATGAATTTTAACAAGATCCATTGGATTAAAATGTTTTCCTCCAATTAACCTAAACATTCTTATTCTGATTTCTTTTTTCATACTTCTTTTGCAGTTCAAATCCTTGGTGTGCGCTGGAATAAAGTAAGTTTCTTGATTAAGACCACGAACCGTCCTGACATATTTCTGTTTTGTGCTGTGAGGTGATTTTCACGCTCATTTGTAATTCAAGACTAGAGTGCAAAAACCATACCCTATTTAGGACCAAAATTGCCAAAATCGATACCCTATCGGCTGAAAAACCACACCCTTTGTGGCTGCACATATCTATACAGCCCATATAAGTAAGTACCCCCCGCCCCAACCTTATGGTTAGTCGACTAATTCAGCTCTAGTGGATTGAATTCATGAAGACTGGATTCTCTGAGGCAAAGCCGAAACGTGATTTCAACTACGTATTTTTCTTTCCTTCCTCCTTCGCATCCTCTCTTCCTCCACCGAGACTGTATACACTATAAATAGGCCCCGTCCACACTACGCGGGAGGAACTTGAAAGTGCAACAATCACCGGTCATTTTGGATTTGTGTCTGAGGAAAACTCGGGCAGGGAAATCACAGGATTATCGTGACGCCAGCGTTTTCGAAAAGCTCCGTTTTTAAATTTTTTTTCCGTGTACACGAAAACGAAAAGCCAGCGTTTTCAAATTCCTCCGGTTTGAAGAAAGTTTTCGAAAAGCTCCGTTTTCGTGACGGATTAGTGTGGACGGTCGGCCTAACCGTAGAAATAAAGCTCCGTTTTCAAATTTCTCCTGCGTAGTATGGACGCTTCCTAAGTAGCTGTTGCTGTGTGCGTGCGCATCTCTTCTCAATGTTTCTCCGCTTGTGTTTGCTGCAGTCAAAAAAGGCTCATCCATTGGTGCCGTCTGATTGCCAAGAGTTCCTCGCTGGTGGAAGAACATTACCAATCATGGTCTTACGTTCTGATAACAGGTAAGACCCGTGATAAAGTACCTTGTAACGTTCGTCTTATAGAGCGACTGGGCCGCATATGAAAGAGAAATTTTCTCTTGGGCGTCCCGTAGAATTCTTGTTAATAAGCTCTCCCCCCCCCCCCCCCCCACACCACCAAAAAAACAAATGAGCCGCTTAATGTCTCTGACGCAAAAGACGAGCCCCGAATATAACCCCAGGGATGTTCAGACACTTGCCTGCCCATTCTTGAAACGCCAAATCCCCCTCCGATATGGTTCCACCCACCATGTCCCGGGTTCTACCCCTCCCCCACCGAGATTAAATCCACCAGAAAGGTTTTCGAACGAAAAGTAAGCCTGGCAAATTTTTGGAATTTTTACTGTTTGAGTTCTAGACACTGAGCAATAGTGAACCTTAGTTTACACAACATAAAACTTCTACTGTACTACTCTTCTACACTTGGTGTGGGATCAGAGTATGTAGGATTAAAGTATCTCCTTAAGCTTTTTTATCCAATTTGAGTATATGTGCGCCCTCGTCAACTATCACGCGATAGAAATCTGGAGCTCATAATCTAATTGTTTTAGTTTAAATTTACTAGTCGTTCAAAACTTTATCTAAATCCTCTTCACAGACACTTCGAAAACGCCAAGAAGCGGCCGTCATTTTGTTAACAAAGGTACACTGCTACGCTACTCACTATCTATCACAAAATAGAAATTGAGTGGCGTAGCCAATCAGAGAACGGCTTTCGTAATAGAACGCTAGTAGATTTATGCTAATTCGGGTTAGATCTAGAATTGTTCCTCTCGGTAGTCTGATTCCTCGTTGTCGTAACTTGCCAAATTGAGATATTTGTGTGAAGTGCACAGGGAAAGTCCAGGCTCACTATTTGTACTTTGATTTTTTTTTTAGGAATGGACGAAGCATTGGAACATCTAGAGCGACTGAACGAATATAATTTCCATATCCCAGAAGACCTAGCAATCAGGCATTTAACCAAGATTAATGATGCATTTGGAGACACTTAATGAATGGAGATATTCAAAAAATACGATATTTATCTTGAGATAATAATAAGTTATCTTCAGATAATAGATACAAACTGGTAAATAATTTAATGAGGGGATTCTTTTTTGAGGCGTCTGGTTAATTAAAAAATGTTTAGTGTGATAAAGTATTGAGTTTTGTAGCAATATCAGTTTTTGTTGATTAATTTGCGTTTTGTTTGCATCTATTTTGCTGCTGTTTTTATTTGAAGTTTTTAAACAAAACTGACTCGAGTTTTCTGCTGCCACAGAGCCGATTTGCGGTTTGAGAAATGGGGTAGAACCTCCACCTTCTCAAATTTCCTTTTTTTCTTGGAACTTCTATTCTATGTGGAAAAGTCTTTTTGAGGCACACATGTAGTTATTCTTTTTTGTACATTATTTGTTTTCATTTGTTTTTTCACGTGAGTTTAAATTATAAATTATTTGTGGAGCTATTAGCAGACTTTTTCCTCTCGCAGTCTCTCCTCATATCGTGTGTTTATTATTACAGAAAATTCATGAATGCCTTTTTCTAAGAAAGCAGGCGACGATTGAATGAAAATTGTGCAGTAAAACATCCTCGTAATATGTAATATCACTGATAATATTAATTAATGTCTTCTAACTGCCAGGACGTATCCTTGGTAGTGATGTATTGTTGGCAAATAATATAATGTAAGAATTGATGTAAAGAGCCTAACGTTACATTCCAAGGTAGAATCAGATGTCAGTAAAATAAAGATAAGTTATTAAACAGGGTTCTCATCCCTTCATACAGTGATCCAGGATAATCGATTTTTTACACGATTTTGAGTAGCTCACAAGCATGCTTGGCAAAGATAAGCCAAAAATTGAAGGGAATATATATCTATTTTTTCTCCTCCCTTCGCTCGCCCTGTGGGGGCTGACTTGAGAATTTCGCACGAGTTTATCGTCGCTTCGTGCCTGTGCTATTTATATTAAATTGGCACGCGACGAATCGATATTTCGAGGAAAAATAAATTGCAAAATTACATTCAAGGTAAATTTCTATAAGGTGGAAGAAGTTGAAAACGTAGTGGTTAGGGTTTCCGTGTCCCCCTTGCAAATACATTTTACGTGCATTTGGCGAGTAACGAACGAACTAACAAAGATGTCAAATCAATGGTTCTGAGCGGATAAGTTCTGTGTGGGCCTACTCTTCCGTGCAGAAAGCTTGCGAATGCATTTGGTTAGCCACCAGGTGAAAACATTAGTAATATTTCATCTTATGCTTTGATGTACGCAGTGTTTTATCAATTCAGACTTACAGGTATAACTGTTTCCACATCAAATTGAAATGGAGCTGACTTAACAAAGTAAGCCATCACTCGGCGATGCAAAGCTATTTATGATGTTGAATAAAAAAGATATTTACACGTGGGTGTTGGTGGAGGGGAGGAGGAGCAGATCGTGTTTTACAGAAATGAAAAAGTCCTTTCAGACCCCTTTCACAATTCACGGAAAATAAAGTATAAGGTTATGACGCGTCAAGAAAAAAGGGTGGGGGGAATGTTTTTCATTTGTCGGACGTGCAAAACCAATGAGATTTTGAAACTTAATATCCAATGCACAGCCTTGATCGACATCTTCGCTATTTCTCCGCTTTATTTTGCTCTCCACAGAGCAAAAAGGACATGGCCCCTTGATCCCTAGAAAAATTCCTTTTTTGTCCCTTGTTTCCTACCCAAAATTCCATTGTTTCGAAGTTCCCTTTAATAGTAGAGATGTCCCTTGTTCCCTTGAAATGAATGATGAGTATTCCCTTGTTCCCCCAAACCCCTGGGAGGCCCCCAAAGAGTAAAACTCGACTAATTCAGAGGGATCAAATGGATTAGCTTCCATAGATATGCAATATGTTTTATGAAGAAACTGACGGGTGTCGAAAATACATAGAGACCTGACATTATCAAAATAAACGGTTCACAGCGAACTCAACGGTTATTTCTCATTTCACTGGAAAAGTACTTTTTAGAAATCACGGTTTAGAACTACTAACAAAATCACTACTGTATTCACGAGAAAACAATAACATTTCACATTTCACGGGAAAAAAAACATAAGGTCATTCAGGAATCATGAAAATCTGATGCCCTTTATTTTCCTCGCCGCCACTCGGAAGTATGAGGAAACAAGGAAAATTACCAATTTAAACACATGCAATTTTGTGAAAGAATTTATTTACAACATTGATCATTTTAAGCAAGATAGAAATTAGGAATAAAAGCGAAACAATGAATGAAAATTTGCTGGCGAAAAATTTCAACCACTGGCCAACGATACCGATAACGACACAGTTGTGAGTCTCGGCTCACTCCCCAAAAGTTAGTTTTTCCGATTGCGAAATTCTTGAACGGCCACACCGCGCTTTTACTAGATAAAAAGAGTCATAGTAATATTATAAACTTGTGGCATTTTTACAGGCAGCTAGCCATAACCAAAAAAATAAAATGGTTGAAGCATTCTTTCAGATTTAATAAACAACGTTACGTTTTGCATTCTTGAAATTGGCCAAGGTAGATAATTGTATCGACCAGCAAAAATAATTCACTGAAACGAAATCTTGGTAGTAACTACTGCGTAGGTATCTATGCTGGCGTAAGTCTGTTCCGCCGGAATTTTCTGGAGAGGACGACGGAGGATTTCTCAGTACTGCAAGCGGGCCGTGTGTACAATCAGAAAGCGGCATGTAATCACCACAATACTCAATCCTTTCCAGTACTTTGTTATTCGCAAAGGCAAAAATTTTACTGACATTCAATCTATTCGGCAGCTCCTTACCTAGTAGCATTGAACGGGGTATGAATAGGGCTTATCCACGCCAAAGCCAACCGATCGAGAGAGGATCGTGGCCGAGGGATCGGACTTTGATGTGCATTTGCTTCGCCGGACAGTTTTTACCGCGCTGAAAGGCGCAATACCAACGGGACCGCTGGGTTTTTCACCATCAAAAGACTGAGTTTTGGTCCGAGCGCTAACTGTTGGGTAGGAATAAAACTGCGGCCTGGAGCGTGTGGCGTTTGTTGACTCGTGTTTGCTGGACTGGCAGCGATCGGTACGCGACGGCGAGATCAAGATGGAAGGCCCGAGAGATCTGCCCCCCTTCATCAAATTGTCTTCATCTTGTGTTATCGGGGATGATACTAGCCATAAGTATGACGCTGCGTGTAAATTTTCAGGACGTTTCGAACTGCTCGTGTTACTATTCCGCCTTTTCGTCGTACGCTGATCTTCCTCTTCAACATTTTGACTTCCTTCGCACTCATCTCCGTCACTTTTTTTGATATTTGTAAATAACTCGTCATCTTCTTTTCGTTGTTCGTTAGTTTTCACATTTTTGTTTGACCAATTTACAGGCATGGGATGTTGTTTTGAAGCTGCCTTGGAATTAAACGAACCCATTTTGACTAGTGGGTTAGCACAGTGGTTTTCTTCGTTGGTTGCATCTCTGGTACTTATTTTGCTGACATCATCAACTCCTTAATCAACGCGCATCGTTATACTTCAAAGGAATACCGAACTGCCGCCCGCTAATTACCTCCGACTGCCAAATGTGTTTTTTCCTTATTTTCTTTTTAACTAATTAGCAAAAATCTGTTTACAATATAATGGAAAGCTAGTTAGTTCAGTCCACTACACTGATTAGGGTTTTTTCAACACGAAATCTCCATACTTTTAATCATTATATAGACACGAGTGTTTTACTGGAAAATACACAAATCGTAAATTCAAACAAAACTACATCCGGGACTCTCTTCACGGCTGTTTTTGGAAACAGTAAGTTGCCTAGGTAACAAGAAAATTACACGGAGGCGTGATATGAATTTTATTTTCTCGTGTATTTGTTAAGACAATGTTTCACTCACTCGCTGCATGTGCTCGTTGGTAAAATATTGTTTCTATACCACTCATATTGTCAAACTGCTATGTAATGTCCTGTTTCTAATTATACCATGGCATAGAAAATACAGCCAATCAGAATACAGAAAAGCCGTTTATACTCGACGTAATCTCCAACCCAGATCTCCCACAGCCGTGCGGAAGGGAGATACTTTTCAGCGTCAAACTGAGTAAGATCTGGGCACGACACGGCGTTAACCCAACCTTCCCATCATACATGCGCGGCATTGATCAACTGTGATGGCCGTAGCATTTTCTATGACATGGTATCAAATAGTTATGCAACACGTTCTCGTGATATACTGCTCAAAAGCGTTAAAAATGTTTAAACAAGCAACCGCGGACGATGATCCTGCTCATATACGTAGAATCAATAGTGATCTACTCGGCTTCGCATACAAAATAAAGAATATAACTGAAAGCAGAAACCGACACAACGTAGGATGATTTTTAATATCAAGGTGTACTATTTTTCGGCTGGCCAAACCAGCCTTCTTCACCTTAAAAAAATCATACTACGTTGTGTCGGTTTCTGCTTTTATATTCTTCAAAACCGTTGCATAACTAGTATACAAACGCTCGTTTTTAACTCGTGTAACCATGGCTGGATCCCATGCACACTGGACATTTTACATTCAACTAAACACATTCCTGTCATAAAGCAGAGAGCTTAGGACGCCTCTGGGAAAAACATCGTGCCTTCTCCCGCCATTGCTCAACTTCTATATAAGGCGAGGAAGATAAAGTTCAGGGACTGCACAAGGAAAGTTTTGGAACACAGCAAAAAGAGGTATAAAGGCATACAGAACTTACCCTTCCAAAAGTGAACCGCAAGCAAATAGTAGTTGAACCAACCTCGTTGCCAATGCCAGCGCGTTTCCAGCCAGCGGTGACCGAACGCCGGACGTTCCGGCCAAAATAAAAAACCAGCACCAGGAAATCCTGGTGACGGTTTGATTGTGCGCTCAAGTTCAATAACGGTTTCTGAACATGCGTAGAAAGAGCCACCGCTGTGACTAATGCTAGCTCGCTTTCCGATTTCTCCCAGAGGTCTCAATACTTTGTGCTGACCCAAAGGATCGCGGTGTCTAGGAATTTAACGAGACTGGAGAATTCAACTAACCGCAAGCAAACCAGAGAAGAAATAACCACAAGCAAAACAGGAGACCTACATTTCATGACATACAGGAAAACTGAGGCTCGGTCCACACTACGTCGAAAACAGAGCTCTATTTCTACGGTTAGGCCTACCGTCGAGTCCACAGTAATCCGTCACGAAACCGGAGCTTCAAACCGGAGGGATTTGAAAACGCTGGCTTTTAGTTTTTGTGTTGACCAAAAACATTTCGAAAACGCAGTTTTTCGAAATCGATGACATCACGGTAATCCTGTGATTTCCTTGGCCCGAGTTTTCCTCAAACACAAATCCAAAATTACCGATAATTGTTGCGATTTTCAATTTCTCCGACGTAGCGTGGACGGAAAACATTTGATGCGTCTTCTGAGTGAATTATGGAAGTTCGTTTCTTTTGCCGGCGCTTATTTCAGGGTGTTGCCTATAACTAGAGATCTCCGTTCGCAATTTCTCTACGACCAAAGTTTTGATTCCACAAAATATTTCAAGACAAAAACGCAACACTGCGCATCAATAACGTTCCATCATAAACGTACAATCTCAGTATTCCATCATGTTTTATTGCCGGAGTTTTCCCTGCTAGCCTGCATTTATTGAATTATGTTGTCCTACAAGAGTCGACCGTGGTTCGTTCGTCTTTTCCTTATTTTGTGAAGAAAACAAAAAAAAGGGCGTATCAGCAAGGTGTATGAGCGATTTTCGCTTCGAATTTGAATTCAACATCTTTTAATATTTACCGAAGGGTACTTTTCTGAAATCGATTTTAGTTAAAGGAGTGTGTAAATTCTCGCTTAAAAATTTAGGAAAAGAACGCTTTTATAACCTTTTGTAATGTAACAAATCTTAGTCCAGAACTCCAATGCATACCGTAGATATATATCAAAAACTACAAGGGTTTTTTTTACAACATGTACTGATGATATATCATATTAGAATATTAAATGATTTACAAGTAGACAAAGCGGTTATAAATAGAGTCCGTTTCAAAGTAAAGCAATTAAAAAAAATTGTTATGAAGTATTCCTTACCCCTAATAACCTATAAGTTAGAGATTTCTTCGGAGTGCCGTGTAATCGCCATAAGAGCGATATAACAACAGTTCACATGCATGCCGGTCCATTTGCCGAGTCTTTACGGACACTCTTCGTCTTTACTTTCCAAGGAGAGAATTTGCCGCTGAGATTTGCAGACTGTCAGCGTAGAGCGGGTTGAGGGTTTTGGAGACGACTGTTTCCCAACAACACCAAACCCAACAGGAAAATTACCAGTACGAGACGAAGAAACATCGCTGACATTCTTGTGCTCGGTACTCCTCTCCATCTTGTTTGCTTCATCATCTTCCGCTGACGTGGATGGAGACGGCTGAGTGGCAGGCAGTAACACGGCAGTGGCCTGCCATGATTTCAGGTACTTTTCATTGCTGTACTTCATAACACCGCTTGCCTTTCTTCCCTCCACGGGTCTTTTTCCTTTTGCCTTGTGTTCTTTCGTCGTGGTGTTCAAAACGACCGGTGTTGATGCTAACCAAGAAAACGACTGACCCACCTTTGGTGCGGCGTGTTGTTCGTGGCTTGTGCTGGCGCCAGCGTTTGTTCCGTCAGCACTTTTTGCACCAGGTTGTCCTCGAGGCGTCGAATTATCCGCCATTTCACTGATACTAGCTCTCGAGTGCCTCTCTCGCTCAGTTCCATCATTACTACCTTCTTCGGACGCCTCGTGAAGGTTCACGCCATTACGAATTGAACGCACTTTGGAACTGAACGATCCCATCTCACGCACGACAACTTTGCTGTAGAGTTAACTGAATAACCCAATGGAAAATGTCCGAAGCGAAAATCTACTCTTCAATTTGCTTGACACGTTTAGCTGTAAATTACGTAAATTACTTAATGACATCAGAAAGATGTAAGGGAAAGCCAAGCTATGACGTACTTTGGTACCCAGATCTACTCGCTCTACGGGAGACAACCTCTAATAATTAAACTTCGTGTTCATTGCTAATCTCAGTTGATTCGTCCTCACCTTAATGTTAACATATCTCATCAAAAGTAGAACGTCAGCGGTTTTCGTGAGTCGAATGTTCGTCCCCGCGAAATATCGGAAAATATATTTTGCAGTTTATTATTATTTTTTAAAAATTCCTTTTTCATTTTATTTTTGTCCTCTTCTCCTGTCCCTGAAGTAAGGGTCAGTTTCCCGATTCTGTTTATTCTTTTTTTTTATTCAACATTTGTATTGATCAAGGTCTTGCATGTAATAGGGCCGGTGCTCGTCACTGGTTTGTCCTTTATATGGTTTTGTGTTTGATATAAGTTTTGAATCGGGAACCGGCGCAATATGATAGAAAACAACATTAACGCAATAGTGACTAGTGCAATATGACAGGAAAAAACAAACAAACAAACAAACAAACAAACAAAAAAAACACTAGATCGATCTTTTGCGAATATTTATAGCGGGCAGTTTCAGTTCGAATTTCAACATTAAGTCTTTTATTTTAAAATCCATTCTTATGCAAACATCCCACACTCCAGGATTTTTCGTCTTCCAATCACTGAAAAAACCCCTACTAAACTGGTAAGTACGTGGTGTAACAATCATTTTGGTTTACCGTCTGTCGTTGACCTGTGGCAACTTAGGCTCTTCTAACATTGGATAAGCTGATCGCACACGCCAGGAGCCCCAGACTCGAATAACGTGCCGGTAACCGCGTCAATTACGCTCTTTCAAAGAATGTTTTCTCAGAGCTGCGTCCAAATCTCGTGCTCTTGGTCGCAATCCGGTGCGCAATTGCACATGCCAGGAGCCCCATCCTCGAATAACGTACCGGTAACCACGTCAATTATGCTCTTTCAAAGAATGTCTGTTTTCTTAGAACTGCGTCCAAATCTCGTGCTCTTGGTCGTAATCTGGTTAGTCGGAACACTTAACGTCTCTAATAACGTGACCAGCTTCGTCCGATTGTATTGGGTACCAACTGATTTTACGGGACATTAAGTTGTACAATTAATCTAAAATTAAAGAACAGACCAATTTTGATACATCAAATTCCTATACGAGGCGCCGAGGGTTAGGGAACTAAGACAAAGTAAATAAAATTAAGGCCGCGGGTGGGCTGAGGCGGAGGCGGAGGCTTTTTCAATCCCGCGTCCCGGCACTATTTGCTCAATCCCGCCAAAATGTTTATCCCGATCCCTACTGGTTATAGACACAATTTTTTGTGTATAACGTACGCAACCTGTGATTTTCATTACGCATCCAGCCGTCAATTCTTATAACTATTCCGCACCCCACCTGTCGAAAAGAGCAAATCGCACTCCCGCCGAAATATCTTTATCCCTCATCCCGCCACTATGTCTACTCTCATCCCGCATCCCGACAAACCTATACTGGTCCCTGAAATCCTCGGCGCCATGTTAGAATTTTTACTTTATCGACAGCAGCCCACAATGAAAGCCCTCTTATATTTGTGAAAATTCATATCTGGTATCCTGAACCCACCCTGCATGTTGCGCGAAATCTTAGGCGTGCCACTAACGAAGTTACGCTAATTCTTCCGAAAACGTTTCCAGACGTAATCATTTCAAGGGGATGTTACTCTGTTACATTAGGCAACGTCTCCTGCAAATTATCTCGCACAGGAATAATAAACTTGCTAGACAAAATAGCAAGTTCCCGATGGTACAGCACCTTAACAGGCAATGCAAGTATGGATCATTTTCAAGCTAGGCTAAAAGTAAGGGTGCTTTAATCAGGTTGCTATTGCTATAGTAACATGTTATGTCAAGCAAACGACCAAAACGGGATCACCAATAATTGCGTTTTCCATTATGGCATTATTGTAGAGTAAACTGATAAAGAATCATAGTAATTACTCAACATACTACAAGACATACATATATACATACATACATTTTATTTTGTTTTCAAATTAAAATTACAATTATAACATACCCGCGGATAGCTAAGCTAATCTAGGCGGGTCATGTTTACACGAATTATTAATATACAATTAGGTACAACTAGGTACAACTAAATACAACTGAAGGCAACAAGAGAACTAAAGACATTGACAACAATGACTAGAGACAACTAATAAACTAACGGTATTACAAATAATAATTAACAACAGTTAAGACGAGAAACTACAGATACACTAAAACGATATTATTGAATATTGATCAATACATACTAAGAGGAAAATAAATTCAGCTTTACTTTTTGAACGATCTCTGAAAGATCAATATAAGTCTTCTGAAGCTAGAATTTCAAAAATTATTTGTTGTATTTTCCTCTTTAAGACATTTTTTGGAAGTTTTCTTAAAAATATAGGCATTTCATTCCAAATACAAGTACCATTGAATGCAAGAAACTGTTGTCAGCCGCCTTAAAAGAAAACCAACCGTGACTTGCTCGAACACTTTTTCTCGCAGTCCGTGCCAACCACACGTATTTGTCTCGAGTTTTGATTGGTTTACTGGATTATCTGCATCCTCTGATTGGCCCAAGTGATTATATGGTTTTTTTGTATGGGCTACTGACCAAGCAGGAGGTCTAGATGGCTGGATGTTGGCCAAGTTTTTTTTTTTTGCGAGTTTATGGACCAAGACGGAGTGGAGGCGAAGAACGAGGCCAAAAAGACCGGACAAGCTTCGTCAATTAAGGACTTATTTTAAAGCTTTCGGGGAAACTTTGTTTGCGGGACACAGCGCGTAGTCCCGAGCGGGCAAGATAGCGCAATCTTGTGCGCTCGGGTAGCCAATCAGTGCTAGATTTGGTTCATCTTGCCCGCTCACAGAGCTAGCCATATGATAAAGAGTATTTGACGAGAAATTTTGTTACCAACCAGTACAGATCAATACAGAGTACATGTAGTCTTTTTATTGTAATGTCCTCCCCTTCACAACGTTGAAGCCATATCCATTCTCGGCAAACGCGTACGAGCGTCAACCCACGTGCCTAGATTGTCAGCTAGAAAAATACAGGTTTACAGTTGGACGGGAAAAGGTGACTTTTCCCGCAACAATGTTTTAAATAAACAATTCGGCTAAGCTAACACGAGTGCGGTCCATCTTAGCGGTCTCTAAAGCAAAATTCTGACCACTCAATTAGAATGCTCCTTTTCATCCTGGATTTATTGCTAACATACTAAAGAAGAATTGTATGATTTTCTTGCACTTTCATGGCAAAGATGAGCGGAAAGCAGCTCTCGTAAGGTCTCTCACGAATGGCTTGAAACCCTTTGACGGGACAATAGGACAAACAGAAACAATGCCCCTGCCCCCAAAACAACAGCTGCTAACAAGCAAACAAATAACAAGCTTACGAGAGCTGCTTCATTTCTGGATAAATAGGGCAGGACATCTTGCAGAATTCATCTGTTGTTTTCAACAAAAACTCTATCTACCATGTTCCATTCCGGGGGGGGGGGGGGGGGGGCGGCGCTTATTTTAAATTTTCGCCGATAGGAAGGGGGCTTATTCGAAGGGGGCGCTTATTCAAGGGGGAGGGGGGGGGGCGCGCTAATTCGAGGATTTACGGTAACTGACTGTACGCACCCATGTGACTATCTAAATATAAAAGAGTGTAAAAATACCACGTCTCTATCTCTTAACTAAAAAAAACATTACTGATTCCGACAGCATAGCCTTGGGCCATGCGATACTCTAGTGACTGCCGGGAGATCCCACCACGGTCACAGGAACTGGGACCCAGAACCCAGTGCTCCCCTGTCAAAGAGACGAGCTCTGGGACCAAGAATGAGAAATAACCTTGATCACCGTACAAACACACAATAATTACATGTAATTAATATACTCTGGATGTGTTTGTCACCCATCACCAGGGCCTTCTAAAGAATAACTCAGTCCCCTCAAGTGGCTATGCTGCTTAAAGCAGTGGTAAGATTTTGGAGGCATGTTGGTTGATCATATTAACATGGTCCACTGTAGTTAATCTCCTATTCAACTTCTATGTTTGTTCGTTAAGCTACATCACATATACTACTACTGTCTACCTAAATCAACGCTGTGAATGGCGCAGTTCCAAAGAAACTTCCATACCAAGCGATAAGTCAAATCTGGAACTTACTAAACCCAGTAGGTCAGAAATAAAGTTGATAAGAAACATTGAAATGACAACAAGCTAAAATGAGAGCTCGAAGACTACTGACTAGGAGATGTTGTTTTCTGAGGAGAGAAGAATCAGGAACTCTCAAGGCACAAAGAACTGTTGCCACCAAGACTGATAAAATACTAGCTTTTGACCACTGGGTCCTTATTCCTGAGGATGTATCTATGACTTGGTCAGTGCAGATACTGCGAGCAGTCTCTTTTTCTCGAAGCTCCATGGGGAAGAACGCAAAGAAGATCGCCACAGAAGCGAGCGGTGGGCCGTGAGCGTGCGAGCGTGATATGCGAAGCCTCGAGCCGAAAGTGGCCCGGGCGTCGGAAGACGAGCCCTTGTCTTCCGACGCCCGCGCTACTCGCATGTCACGCTCGAAGTCACGCCCGCACGCTCAGGTGTTTTGCGTTCTTCCCCACGGATTTCCGAGCAAAAGAGAGACTGCTCGCAGTCTAAGTCAGCCCTGCCCCTGGCGCTTCCCTTCAGCCTCAGGAGCTCAGCACCGGCGTGCAGCCAGACCTTTTCAGTCCACAGCGCCTGGCTCCTTTCTGTAACATGTATCGAGTCTGAGCCGACCTCCAGTATTTAATACCATAGCAACAGCTAAGTTTACCTTAAGCTACTTTAAGTATTAGTTGCAGGTGCAGTGCATAGTCCACTCCCTTCCGAACTAGTGTCTGCTAGAACCGAGCCCTCATTAGTGTCACACTCGGTAATAGTTTCAACGTTCATCACGGTTGACGTTCCATCTTCTCCACTGTTCAGCCCTTGATTTGATTCTCGATCAAGCGCAATTTCCGATTCTTGGAGGTGTTTGGACGACGTCTCTCTTTCTGAAAGTTCAACCTTCGTTGGAGAATTTGCAGCACTATTTTCTCCTTGAATGTCAATCTCCATGGCAACGGACATTTGAAGCATTGTTGCATCACTCGACCCAGCATCCGCACGGTTTACTGTGCTGGCACTTAGCTCAGAATCTGCAGCATTGTCTACAACTTCGCCTTCTGTCACGTCGCCTCTCAAAGCTTGATTATGGGATTGGTCTGACGTGACCTGCGTGACTTTCTGCGTCACGCCATCTTCCTTACTGGTCAATTGATCAGTTTCCATTGATTCTGAAGTGGTTTCAATACATTCCACATTGCCCCCTTGTTCTGAGAGGTTCGTTGAATCATTAACAGCAACAACAAGCTCGTCGACAACATTTTCCATGTTACCTTGGTTTGTTTCCATGAACTCGTTTTCCTCTGCTGTCACGCACGCCACTTCTGTTTCCTCTTTGTCACGCTCGAGCAGCGTGATCTGCTCTACTTGTCCCTGTGTTGTATTCACTTGCACAACAACCTCTGTTGATCCAGAATTCTCAACCAGCATTTCTTGAAAATTTTCCTCTTTTTTCATCTCCACTTGCTCGGTGACCATGGACTCGGAAGGTACACTTGTTTCTTCCTTTAGCTCTTTAGATTTCTGTGCTACTCCAGGATCCTCGACCAACATTTCTGGAACATGTTCCTCTTTGTCCACATCCAATTGCTCAGTGACCATGGACTCGGAAGATGTACTTGTTTCTTCCTTGAGATCTTTAGTATTCTGTGAAGCGCCACGATTCTCAACCGACATTTCTTGAACATGTTCCTCCTTTTTCGCATCCACTTGTTCAGTGATCATGACTTCCGAAGGTTCACTTGTTTCTTGCTTCAGTTCTTTAGAATTCTGTTCTTGAACCTCCTTAACTTCCTCCTGCCTCTGATTAGCCTCAGACTGATCCGTGTTCGTCTGTGAAGTGCTGGGGTTGGTCAACAGTATCGGTGGCGGGAGGGACTAAGAACGAACAGTATATTACTTCTTCAGTATTACGTCCCGCAACTTCTTCAATACAAATAAGGATTTCATTTACATCTCCTCTCATGAAGCCATATTAAAGATAATTCCTATTAACACAGGAGCTCATTAAGGACAACAATAATTATTGTTACATGCATTGTTCTGTTACAGGCCAATCTAAGGTGCTTTTGTTGAGAAACATCCAAACATGGATGGTTGCAAACTACTGCTAGGTCAGTGTGCAAGTCAGACCGGTCGGACAGAAATTAGCTGTTTCATTGTGACAAACCGGTTCATTGCCCTACTTCTCTTCAGTAGATTTCACTAATGTAGGGAATTTGGGAAAGGAATAAGAAATGGTAAGAGCCATTCCTCTTGTTGGTTGGCCCGGTCTGATCAGAAAATGTCGCTCCATTTTTCCTCGGGTAGTTACACTGGTGTCTAACTGGTCGTTCTGGCATGATGGAAAGGACCCTTAGTTTTCTAGGCCGACCTGGCAATTTACTGGTGCTCATTTATAAGCTTCATTGAAGAGCCAGCACTATGTACTAGACTTCTGGTTTTAATGTGGAGTCTAATGAACTACGTTAAATATTTGACCACAGTAACTCCTGTTGGCTAAATTCATAAGATAACCAACTACAGTTGCTTGAAAGAAACTCTCTCAACAGGCAGGAATGGATGCATATTCAAATCGTCCACATATGTGTAATGGGCAGGTAACATTTACCTCTACCTCTTTTTTTACCTTTAATTTTTTTTTACCTCTACCTATTGAGCCTAAAACATAGGACCTGTATGTCCTTATTTACCTCAACAGTAGGTTTTGGAGGGGATTGGGCACCTGATAAAGTTTGCCCCTTTCCTGAAAATGCCATGCGAGCATGTGACGTGTCTCTGTGTCCAATAGCACCACTGAAGCTAGCCTCGCTGGACAGACTGCCGCTAGTCCTTTCCTCTGCAGGTATTTGAGTGGGGCGAGTGTGCGCCAGCAATAATGTGTCTTTGTCCAGCGGTTGCACTTGGATATGTCTTTGGCCAAGACAGAGGTCCAAGCGATCTTTTTGAGCATTGTAAGCAAACACCTGTAAGAATGGCAAAAGCACAAAAACAATTATTTAACAACTACACTACAAGCCCGAGTTTTCTATGAGCGGATGGTCAATGACCACTTTCTCTCAGACCAGTTCTTAACAACTGATTGACCTTCGCCATGCACATGTATATGTGGACTATTGCTGTCACTGTTACATTAAACTCGGTACTTGTTTGCTAATCCTAATACGCCATTTGCGAGTTTCCTTTTGCCTCTGCGTCAAAATGAGTCTTCGTGTGAAACCACTGTTATGAAAATGCATTTCATAACAAAAGTTTTGCACGAGGACAAAAGCGACAAAAGGTAACTTGGAAATGGCCTACTATATACTGTAGTTGTACAAATCAAATCCTATTCATATGGACACCTCAGATATGTCAGAAAGTGCCCCTATTAATGAAGTGTTTCTGTTAAATGTTTTTACATGAGACAACTTACAAGTTATCGCACCAAGACCACAGTCCATGGTAATGAGCTGCTCCTACTGAGTACTTGTAAAATACATTGCGAGGTTCAACTACAGGTGCATGGTGAAGCATTTAGTAATGTGTCAATCACTAACCTTGTTTGGGAACTGAGGGAGTGTGCAGTGCTGGTTTGGCTGAAGTGGGCCTAGATCACTGACAACCTTGTTGTAGTAGAACCCTCCTCTGTCAAACATTTCATGACAATTCTGTGCTGCTTCCCACATGTCTCCACCAGTCAATGCACCTAATGCATTGAAAAGGACTGAGGCCATAGCAGCAGTGTTCTCAGCTACAGAAATAATAAAAAAAATTTAGAGCCACAACGCAGAACAACTGAACAAAAAATATGGTTGATCATGAGCACAGTGGAACCCTGCCTTACAGCCAACCCATTTTCATGGCAACTTTGTTCTGGTCTGAAGAAAACCTCAGTCAGTCATTTTCTTATTTAAAGAACCCCTTTGATATGGCCACCCCATTAATACAGCCAGATTTCTGTGGCGTGTTGGTGACTGGATTTATAGGGTTCCACTGTATGCCAGATGCGCCCTTGATGTTACAAGTGAACTTGCCTGTTGTTGATGCAATTCGCCCACAGAGTAACAAGTTTGTTACAGATGTGATGATCAAGGCAACATGTGAGTCAAAAGTTTATGACTTAAGGGTGTAGAGAATACACATTTTCAAACTTTAGGGCAAGTTTTCACCATGATGTACTAGCCCAAACATCATTCTCACTAGCATCCCAAAGGTTCATCTCTTACAGGTCTTCTGTTATTTGAATTTCCTCAAATATTTTACCAAAAAACCTCTCTTGCTCATTGGATAAGTGATGGACAGAATCCACCAGCTCAACTGGAAAACTGGCTAGCCCCGGGCTATCAGACACCACTTTCTTTGCACACTGTCGACGTACATATATGACTCCCACACAAGTATTATATACTACATTTTGTATATATTTAAACCATAATTTTAATTATTCGGTCTTAAGTTATAACCTTGTCTTTGTTGATCACTTTTTGCCTCTGCCTCAGAAGAAGCACTACTCTCACCCCCCTGCGCTTTTACTTCTGACATAACCACATCCGGGGGGATCTGCTCTGGGACAACTGGCTTTAAGTGTTCCACCATCACTCTGTCACCGTGTTGCAAGGGAACTGGGTCCTCCTCATGTCCCTCGACAGGAGGGTGTAGTTCATTGGGAGGAAATCCGTACCTAGTCAACAAAGTATTGATACACTGGAATAACTATCATGGTAGTAAAGACAGTCTGAAGAAGAACTGATCTTGGAAACAGCCATTAGGATGGACCATGATAAACAGCCAGATAATAATGTCCTTCTTTACATTTATAAATAGATAGGTCCCTGCATGTGCTCTGATTGGTCAAAACCCATGTTTTATCAGAGTATAAAACATAGAAAACGTGTGTTGTTTTTTTGCCACATTACAAGTACCTCTCGTCAACATTCTTGTTAGAGATGGTGAAAAACATTTTCTTTGACGAAATTTGTGATGGGGTTCTCTGCAAAGCAGCCGGAAGTTTTGAGATGAGGCATGTAGCACTTTCATCATCAGTCTTTATTGCCCCCAGTGGGGCACGGGGTCGCATGTAGCACTTTAGTGGTATTAAATTGTGTCAGTTTGTTGATCTGTGTGCTTTGTTGTTTCTACCTGTGGTGTGTAAAATCTATATGATAAAGCAAATGCAGAAGCCTAAGCCATGTATCACACTGTGATAAAAACTCCGGACATTTGAGAACACTCGAGAAATTTAGAAAACATTTGCTTGCAGCTTGTGTTTTCTACATTTCCCTCGTGATCTCAAATACCTGTAGTATTTTATCACAGTATAATACACGGCTTAGGCTTCTTAATTGTTAATTCAGATATACTATAATACTAATTTCCACTTTACCTACAACAAAACAACTGTTAACTCTTTTATGAGGGGAGGAGGCACAAGAAAGTAAGGGACGTTTATTTTAGAGCCTGGGTGCCAATTAAATTTTACTACAAGTATTTTAACCAAGGTAGGGCACTGATTTGGGATGGAGTGCTTTTTTAAAATTTTTTTCTTGTTTTTGCCTTGGTATGTCTATGTGCCCAAACATCCAAACTGTACATGGATTTAAATGCTGTTAAATGTAAATTAACAAAGTTAACAACAAAGAGTAGCTGGTACATCTGGTCAGCAATATTCGTATGGTATTGCAAGCTTAGTGCACTTCACCATTGTACTAGTGTCTTCCAGCATGGTGGTCCTTGGAACGTTTTGGGTGTAGGATTGAGCAGTTTCCTGCACATCTTTGGTCTGTTCATGTGACATCTGCCCCCCCCCCCCCCCTCCCCTCCCTGTCTCCACTGTTAACTCAGTGTGACAGGTACCTGGAAGACTGTGCGGGGGCTCATGGCTGGGTTGCGGAAATTGCCAACCATGGGAGCGTTACACTGTCTAGGGGCTGGCCGGTCACAGTGGAGGCCCCTGGATATCCCAGGCACCCATCTTCCATACACCAGGATGCAGTTGTTAACTTGCTGCGATGGTTTTATATTAACTTATATAACAAAAGAAATATTTGTTACATTCAAAACTAAACTATCAACTGGACAAGGTGGGGAAAAATGCTAATAATTGCCACCTAGGTTCCAGTTATTCAAAGGGTGGATATCATTATCCACTGGATAAATCGCTAACCAATAGATAACATAGCATGTTTTGCCAACGCTTATTTACTGAATAGCAATTTATTAAGGGGGATAGCGTCATCCACTCTTTGCACCACAGGGCCCAAGGTGTAATATTTAAAAAGGGTGCTTAATACAAGAAAACCTTCACACTGAGGGAGGCGGCATTTAACTGAAGGGAACACTTACTGGAAGTAGGGCACTAAATCAAATGATAACAGGTTGCATAGTTCTTACCTAATCCTGAGTTCCTGTGGTGGAATACCAAGCTCCTTCTCTATCAGGTTTTGAAGCTCTTTGAATGTAGTGTCCATGGCAAGTGTTAGCATTGACTGTTTTCCATCTGATGTTGACAGGCGCACTTTCTTGTCAGTTCGTTTCACAACAGCTTGTGCAGATGGGATTTGCGTCTCACCAGTTTTACTGGGACTGGCTTGTTGGGGTTTGACTCCAGTCTGGAATAGTATGATTATGATTAGAAATTTAATTACCTAAACCACAGTCATCATAAATCAGGAAACAGCACACGTACACATAGAGCCTGTCTAAACTACTGAATGTTCACACACCTACAAGATTAATTTGTACCAGCACCAGAGCTGGTTTGAGCAGAACCTGTCTCCACAGTACATGTTAAGGCACATAACATACATGTATACAATGTAAGGAAGGAAGGTGTTTTTAAATGACTAAGTATGTGTCACATCAAGTGGTCTATACAGCCATGCATGGGGCAGTAGTCCATCTCAGGGTTACCAACCAGCATTAAATTTCCCAGTACCCATTTATACATGTACACCTGGGTGGAGAGAGGTACTGTGAGATTAATTAAAAGTGTCTTGCCCAAGAACACAACACAATGATCTCTACCAGGGCTCAAACCTAAACTACTTGATCTGGAGTCCAGCCTGCTAATTAACAATTGGATCATGAGCTCGAGATTTCTATGAAATGATAGTTGATGAGGCTGAAGGCTGAATCAACTATCACCTCATAGAAATCGAGAGCGAATAATCTAATTGTTTTAGTAAAATTCTTACTAATTAATACATAAAATTCACTTCAAATAACGGTTTCCAATTATTTCTTGACGTATTTATTAAACTTTGCGTCTGAAAAAGATCGCTCAGATTGAATTGTCTTTTAAAATTTTAATTTTGTGTGTGCGCGCACTTCAGTTCTTTCGATTATTTCAACTGTTTTAAAAAAAAGTCAAGAAACCATAAATGTCCTTCGTTTAGACCTCTCAGGAATTTAATTACCCATTTGCATCAAAATTTTCTTCCAAATCTTTGGGAAAAAGCAAAAAATGTTGCCATTTCCTAGACGACCTCTAGCCACTGCACACTAATGGCTGATAGTGTTCAATGGCTCAGCCAATCAGATTACAGCATTTGCATTGGTATACTAGTAGAATTCTACTAATAACTATTACATGTACATGAAGGCCACCCCATCTCCTACTCTACACACGTAGAACAAGGGGTAAAAGAGCATGTGAGGCTGAGATTTTAACAGAGTGTTTCAAACAGTACCAGTTGTTTTGGAACTTTAGCTTCTTTCTCTGCGGTTTTCTTAACTCCTTCGCCGCTCCTTCTCTTCTGCATTATGGCAGCATGGTGTTCTGTCCTGGTCTTTAGGACTCTTTCTGTTTCACTCAAGTTTAGTTCCTCTCTGTGTAACGTTTTCTTTTTTTCTCCTGTCAGGATTATCTTACTAGGTGTGAAGGTGCTGACAGCATTAGTGTCTTGATCACTGCTTGCTCCACTTGCATTTTGAGAAACAAAGTTAGGGCGTGCTCCTAAAAATGATTTAACCAGTAGGTAAGAGATACCCGTAGTCTCCATTTGAGCGTAGTGACCTACAGTGATAGCACTTCCAATGTACATTGTATCCCATGTAATGTTGTAGCATGAAGTAACTGGGAGTATTTGTACTTTCCCACCCCTCCTGGGTGGGATGCCAGTTTACTGCAGGGTTACCAACCAGCATTTAATCATCCAGAATGCACTTAGGATGCATTCCTTTGGGGGTGATCTGGATCAGGATCAGTGATCCAAGATCACTCAATCATGGTGCATCAAAGGGACTGATGAATCCGTGACCCAAGTGGATTAATCCGTTCCTTTGATGCCCCATGATCCAAGTGATCTTGGATCACTGATCCTGATCCAGATCAACCCAAAGGAATGCACCCTTAATATGTACAATACACTTGTGTGGAATGAGGCATTGTGAGAGTTTGTCTTGCCCAAGAACACAGCACAACACAAAAAAACAAACCTGGCTAGGGGATTGAACCCTACAGTGTAGGTACTTTTTTCCATTTGATTTTTAGCTGTCATATACAAAGTACTCCTGAGAATGCACAATGTTACTAATACATGTATCTAATGTGATCTTTCATTTCAATATCTAACTGTGTATTTCAGTGCACACATAACCAGATGTTTGTAGTCAGTTATCGTCTCATGTTTCATGAGGAGAAAGGTTAAGTTATCCTTTCGATGGTTAAGGAATTATCACAAAACATCACACTGCAACCAACCTTTGTTCTCTCCTTCTCTCTTTGCTGTCTGTCGTAAAATGATATCTACTACTTTCTGCACCAGCCTCTCACTGCCAAATTCCCCTGGAAAGTGCTTCTGCACAAGCTTGGTTGCAACATCATACACATTGGAATTAAGAGATGGATCATGTTCATACTGGAACCAATACACTGTCTCTGAGACAGTCTTTCCACCCCATTCCAAGCTAATTGGGAAACTAATGAAAAAGACCAATAATCATATTCACTAATACAAAGTGTACAAAGTCATTTGCTTATTACAGTGTAATAGACCTTAGTGTGTTGGACAAAACTGTTCTGGATCGATGTTTTATGACAAAAAATTAAAACTAGTGAAGTGGTGCAAATAATTTTTTAATTGTTTTTTAATTACTGTAAGTATGTGTATTCCAGGTTACAAGAGTTGTTGACAAAATTCATAACTAGTGTGCTTCCCACCTGACCAAAAATTCTGAAAATTTTGAAAAGCGGACAAATGGTTAAGTAAAGAGTTCAGGTATGGTTACCCACCAGATGGCATGCTCATCCATTGCTGGTCACACACTTCTAGTGTAACAGTTTTAAATCAGGTTTCAGTTCTCAAATTGCAATATTTTGGGGGCATGCTCCAATGATTCTGCAACCCCAAAGTACTAGCCAACCCTTGTGGAAAAATCTTGGATCCACCCCTGCCCGTGATACTGGGTCGAAAATTGCAACAATTGAAGGGGTGAGTGCAAAACCATGCTAAGTGACGATTTGGGTGAAAAAAAAAATTTTCGCGAAAGGGCTTGAATTCTTGCATGTGGTCTTCAATGTAATAGAAAAACGTGGTCCTGTATTTTTGTCGCTGGTTTTTGCTTCATTTATAAAGACGCCGCTAGGAAAACCGAGTGGTTTTTCTGCATATGCAATATCTCGAAAACGAAGCGAAGCTTAGCGGAAAAACTATGGGACATTGTTAAACATACCTAAACAAAACTGCATGCGAAATTTGGAGCATTTTCGACAAAGTTCACTTTTGATTAAAATACCTAGCGCCCTTTTCCCGCCGAGGTCTTCAATTAAACGAAGCCGGGCCTTTGTTATGATAAACAGAGCCGATCCTTTGTTATAATAGCCAAGCCAAGCCTTTGTTATAAGTCGAAGTCTCGCCTCGGTTTATCATAACAAAGGATCAGCAAGCCGCGTCCGCAAGGACTTTGATTTCACTTAGAAAGCAGCAAAATGTCAATTTCACGCAACGTATAAGCTCAAAAATGTTGATTTTAGGTCAAAAAAGGTTTAAATGTTGATTTCACGTTAACGCATGACAGCAAGGAGGTTGATTTCTCTTAGAAACAAGCAAAATGTCAATTTCACGCAACGCATAAGCTCAATGATGTTGATTTCAGGTCTAAATAGGTTAAAATATTGATTTGACGTTAACGCATGATGGCAAGGAGGTTGATTTCACTTAGAAACCAACAAAATGTCAATTTCATGCAGCGCATAAGCTCAATGATGTTGATTTCAGGTCTAAATAGGTTAAAATGTTGATTTCACGTTAACGCGTGATGGCAAGGATGTTGGTTTCACTTAGAAACCAGCAAAATGTCAATGTCACGCAGTGCATACGCTCAATGATGTTGATTTCAGGTCTAAATAGGCTAAAATGTTGATTTCACGTTAACGCGTGACGGCAAGTATGTTGGTTTCACTTAGAAACCAGCAAAATGTCAATTTCACGCAGCGCATAAGCTCAGTGATGTTAATTTCTGGTCTAAATAGGTTAAAATGTTGATTTCACGTTAATGCTTGACGGCAAGGATGCTAGTTTCACTTAGAAAACAGCAAAATGGTAATTTCACGCAACTTATAAGCTCAATGATGTTGATTTCACGTGAAAACGCGCTATAAATAGGGCTGACAGATTAACAGATTAACCCTTCTCCGCAACATACGGGTCTCCATACATCTGCATGTCCGTTGATCCCAGAAGCTCAAAACACTACAAATCATGCCAATTTGAAATAAAATCAACGCAACCTGGATCACAGATCTATGTTACAATTGATCGGTACTTGTTGGCCATTCTTATGTTTAAACAATCTAGTTACCAGTTTGAGAAACGTCCACAGAACGTGATCGCAATGCATGCCGGGAAGGGTCTTTACACCTCGTGCGCGGGAAAACATGGCGGTCAATACAAGACAAATTTTATAAGTCTAAAACCAGTTCTCACTTTCCAAACTTTGACGCTAGCAACGCTTGGCAGATGGGCCACGACTCACCAGAGGGTATTTTTTTTTGGGCAAGAACTGCTCTTGGACTTTGCTGCCTGGCTCAATCTGACTTCGAACGCCGATAACACGATTACGGTATATCAGCTGCCTTCGAAGTTTCAGAACACATTTTGATTCTTTAAAACGTGCTGATGACTTACGGGTTTATCGAGACTTTATGATGCCTCTCAACCACCAGGCAGGCACACAAGGTACTTTAAAACAATGCTTAAGATATTAGTTGACAGAGCTCTAATGCGGCACATCTCTTTTTTGTTCGATGAATTTCGTTTGACCCTCGATCGATTCACGTGTTGTGCTCACGTCACAATACCCGACGTAAACAATCTGTTCCCAGATTTCCATTCTATATATGCTGTGAGATTTGATTTTGACTTCATACACTATAAACAGTCTGCCTGTTTGCTGTTCAACAAATAAACTCCTAAAAACATGGCTAGGAAAAGCCAAGTATTTTTGCATACGTTATAACTCGAAAACGAAGCAAAAACCAGCGACAAAAATACAGGGCCGCATTTTTCTATTACATTGAAGACCACATGCAAAAATTCAAGCCATTTCGCGAAAACTTTTTTTCACCCAAATCGTCACTTAGCATGGTTTTGCACTCACCCCTTCAATTATGTTGCCCTCCAGCAGCGTTATTTTTCATTGCAGCTGCAATCATAGCATGTAAGCCTGACCTTTCTGGCATGTTGTCGTACTCTCTTCCATTCCAGTAATGTTTGAAACCACATCCGCACCGGCTGTGTCCTTCAACAGGTGTCGTCGTTCTGTCGCCATTCATATACACTGCACTGCCATCTGACTTAACCCGGCGAAGAGGACCGCGGCAAAAACGGCATTCACGCAAGGCCACATTCTGTGAACACAAAGGAGATTTCTGCATTGAATTAATCAGTAAACTCTGATGTCCATATGACAGGTTCAGGAGTACATTCCACGTGATCAAAGATTTTGTTACTTCTTAAGATCCTAGGTGATCCCAATATTGTTTCTTAGATCTACAAAGATTGACAGCTACGTGTACATGTATGTACCCTAGAAATCTGAGATGCTTTGGCAAAACGTATGTTCACCTAGGAACGCTTCCTATTCACAATCTAACCCTGGTTCTGCATGAATCTGAATGAACTCAATTAAGTACAAAAAAAAAACCCTGTACATCTAATACTTGTATGTTTGTTGTATGTACAATTTACAGCCATTCAAAAGTAAACTGCTACCTGTCAAAAATACTTATACATATATTTGTTGTAGTTTAAAATGATTTTTCAGGTCAAATCAATTTATTTCAGAGAACTACTAAATAACTGCTTTGAAGATATTGAAAATGCGTCAACTGTGTGTAAAAGGTGCAATGTCTTGTTCTTCTCATTTTGACTTCAAACTACATGTAGTTTGATTTGTATTTTCTTTGTTAAAAGACTACAGGTAATAAATCTGGAACAAAGTAAAATACAAACAAACCAAATGTGAAACATAAGAACACTCATGAAGAAGTTGAAAAATGAAAACGGCAATCAAAGATTTCTCTTTTCAACATAAAAAATGAGTAAAGTTTATTTTTAACATTAGTGAAACTGAAAGTGAAGAATGATCATCGCAGTAAATTTTCCAATTTAAGCAATTGAAAAGAAGACACCTGAAAAAATCAGGGCTTCAACGGGATTCGAACCCGTGACCTCCGCGATACCAGTGCGTTGCTCTACCAACTGAGCTATGAAGCCACACATTGGGAGCGAGGTCAATTAATTGAGTTCATATCTTCCCGTGAGGAGTGAAATGATGTGAAGTATATATGAAATAATTCATATTTGCACTGCGGTTGTAGATGAAAGTGAAGAATGATCATTGCAGTAAAGCCCTGATTTTTTCAGGCTTCTTCTTTCCAATTGCTTACATTGGAAAATTTACTGCGATGATCATTCTTCACTTTCATCTACAACCACAATGCAAATATGAATTATTTCATATATACTTCACATCATTTCACTCCTCACGGGAAGATATGAACTCAACTAATTGACCTCACTCCCAATGTGTGGCTTCATAGCTCAGTTGGTAGAGCATCGCACCGGTATCGCGGAGGTCACGGGTTCGAATCCCGTCGAAGCCCTGATTTTTTCAGGTGTCTTCTTTCCAATTGCTTAAATTGGAAAATTTACTGCGATGATCATTCTTCACTTTCATCTACAACCGCAGTGCAAATATGAATTACTTCATATATACTTCACATCATTAGTGAAACTGCATGTAGAGGTGCGAATATACCGGCATATCTAATTTTAATAACTATATCATTATGGCAAAATAGTTTGCTTCAGTAAGCAATGACATAACTACAAAATAAACATACATTTTTAAATCAAACCCTATAAAGGGGATTCTATTGCTGACCATACTCAGTACAAGCACGTGAACCATTAACATTTTATCCCAATCTTTTTAATTTCTGTTGTTTCCCCAATGGTGTGAGGTGGGACCCAACTTTTTGGTAAACATAGGACTTGTACTAAAACCAGGAACACTGTTCGCAAGCTGGAACAACAAAACACATAATTTGGATCATGAAAGTTACATGCAAGTTAGGGTTAAATTAGGGATAAACGTTTAGTAGTTAGTAATTAGTGATCTGGGGTACATGTACAAGTACATATTTTGACAGCATGTTCTGGTGTTTCTGGTTTGATGACAAGTTCAACCTCTTCCCCACATACACCCCTTGCCGATCTCCCTGAAATCTACAATGTAAATGAATGACAGGAAGGAGGTGGTGGGGGCTTTTCTTACAGCATCATATCCTCAAGATACCTTGTGTTTAACAGGAACCAACATGTCCAGTTCTGCATCAAGTACACAGATCAGTTCTTGTTGAAGAAATGGATAGCTAACTCCTTCCTCAAGAGGACCATAAGTGTCCACTGCCATATTGTACAGCTCTCCTCCGGGTCTAAGCAGCTCGGATGAAATATCAAAATGCATCTCCCTTAATGCGTTGCATGACAGGCATCTGTACAGCCGACCATCAGCAACAGCTGATTTAGCTGCCATGGTAACTGTTTCTGGTTTAACGCCAACCATTCCAGATGGCTTGTAAACAAATTGGTGAACTTCAGTGACCAGCTGTGCAGCTATATTGTTTTTCTTGATGAAAAGGTCATCCATAGCTTTCACCAGTCTTTGCAAGTACTTTTCTTGTAGACAACGCTCCCCGCCGATAAAACAGTGGCCGTGACAATCAAACTCCACGTACCGTTTGACAAGCTCATTTGGAATTCCCCATGCTTTGGGAATTAACCAGTCAGGAAGCTTGGGCATGGGTTTGCCTTTCACGCCGACAAGAGGAATGAAATGGTTGCGCCCTGAGCTACTCCACGCCACGGCCAACGGTTTATTGAGAGTATTGTCTTTGCTTTTGCACTTCTCTTCTGGAATCAATGCAGGAAGGAATATGCCTGAGTAATCGCCACTAGACTGCATTCCCGTCACACTGTCAAGCAAGATGATTGGTCGGTGCAGCACATTGGCAAGGCCAAACAGATGGATGTTTCTCAACCCAAGCCCCTCTCCGGAGGATTCTGGAGGTTGGAAATATGGGTCTGCTTCCGAAATGATATCTTTCCATTCGTCATCGTGAATGAAATCTCTGAACAATCCTTTGTACTTGTGTAATTCGGTTTCAAGGTGGCTCTTTAGGTTGGCTCTTAGCGCGTGCCAAAAGATCTCTCTTCCAACAAGAGCGCGCGAAATCGCATGGACAAGACAATGGCCGTCGCCATCAACATGCACTGGAATGAGTCTTTCTTCGTTGTCGTTGACAACTTTTATCTCCTGTAGAGTTTTCTCAAGATACAAATGCGATCCTGTGTTATCTCGTCCATAGCCAGCCGTTTCCACGTGCTCTGACTCGATTTGGAATGCGCGATCCCCCAAAACAGCGCAGTCAAACATGGCACCTTGGCCCATTTCACTTAACAGTTTCCCCTCTCCTGTTCTTTTATCCATTCCATAATGTGTTAGAAGCGGAGACAACAGCTTGCAGTGGTAGTTTGAATATCCTTTGACCTTCACCAGGTCTGGTGTGGTCTTAGAGGAAGCATGGCCCAGTAACACTGAACGTAGAAGACTTCGAAGAGCTATGTCAGGGTCTTGGATGTCTTCCACATTCAATAGACTGTCCTTCGCGTGGTGTTGACCGCAACCTGTGCATTCCACGCTTGAACTGGCGTAAGATGGAAAATAAAGTTTTGTACGGCACTCAGAGTCCGGGCAAATCCCGCTGTAAACTCTCAGCCCTCGCCACATCATGAACAGAAACAACAACAATGATAGAAGTAGATCCTGCTTCCGTTTTCTTTCTCACCCATCGTCCCTGCGCATGGCACGAGATCGCCTGGGAACAAGTCGGGCACGTGGCGTCGCTCTGAGAATCGTGGAGGCGACCCGCGGGGCCGGGAATTGGTTCCTCAGTTAGGGGCGAAAAAAATTTTCAACCACGTCCACAAAACAGGATCGTCGTACCTCTTAAAATTTCCCACGAGCAACCCCGTCCTTTCTATTTGGGATTCCACCAAAGTTTAGGTTTCCAGTTATTCTCGGCAGTTACGCCAATAAACGAAAGCTTCTGGGAAAGTTTATTTTTAAAAGTGCATTTCATTTTTACTTTTCCCTGTTTCCGATAATTTTCAAACTAATCCTTGCTGGAGACCGTCTGCTACGCGGACCACATGGCCAGTGGATCATCTCGCGTTTCAGCAAAGCCGGGGAATAGTGTCAAGTGAGAAGTTAAGCTTAGAATAACAACTGAATAACAACGCTGCTAGTCTCTACCACATTCTCACAATCACAAAATAATTCAGAAATGTCCAAATTAGAATTAATTGGACAGTTTGCAAAATTAACAATAATCGTGTGGACTCTTGTATGGGATTTTGGCCTGACAATATACATTATCCTCGTAATTTTCACGCTTCGCAAAAATCGAAGGACAGGCCTTAAGAGCCTGGCATAATGAAGATGCACGGTCGTGCACTGGAAACAAGCCATTGAAATTATTCATAGAACGTTGTGCACTGAAAACTTTAAAACGGCTTAGAATTTGACAATTTCTGAAACTAAATAAGCTAGAAATAGATGTTTTATTCCTGTTCCGTTAATATATGAACAATTAGCATTTGATTGACGTTTGATTTCGTAAATACCTTTTGATTGACATTTAGTCGCGTAACCGATACGGTCAATTGACCTTTGAGCTTGGATAAGTTAGTTTTTTGTCGCAGATATTTTCACTGTGAACACCTTCGTTGCTGACCTGTTTCGCTGACCCGTTTTCTGCTATTTTCAAATCTGTTTATCTGTTTCCTGACCTGGACAAACCGCAAAACAATCTGATTGGACATCGTCAAAGAAGTAAGTTTAGTACTGTAACTCAGGCTTAAAACAATGTAACTTAGGTTTGCGTTTATATTCCGATCGTCTGTTTGGTTTCTCAATGGAATTTTGTATTACCTCTTTTTATCGAATAATCTTGAATCCTGGAATAAATTATATGATTGGCGTAGCCCAATTAGATTGTCTGCTTGGTTTTTTATGGAACCAATTCCAAAATGGCACTACTATGCTGGCAAAATGGTACGATAATGCCGCCACAGATGGCATTTAGCTCGATGCTCGAAATGCCCTCATGATGTGTCAACCCTAACTAGGGAGTTTCGGGTTTGAAACGCGTCATGGCCAACATAAGAATTAGGTATGGGCTTGAGGTGGCTTAAAACAGTTTCCAGCACTTAGATTTTGGTGGGTCGTTATAACCACTCTTTAACACTTGATGCTACAATAATGGTATCAAAAAACTACCCAATTATTGGTGAACACGTTATTATCATTTTTGTGACGTAATAGGTTACCGTAGTAACAGTATGACCTGTTAAAAACACCCTTAATTACAGCTTTAGTGGCTTATAATTCAAAAACGGCACGGCGAATTTTTTTGTATTATCAAATTTTAATAAGCATGATACAGATGCAACTTTTGGCAAATTTTTTAAAAAATCTGTGCATAGGGTTCAGAGCCACCTCAAGTTTTTGAAAATTTAAGGTGGCTCTGAACTCTATATACAACCCCTAAAGCTGTAATTAAGGTTCTTTGGCAGGGCATACTGTTGCTATGGTAACCCATTGTGTCACGAAAATGATAACAACGCGTTCACCAATGATTGGGCAGTTTATTGATACCATGATCGCAGCATCAAGTGTTAAAGAGTGGTTATAACGACCCATCAAAATCTACGTAATGGAAACTGTTTTGAGCTACCTTAATGAACCAATTACCGAGCCATTTACTGTAATGAGGCGTGTAAGACTTAGTGTGTCACAGAATCCAAAACCAGGACGCGTCACGTGATATGTTCTCGTCTAATCCCGTATTTCACATGTTTGATTTCATTTGCAAATCAGACACTCCTGTTGGAGTCAGTGTCAGTATACATCATGGAATGATGACGCATGCAGAAGGATGGATCAAGCTACGGCTGGACGATTAATTAAAGAGGGGCAGACCGGTAAAAACACTGAAGAGAGATTCAGCCTCTGACACAGGCCAAGAAGAAGAGAAAGAAACTGAAACATCAACAGTGGTGTTGCGGTTGCGACGTGTTGCAATGTTTTGCGACACGTTGGGTGTTGTTGACTCAAGTTTGAAAATGGTCAAATTTTTCAAGCAACATTTGTGGATGTTGCATGATGTTGTATTCGTTTGGCCAGGTTCGAGCAACAATGTTGCGCCAGGGCATGCGCACTAGTTCGACAACATGTCACAATAGGGTGGCCAAACGCACGCAACATGTTGCGCCCGACAATGTTGCGATATGTTGGGACGAATTGTTGCGATCGTTTGGCCGGGGCTTGCAAATACTGTGCCAACAATGTTGCGATATGTTGTGTCGAAATGTTGCGATCGTTTGGCCGGGGCTCTATACCCTTGAACGGTGAGGGGTCACGTGACAGTTAAACGTTTCACGGAAGCACGGCACACCGACCAAGACCAGAGCTCTAGAACCCAGACCGCTAGATCCACACTCCAGCATGCCAAACCATTAGCTCAACGCTTGAGTTAATTTCTACCCTTCACTGATGGTTATAAACCTTTCTTGATCCAAGAAGTTTATTGCTGGTTTTCAAACTGAGAAATTGTTTGCCAAAAATAGTTCCTCTCGCTACAAATTTGTGGCCATAAGGGTTTCGAAAGCGAAAATACTAACCTCTCCAACGTAAAATTGGTAGCTTTTAGGCAAACAAAGCTATTTTTCTGTGACAGTCACTCCCATAAAATGTTGGCCATTTTCAGATGTTCCCAAGTGAATAAACGTCATCTTTAAGTGACTCTGTAATCAAAATCAGCCTTCAGTTCATAAAGACACCCCCAAACATCTTTTAATGATTGCTTTGATGCAAACTATCAGTCATGGCTGACTTGGAAAAATTCATTTGCTTCTTGTCAAATTTCCAAACGATCGACTCACTTTTTTGAGAGAGAGGTCGAAGGCAAACAAAACTTTTTATGGAGATGGCCAAACCGAACAAAGGAAAAAGCCATATTCATCTGTGTGCTTTTTGTGTAAGAAAACTATGAAAGTGTAAAATTCAAGGGAAACAAAATGTCTTATTACAGTTTTCTCAGTGTTTCAACGTGCTACCTGGTAAATTATCCTTGGCCTCTAAAAAGCCTGGGTTTTATTCAATGTTTCTTAACCTTTATGATATTTTGTTTGTTGTAGCCAATTTTAATATTGAATGACATGCACATTTTTAGATCGGCGATTGATTTAACTTCAGTTTTGTTCACATGAATGAGGACATGCAATTGTGGAACTGCAATTTATATTGTGCAAGAAATCCGGTCTCGCTCACAGTCCTCAATGGTTGGCACTCGTTACTGAGAAAAAAAACAAAACAAAATGACAGTGCGTTTTCTCCATGCGTCGGAAAACCGCGAACGCACACGCAAAATAAATTCCTTTTAATGATGATAAGTTAGAACAAAACTGCTAGATGACAGTTCGAAAATATTGTTGTATATTGGAACACAAACGCAATGCAAAAAGTTAATCTTTGGCGAGCGATCGGCGATAGGGATTGAATAACTCCCCAGCGTTGCGGCTTTTGGTTGCGGCTTTTGGTTGCGGCTTTTGGTTGTATTGAAGACATAACAAGAAGACATTAGAACACGTAACTCGAGTGCAAATTGCTCAAATGAATTAATATGCCATGTAATCGATTTGAAATGGTGGAAAAAGCTAGCCTAATTCCCAGGTAAATATGGCAATGTTGGTTTTAAATGTATCGTATACTAAAACTCTCGCTTAAAACCAGTAAAACTCGAAGAATATTGTGCAGCAAAAGCACTCCTTTGTAGGCATGATTAATTCAAGTAATTGCTTTTTTGCCATTCCCTTATTTTTTTTTTTTGCTGCAGATGTATTTTGAGAAGCACAGCTCATGACATATGACAGCTAAGGAAAAAGAGCCTGAATAACTTTCCCTCCCACGCAAAACTGACTTATATACACTATGGCCGACACAGCCAGCTTTACATTCACAAATGCACGCAACTTGTACGCCAGTCTCAGTTTCGCGAGAAACCTGTCATTAAAAGAGAACACCAAGATGGTGCTTTATTCAATATCATGTAGGGAAGGCTGCCACAAGACGCAAGTAAGTAAGAAAACTTTTGGATCGAACTGCGTTATCCTACCCGATATCCACTGCGTTTGGGAGTGTGTTTTTATTTCGACAATCTGCTCGCAGGTGACCAAAATTTTAATTTTAGTTGGTGGACTTTCGATCGCCGAGAGAACACAACTTAGCTTGTACTGCGCTTTGAAGATCATGATGAAACTCATGTTTGAAAGTCTCTCGCACCACTGCTACACTCTTCCAAAGTTTGCTTTCGTTTTTGCCGTGCAACTTAATCATTCATGTCTAACCTCATTTGCAACGCTCCTAGTTTGGCGCCGAAACTTCGGGTGGCGACAAGTTTTTTCGTTCGCATAGCATCTGTAAGTGTTCTTTTCGAACTCAGTCAATTTTTTTTTGCCATTGAAGTGACTCTGACAAGCATTGAATGCTCTCATGAAAGAATGATTAGATTATCTAGAAGACTTCAATACTCAACACACCAAAAATAATGTTTAAACACAATACACTGGGACTCAATAGCCTGCAGTTGTTATATGTTATGATAGTGGAACATGAAACGGAGTGTGGCACGAGGTAAGCTGCTTCGGTTTTTAGGAGGCTGCAAGTGTCTTTGTCATCATTGGACGAGAAAAAGGAATCACCGTGGCCATTATAACTTCAGTGTAAATATGAAGGTGCGTTAAAAAGCTTGTTAAAAACATTCATTACTTATTTAAAATTTATTCCATTGAAGTTTAAAATGCGAACTCCCTGGGCGATAAGGAGTTACGCCACAAAACACAGGAACGGACGTTCTCTGCTTTAAAGACAACCGAATTTGATTTCATTATTTTAGTCGTTGTTTAATGAAGCTCTATGGGTTCTGTTGAGTTAAACGTTTTGCGAAAAAAAGTCGCAGCTTAGATATGAAAATACAATGGCAAATCACAATATCGTGTTAATTTTTATAGCAGCCAGAAGAATTAATCTCTATTGTCAGATTCTATGCTTGAGACTCATTTTGTCGGAGCGATGTATAGCTGTTTCATGCTATTCTTCGAGTTCAGTTTTAACCTACATGAAAGATTTGTTAAGAATGATCACTGGGTTCACACTTCTATGCCAATGAACACGCTGAATATGTTGATCTGCGGGTGATTAGAACACCAAAACTTTAATTTAACCACTAGGCGAAAGAGCTTCTGCGAGGATGTCGCCTTTTTCGTTTCAAGTTCATTAACTGTGACACTCTATGCTTGCCCTGGCGTCTATTCGTTTGGCAGTCGTTCTTTTCTTTCTTCACTTCTTCTTCCTTAGTTTCGTTCACTCGTTCGCTTCTTTGATGTCTAGTTTATTCCCTCCAAACCCTTGTTCCCGTTTTTCCTTACTCTCGACCAGTTCGTTCTTTATTTTCTCCCCCGTTTATGTCCCTCCTTCCTTGGTTTGTTTCTAACCATAAGTATCCTTTGTTTGTTCCTTCGGTTTTTCCTTCTTCGGGCGGGTTTCAATGCATGTTTAAGAGCAAGTTATCCGAGGTCTGAACTAACTTAAACTTATCTGAGACACCACTCAACCTTAAAAACAATACCCCTCCCTTAAAAACAATGCCCCTAATGGAAAAAAAAAAAAAGAAAAGAAAAAAAAAAAAGAAAACAGTTTTAGATCAAATTGAGCTGACTCATTCGATTACATTAATCGTTTTGTATGTACAACTCCGATTGAAAACAAAAAAATTGAATGGATTTTTCTCAGTCTTGACTATCATGATAACTTGTATAAAATTGCCTAAATAATCTTCACCCCACCCCGAATAATTGCAACCCTTTCAAAGAGTTTGTTAGACTTTTATTTACAAATGCAAATAAGATTTTCTTCCATTCCAAAGTCTGTTCTTATTTTTATATTTGCCTCTCGTTTCTATAGAGTGTTTTGCCCACAACATCGTACATAACAAGTTTACGGTGTTGCTAACGTACATGGGTGTCAAATTCTTTGCCCTCAAAGTTCTCACGCGCAGAGTTTGCCGTTCCACAATATGTTCCTTCGGCATAAATCCCCACCCACACGGTGAACTCACGTCATTGGGAAACTAACTGACGAATATCGTGATCTTAAAAGACGTAAGCGAAGGCAAAAGTCGTTGCTCTCCAGTTTATTATATATATATGTATTGAGGTTTTAGGCAAAAATGTTGCCTCTGGACACAGCTAACAGCTTGCTAGCGATGGCCAACCTCGTAGGAACGGTGAACTATTAAAAGATAACTGATAGAGTCTGTTATAAAACAGAGGCGGAAAAATCACTCCTCACCTCTGGTAATTTCGATCAGCTGAAAAGCTGTGCTTCAGAAGAGCAACCACTTTGAATTTCTTAAGCTATGTTTGCTGTTAATTTTGTGTTCATCTTTCCAAAACATGTTTCAGTTGAGTTTCAAGGACTGAACGACCAAAACCACTGATTTGCTCTGCTATAAAACCAGTTTGTCTACTTGAATTCATGCCCCTTAGCAATGCACTGTTTTTTTAATATTAAATTTATATTGGGAGAAAGTTAATACATAGGGAAACCTTTCAGAGAACTTTTTTATATACATATCAACAAGGGCTTTATTCAGCTTACTCAACCAAATCAATTGCTATTCTCTGATTTAGCTTACAAGGATTGAAAGGAATTTGTTTCGACTCGACAAAAAAAATAAAAACGGAACATTTTCCTAGCTCCTGACGTTATTTGGGTGTCTGTCAGCTTCATTTCACCTGCAACCTACAGGCGAAGCTAATACCCAATCACTTATAAAGGTGATATGTATCTGCCATCGGCAAGACCGCGAACATCGTGCTTTACCCCGGCTGAAATAATGACAATCCAGCAAGTTTAGCCACACCTGTAAAATGATAGTGTTTCTGAAAAGAGGTTCGGCAAAATAACTGAACATAAATAGAATTAGTGCACGGCAGTTGGTGCATAGAGAGGTTCATAAGTCGCCATGTTGTATTCCTTTCTTGTTTTAACTCGATTTGCATTGTTTCAGACAAACCAAATTGATGCGTTAAATGACTTTTACACGGTTTGAAACAAACCGTAACAAATTCGCGTGCCAAAGATGTGTCCTTATGAAACAAAACATTAAGTGATATGAAACAAGAAAAAAAAAAAAAAAATACAGAGAGAAAACCAGGTGGGATTAACACCAGATAGCGAGCAATTCTTGCTAGAGCCGTAATTTACAGAAGAGAAAGCAAGGCCGCACGCTCTTTTTTTTGTTTTTTTTTTCTTTTCGCTGCTTTGTGGCTTTCGTTTGCAAACCCGTGTGTACAGAAGTTTCTTCTTCCAGTCTAAATAAACACTGAAATGTTGTTATTAGCGAGCCAAGCGAGTAAAATTCGTATCAATTGGTGAATGTAAATTTGGATCCAAGTTATTTTGGTACGAGATATTGCACAATACGTACTGAGGAATTAAATCTACTTCCTCCCTAATGGTGCATTTCTCCTGAAAATGGCGGGAAATTGCCTGCAGATTCACATGAGGATTTCGAAACACCGGCACTGTAAAGCAAAATGCTTACTGAGAAATTTCAAGAAAGAATTGACCGTTTTACAGGCCTAAAATAAACTGAAATTACTAATCGTGTATTGTAAAAAAAAAAAAAACGTGCTAATAGATAACTGCGTCGACAAATGCCCTCTGATACAGCGCAATTTTAACTTATCCTGAAATACAGGTACATTAGGCAGCTTGAGGTCTATTTTTAGCGTTGCCCGCCACTAATGAATAATTCAGTCATTTTCTTTATTTGTAAGCGAGTTGCGTGGGTGGAAAAACCTACGAAAATCGAGCAATAAAATTGAAGCAGTCTACGAAGGGAATTCTATATTATAAATGCTCCCTTAAAATGCAGCTGTTTGAACGGAGACAATATAGATTTCAGCAAATACGGCGCATTTTCTTCCATTATCAATAGAAAATCAACCACTTTTATTTTTGGAAGCTAAAAATAGCGTTTAGCTTTTTCGTTGTGTCATGCATAATGAGTTAGTTTTCGTGGGCCGCTAACGGAAAATGTTTCATTTTCTACTCTATTCGCTGGCTTAATGCTCTCAATGAAACAGCAATAAATGGGTAATCTATCGATACACTCCTGTTTCGTTTTTCACGTGCAAGGAAAAAGGCTAAATTCGACGCGATAAATTTACAATTGCCCCCAAAGAGATGATGCAATACTGAAATTGCGATCGGGCATTGTCAGACGTTTGTTTGGACGGATTTTTTTTCCGTTCATGCTGAAAGCGAAATCTTCCACAACAGACTTATATTTATGTCTGACAGTTGAATATTCTGGGGAATTATACGAAAAGATAAAGTTCGACTTCGTAGTCATTTTAATTTCAAGCGCCGACCAATAGAAAGCCAGATATGATCAGTCTTGCTCAGCACCACCCACGCACTTTACTGTTAAGAAGCGAAAAATTAGCATCTTAGCTGTTTTTTTTTTTATCGCTAGACACGCGGTAAATATATCTCAACGAACTCCCTCGCTTTTTTACGGAGTTCAAATCTCATTTTCAAGAGTAATTCCCGCTAAAGTGGGAGCCCTCTACGACCTCCAGGGAAGTGAATTTCTGGCGATGCCACAATAGTGGCGGAGCGAGCACGGCTTTGCTACGATTCCACCGTGAATCGACACAGCGTCAGAGAACGTAGTATCCTTGCATAAAACTCTCCTGAACATCGGCGTTATACATTAACTTGAAGAATCCTGCCAGTGGTTTCAACGCCAAGGCAATTCTACAGCATCTGTGTGTACTTGAAGCAAAAAAAAGCTTCAGGGACAACCTGCTATAGACATAAAGCTGTCACAGATACCCTGAATGAAGTCTTTACGCAAGCTATCCTAGCGTAAGTTGGGAAGAGTCAAACTGTTTTATTATTTGATATCACGATAGAAAACTTTTAAACAGGTTCCCTGGTTTACCACATGTGTTAACTAAGGAACTGCAGAAGAATCGATTTGCTGCAGCAGAAAACAACAACAACAACAACAAAAATCATGAAGTCTTGACCGGGTGTCGTGAAACCGAGGTTGCACTTAGCTTCTTGTAGTATGCGACCATGACGATTTTTTTAAATATTTATTTTCTTGCTCGGTGTGGTAAAACTACGAGTCACAGGCATAAATCAAGTTATATCAAGGCATATAAATTTTATATAGGTACTATGTGAAAAGCTTTAGTTGTAATCCAGCTTGGAGTCATGTCTTCGTAGCAAACTGTAGCGTACGCTTCCTCTGAACTGTATGCTTCGAGGTGGAGATAATGTTCTGATGTTACTGCAGAACGTCTTGTAATCCTGGGGGAGAACAAAGCCTTGAAAGAAATTGAACGAGTTCGAGCCTTATGGATCGAGAAGGAACATCTGGATATAAAACTGAAGAGGATCTGCGACGAGGATTAACTTTGAAGGGAACATTTAGGTAAGTTTGATTTTACAGTAGCAAGCTTATTTGGGATAAAATCTAGCTGAGCATGCTTTAAAACTTAGGGAAATCTCTTACAACGAATGATTTAGGGATACCAAGCGCTGAGCAAAATAATTCACCACAGAGAAAGCTACATCGCAGGTGAAACAGTGATTTTTCCATTTTCACAATTGCGTTTGAAGTCTTTTATTGACTAGATAATGGCTGACTTTTCAGTAGTGCTTTCGCGACTTGGAACAAAATCGAGAAATCTCAATCTGTGGGAAAATCCCACCAATCGGAAATACAATGGGAAATATACAGAGTTTCTTAGCTCACAAGAACTGACTGACTGCCGGGTCAAAACGTAGTCAAACACAAGACCTTAAGCGCCGGATACTTCTGAGGGTGATGATGTCCGCCTTTGAACAATAGTCCGAACTGATACTCGACAAGGTAAAATTTCCGGCCAATTCGAGGCTCCCAACACTTCTCTCAGATTTCAGCTACACTGTAGAAAAACATTAATACAATTCAGTGTGTAAAGTCCCACTAAATACGTCAAGGACAAGTCAATTTGCAGCCAGTTTCCCGCGAGTGCTTCACCGAAGTTTGCTCGACTCCGCTGATTCACGTTCGAATACGTTCAACCATGACTCAGTGAAGATTTACTCAACTGACACTGAATTCAAGGTTGTAAGGAGACGATAAAAGGTTGTAAATTATTCGAAAAAAGCACGGTCCTGCCATATATCAACTGGGTTTGTTTTTACAATAGCTTAAAACCATAGCCGAGCCTTGTGGCGCCAAGTCAGCTTCGAAAGAGTTCTCTGCTGTTTCAGTCGAGCGTATTCAGCTTGAATTTTATTTCGCGGGTATGACTATTGGGAATTGTTTTCGGTTCTACGTTTTACAGTAGAACGATGTGCAATACGTTTTATTGATTCAATAAATAGATTACCAATGTTATAAATTGAAGCGAAAGGGTAGACGAAAATTGATCTACATTGCTCTAAAAGCGACGGGGAGAGCACACGAGCAGTTCTCGGCTGGGTATGGTTCAATATGGCCACTGCTGAATTCACTTCAGTTATCAACATCGTACGTTGTTGTCGGTTTGATTTAAATGTTATCGAATTTAGCTCGTATGATTCAGACGGCTTATTAAAACTCAATACAAACGATGCTGACTGCTCTTATTTTAGTCAGTAATTTCATACAAATTATACAAAAAAAACTACATTTAAAAATTCGCGCTGGAACTGAATGCCCTCAACCATAAGCGTGGCAACCTTTCGCCATCGATATGTACCTATGTAAAAGTCCAAAAACTTCAAGCAATGAAGTTCCCGTTGCATTGGCGTTTTTCGGCGAAGGACTAAATTGGTCTATTTTAAACATAAGTTCAGTCAGAGAATAATGGTAAATATAAGCAAAGGATGAAGATAAAAAGGTGCTATTGATCTACTGAAGAACGAAGAACCAGGAAGGTACTGCGAAAACAAATGCTAAGCAACACGGAGACCCTTCTTGTATAACATCAACGACTCTGTTGCCGGGGTTCGACCCGATTTTAAAATCGAATTTAACTTGGGTGATTCATTTATAAAAATACTCGAGATTAATAAAACTTCTACTACTCATGCAGCAAAACATGAAACTCAGATGAACGGAGCCACTATCTAAAAGATGGCTTTGGATGCATGAAGTTCGTCATTGAGGTAAGGTAATGTAATGTAAGGTGAGGTAATTCTCTATTTCAAGTGACAAACTCTGCTTAGGAGAAAGCTCACTATTGTAATAACATAGATATACATGCACACGTGAAAGATGGCTTTAGATGCATTTCGTTATTAAGGTAGGGTAATGTAATGTAAGATAAGGTAATTCTTTATTTCAAGTGACAAACTCTACCGGCTTAGCAGAAAGCTCACTACTGAGGAATGTCGATGTTAATGACGTTTCCCCTGTAAATGGCCTTTTTTACAATAAATCGAATAAATGGAACCACTCTATGTTACAAATAGCTGTAACATCCATTGTTGTTTTCTTGGTTAAATATTTAGCCTTGGTGTGTGTGACCTTTCGAGTTTGAGTTTAGACAAACATAGGCCTTGGGAGCTTCTTTGTCCTTTACTCGCTTAAGAATTTAGTTCTTAAAGGCTTGCTATAACGATTTAAACTACAGTTAGCGCTCTGGAAATATGCCTTGGAAACTAAGCTACATACATTTGTGCACCAAAGGGGTAAGCATGAAATAATTTGCCATCTGCAAGCTAAAGTTCTGTAACATGTAAAGGAGGTAGGCGATCGAAGCTCTAAGAACTCTAAATGGATATTGCGGAATCACCCCACCTTTTCCGGTTTCAACGCCGTTGTTTTGCTATACTCCTTTTCTGTTTCATAATTAAATTTTTTCACGTCTACAGGCCACCAAAAAGTAAGAATAATACGAAATGCAAGTGAACTTGGAGCAAATGTAATGTGCTCTTTCAACTGCTGCCTGATAACTTGTTGGTAAGTATGAAAGAAAAAATAGCTATGCTTATTTTCCTTTCTATTTCTCAACCTTGTAGTCAGCTAGTCCCTAGATCTAAATATCTGTTCTCAGTATTGAATGCCCTCCATTTATCTTATGCTGGTTTTGAAAATTTGATGGCAAATCAAGACATTACCTCAAGGCCTCACGATATCACCTCAAGGTTTCTGACTTTGTAATTGCATTAACAAGAAGCCATTTTCAAGCCTGACCACTCGTTTATTCTCATTTGAGTCTTATTCTTCCAATAGCTTGTTTGCCTGACCGGCCATGAGATAAGGTTAGCAAATAAACAGCCAAGGGTCAGAACAACGGGCGTGGACAAGGGAGCTTTGCTGCAGTGGAACTTAAAACGACAAGGTGACATGCTTGATAATTCCAGTACATTTCTTCCACAATCATTTTGAATTCATTTAGATACAGCCGTTTCCCTCTTTCGCTCTCATTCTTCATGCCGCCTAAAACTTCAAGCTTTCAGGCGAACTTTACAAAAGGAATTCGCCGAAGGAGGTCACTTTTAGTTAGGAGTGTCACCTTTCAAAGGTCTGACAAGTGAATATTATAAGGTTCTTAAACAGACACTAATAAAAGGTTTTTATGAAACGTTTAATTAATGTAAGTAAAGCTAACGTCTAAACACGAGCCAAGTGGCCCATCAGGCCGGAGCTTATCCCGGTTTCTGTAGCATGAAGCGACTAGGAGTATTTCTACTCCCCCCTGGATGGGATGCTAGTCCATCGCAGGGTTACTTCAGCATTAAGCTAAGTTCGCCGGTACCCATTCATACACCTGGGTGAAGAGAGGCACTGTGGGAGTAAAGCGTCTTACCCAAGAACACAAAGCAATGTGCCCGGCCAGGGCTTGAACTCGGAATGCACGGTCCGGAGTCGAGCGCACTAACCATGAGTGCATAGTTTTCCTATAGTTATGTCTGTTAATTATTTATTTTCTGTATTTAAATATTGATGCGAAAAACCCTTATCAGTAGTGCTCAATAAAGTGTATGTAATATTATGGAGTGAAAATTATCTACATGAATTTTTTGTCTTTTCATTTGCAGCGAAAGCTAGTCACTTTGGAACTACGACAGAAAATCTTTTCCCAGCTCTTGAGAAGTGGTTCATTCTGGGAATCAAGGTGATTCAAACTCCGAAAGTGTTGTGATTTGCTAAAAAACTTGACAGAAGCTATCTTTAAAACAGTTTAAGACTGCAGTTTGTATTAGTCACATTTGTAGATATCTTTGTCTTCTCAGTTTTGTATTTTCTGTTAGTCTGTGTCCCCTTATTAGTATGGGTTTCTGCCCGGCTGTATGGTTTGACACTGGTATTTATTACCATTCTTTACGGCATATTTATCCAGCAAGAGATTTGACAAACGATCTGTTTTTCAATATTTTCAGAAGTTTGCTTGGACAGAGTTTGGAGCTTGTACTGCACTCAGGGTCATGTGATGGAAGTCTTCAATCACTCTCTTTAAGCAGTGTGATTGGAGACTTTTATCGTGATCTGAGAGCCTTTTTACACAGCTTGGAAAGATCATTCGTCAAGGAAGAGCCTAGTTTTAAAGTTCAAACACACGATGAATCAAACAACCAACCAACCAACCAACCAGCGAAACGGTTAATTACTCAGTTAGCCATTTGAGTCAGCTGGTCAGTCAAGCAGTCAGTTAGTCAGTCAGTCAGCCAGCCAGTCAGTCAGTTAGTCAGTCAGTCAGTCAGTCAGTCAGTCAGTCAGTCAGTCGGTCCGTCAGTCAGTCAGTCTGTCAGTCAGTCAGTCAGTCAGATCGATCGATCAACGCCAGTGAGCATTTCATGTTGAAAAGATGTTTTATTTGAGGAAGCTAAGTGAAACAACAAAGGCAAAAGAAAACTATAAAAAGCTTAGTAAAACCCAATATACAGTAATCTGCAAGCATTGTTGATACGATCGTTCCCCATATTGTGACTCTGTCTATGATGAATTAAGCGTTGCTCTTGCTAAAAAGGTATAAAAAATTAAATGTTCAACTCTGTTCGTGATTAGCAAACAGATTGAGCTCCCCACACTAGAATACAAGAATAAAATATCAATCCATATTTTTGAGGGTATTTTGCAGTTTAGATTCCTTGAATATAGAAATAAGTTTGCCATATTCTAGCTGTGTTCTGTCAAACAAGGTAAACCTGTCCTTAGTTCAGTGGCAGATCTAGGGGAGGGGCCCGCAGGGCCCGGACTCCTCTTACTTTGGGTAAAAAAAAAATCGCAGAAGGAAGAAACGCCGGCAGGGCAAGCAACCCCCTCCCTCTTTAGCTGAAGGTCTGGATCCACCACTGCTTACCGTAGCTTTGGTAAGAGTCTCACTGTCGCGTTTTCCTACTGTATGACCTAAGCCCAACTTGGCACCATTTTTTACCGGGGTCTGTGCATGTGAGTTTGTGTTACAGAACAATATTGGTTCAGCCAAATTTGTTTTCCGGTCAAAGACTGCTTGGCTATCTTAACTTTACTTAGTTCGTATGGTTATTTTATACAAGAAATAGTTTGATATGATTGATATATTTTTGGTGACTAGAGAAGCAAATAAACCATACTGTTGTTGAGGACGATGATGATGATCCTGTTGTTGTCGTCGTCGTCGTCGTCGTCGTCGTCGTTGTTGTTTTTGTTGTTGTTGTTATTGCTGCTCTGCTGCTGCTACTGCTCTTTCGTTCTACACCGTCACCCTACACTCTTAGGCTCTGGAGAAATTTGAAAAGGGAGGTTTCACTCTGAAAACGCATCAAATGCTTTTCGTCCACACTACACCGAAGGAATCTAAAAACGCAACAATCACCGGTCATTTTGGATTTGTGTTTGAGAAAAACTCGGTCAGGGATATCACATGATGACGTCATCGTTTTCGAAAAGCTTCCTTTTTGAAATGTTTTGTCCACACGAAAACGAAAAGCCGGCGTTTTCAAATTCCTCCGGTTTGATGGGCGTTTTCGAAAAGCTCCGTTTTCGTGACGGATTAGTGTGGACGGAAGGCCTAACAGTCGAAATAATGCTACATCTTCAAATTCCTCCAACGTAGAGTGGACGGTGCCTTAACAAGAATCAATCTCAATAGATCGACTCGACAAATCGACGTTAGTTTTCCGTGCGTCTGTCCTGTTACCGGGGGGCTAAGCGCTGGTATAAGGTCTCGGTGGGATTAGCAAGGGTCACCAATGCTCTCCCTGTAAATGCTGAGAAATACCTTTCCGTCTAATATAGGCTCTGCCAGCGAAGTCATATGTCGCACGTCCTCGTTTTCGTAGCCCCTGGTAATGCTAGCAGTAGCCAGCAGCTGAGCGACAGTGGCAAAAGGCGAGTGTTCGGCGCCTTCAAATAACCGGAATCTGTGACTAAGGGAAGGAAAACCCCGACAGAAAAACCCTGGCCCTCCAGGTTGGGGGTTGGGCGTGAGGCCAATCACGTCACCCCATAAAAATATTGTGATTACGGAAACTGGAATCTCGATGTATACAGGCTACAATGGGTGTAGTACAACGACATGCCGGACCCCAGACGATGCCTTTATTAGCTGGGTCGACGGAAGTATGACGACTATGGGTGAAAGCCGAAAGGGGGCCCATTCTCCGAACGGCTCGTTGACAAACCCCAAAACTAAAGTAAAGGTGGGATGTTGGAATGTGAGAACTATGTTCTCGGTAGGAAAAACAGCCCAGATCACAGCTGAGATGACTCGTTATGGCATTGGTTTATTAGGGATAAGTGAATGCAGGTGGTCGGGATTTGGACGTTTGAAAGCACGAACAGGCGAAACCATCATATACTCAGGCAGGGACGACGATGTACATCAGAGTGGGGTCGCAATAATCATGTCAAAGAAAGTCGCCCAATGCTTAGACAGCTGGAGACCGATAAGTGACCGCATCGTAGAAGCTCGCTTCTTCTCACGCTTCATCGAGACAACAGTCATCCAGGTCTATGCCCCAACCAACGAGGCAGATGATGAGGTGAAGGACGACTTCTATGAACAGTTACAAAAGATCGTGGATGAAGTGCCGAGGCACGACATGCTCTTGGTCATAGGCGACTGGAATGCAAAAGTGGGTGAGCAACAACTTGGAGAGGAAGGCATTGTAGGAAAGTTTGGTATGACAGGGGAGAGGAGCGACAACGGGGAGCGTTTTGTGTCTTTCTGTGCACTGAACAATCTAGCTATTGCTTCGACTATGTTCCCGCACAAAGAAATACACAGATACACGTGGACTTCACCAAATGGCCAATATCACAACCAGATCGATCACGTGGCCGTTAGATCCAATTTTAAAAGATCAGTACAGGGTGTAAGGGCGTATAGGGGTGCAGACTGTGCAAGTGACCACAACCTTGTGATTGCTAAGACGCTGCTTAAGCTAAACAGAACAGGCAGGAGAGCAGTACAAGTCAGAAGATACGACACCGGTAAGCTGAATGTTCCTGAAATTAGGAAGCAATTTCAGTTGGAACTAAAGAACAGGTTCACCTGTTTACTGCTAGAAGATGATTGTGACGTAAATACTGGACAGGAAGAGGAGGGCGAAATAGCACGTGAGAACGAAGTAGAGAAAAAGTGGAATAAGATCAAAGACACTTACTGTGAGACGGCCAAGGATGTGCTAGGCTACAGAACAAGGAAAAACAAGAGCTGGATCAGCCCAGAAAGCTGGAAGGGAATTGAAGAAAGGAAACAGCTAAAGCAAAAGTTAGCTGGCACAAGGTCGGAACGTCTTAGGGCAAGACTGCAGCAGGAATACAGGAATAAAGATCTAGAAGTGAAGAAAAGTTTGAGAAAGGATAAGAGAGAGTGGGCTAACAATATAGCACAAGAGGCAGAGGATGCTGCTAAGTGTGGGCAGATGAAAGATGTGTACGATGCTACAAGAAGGCTGTGCTGCGAGCCACCAAAGAAAATTGACATGGTAAGGAACAAGGAAGGCAATTTGTTGACAAAAGAAGAGGAGGTGCAACAAAGATGGAAAGAGCACTTTGCTGAAATACTGAATAGGCCCAACCCAGAACGTGAGGCCGAAGTGATTAGCGACATGGAAGTTATAGAAGAGATACCATCAGGCCCCATAACTAAAGCCGAGATCAGGAGCTCCATCACTAGCATGAAAGCAGGCAAAGCATCTGGCATAGACTGCGTGACAGTTGAACTGCTCAAGGCTGACATTACAACGACAGTCGACATACTTCACGACCTTTTCCGTGAGATATGGGTCAGTGAGATTGTCCCCGCAGATTGGAGGAAGGGTCTCATTGTCAAGATTGCCAAAAAGGGGGACCTCACCAAGTGTGGAAACTGGCGGGGGATTACTCTGATGTCTGTTGCTGCAAAAGTGATGTGCAAGGTATTGATTAGAAGAATATCAGGTGGTGTTGATGCAAAGCTACGGAAGGAGCAAGCTGGTTTCAGGAAAGGAAGGAGTTCGATAGAGCAGATATTCGTTCTCAGGAACATCGTAGAACAAGCAGTGGAATGGAACTCCAGCTTATATGTATGCTTTGTCGACTACGAAAAGGCTTTTGACAGCGTTCACAGGAAAACCTTGTGGAAGATCATGGAGAGTTATGGGATACCGTCGAAGCTTGTCAGAATGGTCAACGTAATGTATGACGATAGCCAATGTGCGGTTGTTGACGGTACAGATCAAACGGACTGGTTTGACGTGAAGTCCGGCGTAAAGCAGGGGTGTAACATGTCAGGGTTTCTGTTCTTACCCGTGATCGACTGGATCATGAGAAGAACAGTAACGGGTGCTAACACTGGCATTAGATGGAAATTGTGGTCCAAGTTAGACGACTTGGACTTTGCTGATGACATTGCTCTTACATCCAGTACGAAATGTCAAATCCAACAGAAAGTGAAAAATCTCAGCACTAACAGCAAGAAAACTGGTTTGAAGATCAACTCCGAAGAGACAAAACTCCTTAGACTGAACACGACCAGCAATGAGAATGTTCAGGTTGACGAACACGATATTGAAGATGTAGAGAGTTTTGTGTACTTGGGTGCACACATCAGCAAGTCAGGTGGCACAGAAGAAGACATCAAAGCAAGGCTAGGGAAAGCAAGGGCTGCATATAGTAAGTTAGATAAGATCTGGAAGAACAGTCAATTTACCTACAAGACTAAGATCAAAATTTTCAAAGCTAATGTCATCTCGGTGTTGCTGTATGGTTGTGAATGCTGGCGAATGACCAAAACAGATGAGAAAAAACTGGATGCGTTCTTACATAAGAACCTTCGTCGGATATTAAAGATCTACTGGCCAATGCGGATAACAAACGAAGAGATTAGAGCAAGAGCAGGAATGGAGACAATAAGCAAGCAAGTGGCAAGGAGGAGATGGACATGGCTGGGTCACGTCCTCAGAATGGATCACCACTCACATCCACGAATTGCTCTCACATGGGTACCTGAAGGCAAACGGAAACGGGGTCGACCGCGCGAGACTTGGAGAAGGACTGTAGAAAGGGAGCTGGAAAAGGAAGGTTTAAGAACATGGGCAGCAGCAGCATCGGCTGCGGAGGATAGAACAGCCTGGAGGCAGAGAGCTTACGGCCCAATTCTCCACTTGGAGAACGGATAAGTGATGATGATGTCCTGTTACCGATCATGAATTTCGTCATAACATTGTCAAAGTAGTTGTGGATCCGCAGACTACTATGACAGTGTTATGACCAAATTTATTATCAATAACTGGACAGACGCATGGAAAGTGACTTCAATTTCTTTTTTTCCAAGAACAAATTGTCAAATTATGCGCTCTCGCTCGTTGACGTAGCGTATAAGTTATAAATTCATGTGTCTGTCTGCTTATTGACAATGAAATTAGCCAATGAGCGCACGAGAATTTCTGCAGTTATCGTAAAAAGATCGATAGATCAATTAATCAGTTACTCAAAAATCGATTCGTCAATCGTCCAATGGGCAGCTTTGTTTAAAAGATATAACTTAATAGTCTAAATCCTTCATCAATTTTGAATAAATCACTCAGTGGTGTCTAAAGTTGCTGATATCACACTTAAAGAGAGATCCGGACTAGATCTTTTTGGCATTATTTCTTCTTGGATTACAGTAGTGTCTACATGAGGCCAACATTTGTTTGTTAGTATAGTTCAGATAAGATGAGATAAAGCCCTGATTTATCGAGGATTAACACACAATAGTGGACTTTCATTAACAAACTTGTGGCCCTCTCTTAGATAAATCCAAAAATACAATACATCATAATACAAATTATTAGAAACTTGATCATTGGATAATGCATGCAATTCGCGAGTTTTCATTGGCTTAGCCATCATGGCTTATGAGCCATTATACCACGCTCTACAAATATGGTAAGCGTGCGCGTGAGTTTTTGGAGGGTTCTTGTTTTTATTTTAGTTTAGTTTTCTATATTTTGGGGGGCGTTTTTAATAAAACAATTATTCCATTCGCGCTTGTTAGATTGAGCTGATTATGGCCAACTTATCTACCATCTCATATCCAACGCGCGCTCGTAGCATAATTGTTGAATAGATAAGTTTGTATGTTGAATATGATTGATATGATGGTCCTGTACATTTTTCTGGCAACTAAAGCACCCGTTTTGTACCTTTGATATAAAAACGAAACATCCGAAACAAGAATGGTTGATAACTATAAATTACTCCGGCTATATAAAAAAAGGCTTTCACTTTCGTGCGAGTATAATGATTTGAAAGCTTGTTTTTTGAAAAAGACTTAGCGTCTGAACAATTTTACGTGCACATAAGAATACTTCATGTGAAAACTTTCCGGACATTACGGTGGCGGTAACTCAAAACTATTTAAAATCGTCAGATATCCAACAAACGTCTGAGAAAATTTTTTTTATTGTACATAATCCTCCGTAACAAACAAGATAGCGACTGGTTCATTTACCCATAATTCTTAGCGTCCGAAAACTACAAAAAAGTTCTAACATCTTCAAACCCTAGGATACACTGTGTCGTCAGCGCGAGAACAAACATTGCAAAACTTTGGCTTTCTGTGTACTTTATGGGCTATGTAAGGTCCGCATGGTATTGTGGTGAAATGTTCAACGGCCATCTTCTTTCCTACGGAGGATTGAACTTTTTAGGTTCGCTTCGGCGGCATATCGGGCCAGGGGCCCGTTTCTCGAAAGCCCCGGAAACTTTTCGGGCCCGGAAAGCCATAGCAAAATATCGAACCTAACGATTACAGAGCTGTTTTATTCATGTATTCTTAATATGAACACAGGTTCCCTTCATACAAGAAGTTTCAGGCGTATACACTACTCCGTGTTTAGATACAGATGAACTAAAAATGGCTTTACGAGCCCGAATAGTTTCCGGGGATTTCGAGAAACGGGGGCCAGGCCCATGCATGGCTCCTATGTTGCGAGACTAAAAAATATTAGACCTTACCGTTGGAAGACGTTTTTTTTTTCAAATAATTATAGGACTGTATACATTTTCTTGCTTTGGCTTCTTTGATCGGGGGCGTAGCGTCCATTTTCCGTGGAGAGTATGTACCGAAGAAAAAGTTAAGGGAGCGCCGAAGGTGCGAGCCCCTGGTGGGGTTTTCGCCTAAATTTATATTTTTGGGGTTTCCACGTTTTCCAAGGAACAATTTCTCAAAGAAAAACTGGAAAAACGCTGAGTATTTGATAACTAATGTTGTTTAAGTGCCAACCTTTACGATAATTGATATTGGGGACTAGAGACTGTCAAACCAGCAGCCGCCTTAATTATTAAAGACGTTTTTCGCTAAAAATATATAAATTTTGGATTTCCGGAAGTACGCTCGTGAGTACCTGCGTATATGGTCGCTACGCCCCCACTTTTCTACGTTTAAAGCATCTAAAATGTTTCAGACATAACATTCGGCATCCAAAAATAACCCCAGCTGGCCTACTAACCCGAAAATAAACCCAATACTGAAAGGTTGAATCATTAAGACCTTAATAAGGTGAAGGTCATTATTATTATTTTTTTTGCGGCAGCGTTCAAAGTCAGTTCAATTTATTTGTTTGAAATGGCTGGTCTTTAATATGAAAAATATTTTCCAGTATGTTTAAGTTTTCGTCTGTTTATGTCGTTTATTGTTGAAGTAAAAAGGACACAGTGAGCCATGATCAAAGCTAGCATAAAATCCCTAAAGAAACTTCAAATATTAGTTTGCGAAAGTCAAAGCATTCAGTTGCGCCCAAGTTGAGGGGATGTTTTGGCTTCAAAATTTCCACACCCAATATTAGTCTAACATTAAGCAGTTAATTGAAGATACAGGGTGGTACCCCGTTAATACGACCGCCTTCGGGCCATGGATAATTGGTCGTATTAAAGGGATTCTTTAAATAGGAAAATGACTGATTGAGCTTTTTTTAGGTGCAGAATAAAGTGGCCGTAATAACGAGGTGGTCGTATTAACGGGGTGGTCGTAAGGCAGGTTCTCAGTAACCCTTTCACCAAAGTTCAATACGTTAATTGAAAACTTTGGAATTCTAAGAAATAAGTTATTCCGCCGCTATTAATATCAACAGTGGTAAACTAAAAGCAACCCCTTCACCAAGGTTTAACAAGTTAATTGACAGCTCTGGAATTCTAAGAAATAAATTATTCTGACACCGTCAATATCGAAAGTGGTAAATTGAAAACAATCCTTCAAACAAAGTTCAGCAATAATTATAGTTGACAACTGTTGACTTCTAAGAGTTAAATTATTTTGCCACCATTAATATCGACAGTGGTTAAGTAAAAGCAATCCTTGAAACAAAGTTCAGGAAGATAGTTGACAAATGTGGACTTCTAAGAGTTAAATTATTTTGCCACCATTAACATCAGCACTGGTTAAGTGAATGCAATCCTTCAAGCAAAGTTCAGCAAGATAGTTGACGGCTGCGGACTTCTCGGCGGACTTTTAAGAAGTAAATAATTTTGGAACCATTAATATCGACAGTGGTTAAGTGAAAGCAACCCTTCAGGCAAAATTCAGCAAGTTAGTTAACAGTACTGACTTGTTTTGATACCATCTAGAGCGACAACACAACACGGGGTTTTGAAATTTATCGATAAAACAGTGATTTTCCCTTTATCTATTGCTTTCACCTTTCCTTTTCACCTCGAAATCGCGTTTTGTCAATCAGATGTCTCATAAAAAGAAAGGTCAATTTGCTGCTTGTGAGTTTAGCGCCGTGTAAGTGTCGCAGAAGATAAATTTCCAATGACAAGAGTGCCATGGATCATTCATCATAGATCATATATGGATCCGTTAAATGTAAACTTTTTTGTGGCTTTTCTATTCTTTCGCTATTGAATCATTCTATAGAGGGCTCTTAACTAGGAAAAATACTTGAAAAAAATTTCTGGATTTCTTCTTTAATCTGTCACAATGGCCAGTTCCATTTATGAGATGCACCTGCAGATGCAGCAGGGAATCATGGTAGTTGTATGCATCAGACTGGATATTGTACACTCTGTACCAATCAGAGGGTAGCTTTTCGTCTTGGTGTTTTCGATCCCGGGAAAAACCTGACCGGCAATTGATTGGTAGACATTTTTGGCGTGAACTGAACCTCTGCAATAGAGGAAGCATTGGAGTTGGAGTCGTTTCACGGTGGACTCGAGTTCAACTCCTCGGCCACGCTTGTAAATGGCCGACTGGTCTGCCTCCTGCCAGTTGGGATTTTTAGCCATGTTATGTTCATTTGCATTATTTGCTTCATCAATTGGTTTCATTGGTCCTGAAAAGCCACTCGGGGGAGTGGTCAATTAAAATATTATATTTTGTTATTAGTTCTGCAACGAAATGAGTGCGCCTGAAATTTGAATTGACCAATCAGGATTCAGCAGGCGAGAAAAAGTCTTGACGTCAAATGCATGTTAGCTGGAAGGGCATTGAAGTGGGGCAAATTCTTATCTCTGGAGACGTAGACAGCATTTAATATCCACAAAAAGGGATTTATAATTCCAAAAACCATGCCTGTTTGTAAAAAGTGAAAAACATGAAACATTTTGTCTCTCCAAGCTTTTAATTTGGCGCCAGAAATTGGTCGCTTGCGTCCCGCAACTCGTTCTTACGGATCGTCCTCGCCAAGTAGGAAAATAGTTGTGCCATTTTGAACAAAATATATTGTTCCTCGCCGTCAAATTAACCCAGAATTCTCGGCTTAAGTATTAGAAGAGGCCAAAGCAACTTTAGTAACTGTCTTTATTTTTTGCCAGCTGCGAAGAGAAAGGCTATTATTGTGTCGTTTCGGAAGGACAATTCAGTTTTGACTGCCGCTCGTATTGCGGGCGCAGCCACCGTATGCAAGGGGGATTGGTTTAATTCAAGAAAAGGGTGTAATTCTGTTTGAAGCTGCCTTGGGAGGAAGGGGAGCTTTGTAAGACTTCGGCCCGATCAGCTTTCCTTTAAATGTCGTCTTCAAGACTCAACCCAAGAGCAAAGTGAATGATCTGACCAAGATTTTTACCAAATGGCTCAGAAACACTAAAAACATTTCTCGGCTAAACAAACGCATTCCGAGTAGTACGCCATAACTACTCAAAGCAAGCGGGGATATGAATGTATAAGCTGTGAAGGGAACTAGCTAGTAGCTAGACTTCATCAAATCTTCGCTCGCTGTTTCCAAAGCGAGGGCGACATGCCTAGTCAGTGTCGATTAATCACTCGTCAATGATACAACCGGAAATAAAAAAGGCTATTTACACTTGAAAAGGAGTTTCCATGGGTTATTTTAGGATGGGAAGAAAACTGCCGCTCAATTTTGCACTTGATAATTAAAATGATATGAACAAGGCTTTAATGCCTCCAGTAATATATGACAAGGTGAAGCAAATTAATGTTACTTCCTTTATTTAATGCTTGAATCTCATTAGAGTTCTATATATAATTTCTTTTATTGATTTTATTCCTAACCAATCGTTCTCTTTTTCAAAATTCAGAGTAATAAACCATTATATGCAAGAGAATAAAATCGGATTGTAAAGTGTAATATATCGCGCTGACGGTTTCAAAGGTTGGCAAACAAGTCCAAATTGTGGATCACCTGTCGAAAAGGTGTCTTGCTATTTGGTCCATAGTCCTGCAACCCAAGCAAGCAAAGCAAGAGTGAGCAGGAGGTAACCTTCAGCTGACCAGAAAAAGTTTTTGTTCGAACTTTTTGCAATTCAATAATTTTTGTGAGGATCGCGGTGATTAGGAATTGTGCTCCTCCTAAAAAATCGGTGTCAATCTTTACAAAAAGGGGAAAAGAACAATGGAAATGGAGTGATTCCCTCTATCCAGTGTGCTGCCTCAATTAGCACGTAATTTCAAATTTGGTTCATTTTTTTTTATTTCGGTCTAGAGCGCTCGAAACTTATGGAACACTCTACCAAGAAATGTAAGAACTGTCAGTTCTAGATCTCTTAACTGTAAAGGTACTTTGTTTACCAGCAGCAGCAAGCGATTTTTAAATTTTACAATTTTTAAATGAGCATTTCAGTGAAAACTATTTTTCAAAGTTTAATATCGTTGACAATGAGTTCTCTGGATATTATGCTGTAAAAAAACAACACAAAAACATCGAAGATTCAGTCTGGTAAAAATTTCAAATGTTGTTGTTTATAGTGGAAAATGCGCTTAGCTACACCTAGCTAGTTCACAAGCATGCCACTTAAAATGAAAGAAACAAATGTATTAACTAAACACGACAGGCTTAAAAATCCCACCTGGTGGGAGGCAGACTAGTTGGCTATTTACAAGCATGACCGAGGAGTTGAACTAGGGTCTGTCGAGAAACAACTCCAGCTTAGTGGTCAGAGGGGGACTTGAACCCGCCACCTCCGGATTTCAAGTCCGGCGTCAACCACTCGGCCACGCTAATTCGTTTCATGGTTAAATAATTGTAAAAGCATTGAATCTTTTCGTCAGCAACACACTCAATGAGTATGATCGTGACATTGAGGATAAGATACTTGGATGGCAGCTTTCCAAAATGTGAACGACTGCTTTTGGAAAACACTGATATATTATCCTGGGGTGTTTGATGACATAACGTTTTCAACTTAGAGCATCTCAGATCCAAGGTAGGTTTTGTTGAACTAAATTGGTCTCTAGCAGACCCCAGCAATATGTACACAAAGACCAAGAAGGCACAAAACGATACAAAGGAGCTGGCCATGGTAAGGAAAACTGGCAAAATGTAAAAAATTCAGAACAGGACCGTCAGAGATACAAGTTAAGACGTGTAGTAAACAAACATGTAACGATGAATTATGATGTGTTATATTTGTCGCATATGACTGCATGAAACTCAGAGCAAGACACCAGGGCAGAGATGTTTTTGTTAAACTCAAACACTATCTGTATAGGCGAGTAAAATACTGGTTAAAACATTAACTTAAACCATTTACTGAAACATATAAACAGTAGCATTTAATTTCAAATTGAATTGCCTGCGAATTCCATATCTTCTGTTCGATAATTCACCTGGACATTTTAGTTTTCTTGAAGTGATCTGTGAAAAATAAAGTACAAAAATGTATGAAATTAAGATTTTAACTTGTTGCCAAGATTAGGTTCGAACGCAATCTCGACGGGAGGTCTTTAAAATTCAGTATATATACCTTGTTGAAATGGCAACGAGTGTTTAAGTTAGAGCTTTCCGCCTATGAAACGGAGTTGTGTAGAAGTTCTTTTGGCCCAAATAGACATCCTCAATTTCCTTTTTGTAGTTTATATTTTACGTGAATTTTAGGTTTTGATCATTTTTTCCCGTTGATTTGCTACAGAGGGCTTAGAATGTCACCAATTTCATGTATTTGAGCGACGTTGTCGTTCCCGTTTCCTTCCTGAGTGTTGCTACTCTCTCTCGGCGCTATTCAACCGTTAGCACAGGTACTCAGTCTCAACAATCCCCTTGTGCAGTGAATCGACTGAAAATGATCAAAAGTTACTTTGCAGGAGACAATTTCAATTGGTATAACAGTTTCAAAATATACTTAAACAATCAAAGGTTGCAACGAAACAAAAGGGACACAATGAAAGTTTAATATCATGGGTTGTTTAACCATGCTCAATTTGATCACGAGGAAAATATAGACACATGGATCTCAATTTGAAGTATAAAACTTACAACTATAACTGCTTTGTATATGACGAAAGTAATTTGAAGAAAGTACTCTGTTAAATAGCGTCTACCTCGGTTTAACAGACTCGGAGATGCTTTTTAGGTTATAACACATGAGACCCAATAATTAACTAACTGTACCAATAGAACTACAGCTGTGCACTGAGACTGTAAAATATTCTGCTGAATTCAGGAGTCCACAACTGAATTAAACTGAGGTACGTGAGTGGGTATACATGATATTCCAAGACAACATCTGTGTGTAGTTAAATTAACATATGAGAAATCAAAGGACCTGTGCCAATTTACCGAAATAAACGTGATTATTATAGATAAAAGCATGATTATTGGTTGGAGGTTTCCAGTTAAATGTAGCAACTTCAAGCGTCAATTCTGATGGGACCAACGGTCTGAAAACTGCTCGAAGGTTCGAGAAGATGGAGCTCAATTCTATGACATTTTGCCTTCACCTCGTGGGCCCCACGAACAGTAAAACAAATGCACCCAACTAAATAATACACAGTAGTCGTTTAAAGGACATCCGCGATCGGTCTGTGAATCTTTAGTTTCTCTTTGAGACAACCACCATTGAGACACGACCAGTATGAGAACACAGAATTGACTTCAAAATAACCCAATGAACAATGACCGGTTTGAGGCTGAAATTTATGAGCTCTGGCGAAAACATAACGCCTTAATGAAACACTTGCTCTGTGACAAATGTAGAATGATTTATACTGATGAAAAACTATGTTCCTGTTCATTCACTTAGACTAATCGTATCTTCACATAATCACTCAACAGTAGTACTTGATTTGGTGCGGTGTAATACACTGATATGTACACGATAATCCAAATTCATACAGAACTGCAAGACGATGATAAAAAAACCTCACACACACTCTAAGATCTTCATATGCCTAGTCTGTTAATACAACAACTTCTACTCATGGGGACGCTTCAGAATGGGGAGTTTGCTCCCGAGTTAAGCTAACTTGGAGGTTTTCTTGACCAACTAACGAGTTCAATACATGCTCTCCGTGATTCGAATCTTTTGTTCAGGTCAGGGAATTGTCCACGACCTTAAACAAATTTTACTGAATAGCCCATTTTCCTTGATGACAAAGCTCTTACCTGCAGTTTAACCAAGTTCTCCTGGCCAGCCTAAGACAACTAAAAGATCGCGTCAAACAATTTCCAAAATTACTGATCGAAGGTTCATAATAATGCATCGTCGACAAAGAGATAACAACTTGCAAAAAGCTTTAGGGTCTTAATTAATTTCTTAGCCAATCATATTCTAGTCCTCTCGGACCATGATGCTTCAAAGCCCATGCGCATGCGCCGTTCTATAAATAGCGAAGTGTCGCGTGCAGGTAATCATGAAAAACGTGCGTTCCATAAATTCAAGTGTTAAAGGTCGCGCTATTTATGTTGCATCTCTCACGTGCCGTTTTGTACATATTGGAATCCTCGAACCTCCAAAAGAAACGAAAATTGGTTTTAAAAATCGTATAGGTCGAGAAAATTGGGGTTAAAATTTCATTGTTCGACTAAGGGGAGAGAAAACCCTTTTGGTTCGAGTGAGCGGGTGGTTAAAAATATCGAAGGTTCGAGAAAGTCGGGAATCCTCTGTACCTTTAGGCCGCACATGAAAAAAACAATTTTCAAAAACTTTAGTGTATCACAAGCTGAGACTGTAGAAGTTCAAGTTAAAACTTAATAATTTGAGAGCTGTTGTTACTACATTGATCTAAAAAGATTGAGCACGTTCTTGAACAATAACATCGGATAGAGCAATCAAGCGAAATGTAAAAACAGAATCAAAATAAACAAAGCAATCAATCAAGGAAAGCTTTCAGAGAATAATAGAATCTATGGCTTTTGCATGGAAGAACCTTCTAAGCATAGTCATGAAATAGGTTCAAGAGTTAAACAACATTTTTTACAATGGTACGTTAAAGACAAAAAGATAAAAATGTCTGAAAAAGTATTAATATAAAGTATTTTTTGACTGCAGTTACTATCGGGGAGATGGGGGGGGGGGGGTACCTCCTATACCCAAAGAGGGCTGGAAGTATATCAAGGTATAGGGAGTGAACAACTTAAATTATAGGAATGGATCGAAAAGAACGTTAATTTAGGTATCTAAAAAGCATTTAAAATGTATCATGTATACGATGAGATGCGAGGCCTCTTCCTGGCTTGAAATTAAGGGTTTCGAAATTTTTTCGGAAAGAAATTTTCTGGTTGACCTTTTTTGGACACAGAGAGTTCCACATGACTTTTTAAAAACTTTCTTAACTAAACCACTCTTCTATACCTGTTCCCATAATCAATCAATGAAAACCGTGCTGGGGTTTCTCTCAAATGATCGAACACAAAGGCACACGTAGTCTGCACTTGTCACGAAAGCAAACTGGGAGTCACTCATGTCACGTAATCTCATATACCAGTTCTTGTTTGGTGTAGCTTTGTCTCATTTTGTTTTTTCATCGAGTTATATGCAATTTTCCTGTCGCGTTCTCCTGAAACGTTCAGGGATTATACAGTCGTTAGATTTTTCGGCAATAAGCTTGTGCTGTACGTTACGTTACATTACATTACGTTACGTTACGTTACGTTACGTTACAGGATTGGCTCTTCACAGCGATCAAACATTATGGTACCAGTGCCACTTCCGGTTTTCGGTGTCTCGCCGTGTCTAAGAGTTTGAGCGAAAATGTGCAAGAATTGTGTCAGAAAATGTTATTAAACGAGCACTAGTAAAATCAATTACGAGCCGTTAAACTAGGTAGACAACGATTATGAAATTCTCTTTTTTTCAGTGACCGTCTTAACTTTTGCCTTGAAACTAGAGGTATATCGGAAATTTAAGATGTCAAGGAGCAGTTTTGGCTGGAACCGTAGTTGATAGAGGGAAGTGGTTATGAAGTCCGGCAAACATCAAAGGAGCAAGCAAAGATGCCAAGATTTATGTTGGAAGGTCCACGACCGTGCACAATCTTTCGTTTTGCATTTACACTGTGCATGAGTTACGTAATCAAAACATTTCTATTGTTAGTTCCATTGTGTTTTGTGCAAGGTCAAGGCCTAAAAAGAGAATAAAAACATACAACAAAGAACTTTGGCGAGTTTCATAACCATTCCCCTCTATTAACTATGCTGGAAGGACAACGGGAACTGCGCTCGTAATCTACTTGATCGCTATGCATATTAGCACAAGCGTTTTTCCCGCGCTTGGTTTGGCTGCAGGTTTCTGCTACGAACGTTAATTGGCTTATAGCGTTATGTGCATTTCTTGAAATCAATTGACCAGAAATTAGTGATTTGCTTTTATTTTTTGATCCTTATTGATCGCTGCCTGCCTGACTGTTTTTTTAAGCTTCAACCATCTTATTTCAACGTGCAACCTTTTTGACGCTCTCGACTGGAGGTATTTTACCGCCATTTGTTCCCGGACCGATTAAATCGTCGTCTGAGGTCATGTTCATGCGAGCTGGTTATGCTGTCGATAGGAATTGCTGTGAGTTGTAGTCAAGCAGTTTTAGAGAGGGAAAGAAAACTATTGAACTTGAGTTCGTGAAAGAGTTTTTGATAAAGCGTTTGGAATTGAAATAAATCTGGCGTTTAGTTGGACCGGAGGCGCACTCTCATTAGGTATTCCTAGTTCAAGTGGCAACGGTACATCGGAAACAAATATCATAATATACGTTTAAAAAACAAGCTCGATGGAAAGAGTGGCTTTGTTGTATTGCTGTTGTCGTCAGAAACATAGTTAATAGACCATTCTAGCCTGGGTGGTTTGTTTCCCCATGACAGACAGCGTGATATTCGTTAGAGAATAGACCAATTTCGATATATTAAAATTCAGTCTAAAACAATAGATCTCAACACGAGGTTCTGGGGGATAACTTTTATTCCCCAAAGCCTCGCGTTGAGGTCTATTGTTTTAGGCTGAATTTTGATGTATATCGAAGTTGGGCTAAAAACATTCATTCTAAGAACATTCATTCATACACAGGCGACTATTTGAAACATTACTGTGAAAGCAAGACTTCTCAAGAGTATCATCAAATGGCCTGAGCCGCCCAAGCTAAAAAGGTCCGGCTCTTGAGGTAAATCGTTATCAAACTCGGCAAAGTTCTTTGTTGTCTGTTTTTATTGTCTTGTTTTGGCCTTGACCGTGCACAAAACACAATAGTTGTTTACAAATGACTGAGGAACTAACCAATAGGAACGTTTTGGTTCCATAACCATGCATAGTGTACGACGCAACGAAAAGATGACGGCAGGGTTATAAATCTTGGCATCGTTATTTGCTTCTTTGGTGTTTGCTGGGCTTCTCTTCCATTCCTCTCTATTAACTATGGGGGAACATATGCCCATTCGAAGGAAAACTAAACTAACTGAGTGGACCTCGACCCCTCATTTTGGTATAGAGCAAGAAAAGTCCAAAATCTTCTTATTTTGCGCTTATTCACCATGTATGAATTACGTAACTGAAATGTTTTATTGGTTAGTTCCTCAGATAAAACTAAACAACTATTGTGTTTTGTGTAAGGTCAATGCCAAAAAAGCGAACAAAAAGATAAAACAAAGAACTTTATCGGATTTCATAATCATTCCCCTCTATTAAGTCCTGTTAACCATGATTTGATGCAAAGAATTAAGTAAACAAAACAAACTATAATGACACTGGTAAAACATCACGCCACTCATGACACGATATGACCACGTGCCTTGACTTTCAGGCTTTTGATGCATCAGCTACTTTGGGGCTTGGCAAGTTTCCCAGTGTTTTTCTAGTGGGATTTTGCTCTTGCATCCAGTGCCACGTGATTTAGTTATAACCAATGAGAAAGTGAGTCGAAACTCCAGGCAAAGCAGTCACTGTTTTAAAGTTTACACTTTTTCTATAGCATTGTCACCAGAGAGTTTTTAACGGAAGAACATAGCAGGTGCTCGTGGATCATAGTTACAAATCCATTGGGCGAGGTAGGTCTCGTTTATTCTAGGTAATTGTGCATATCAGTATCGTGCACGCGAGTACGAATTGTCACACGCCGGTTTAACGGCGTGACGGGTGACGGCGTAACGGTGTAAATAGACAGTGACTCCATGCAAAGCTTTGTTTGAGTATATACCGCATACACTTACAGTGAGCTACACTTGTTGAGAGCTAATCACTGTCGAATCAGCGCTACTCATGCGAACCCGGGAATTTTATTTAGGCTAACCGGAGTGCTAAAAAACAGAAACAAAACATGAAATCTGCTCACGTTGATTTCCGTTACGCACTTACCCCATGACTTGTTAGATTGTTATACGTTTTACTAACAAAAATCACTTTCCTGGTAAGTTGAAGTGTTTGTTTGTTTTTTGCCCCTTCCCCCTCTAGGGAAAGTTTGGCCCTTTACTTGCTGATGAGGGTCTACAGCCGGGAGAAAAGGTATTTGCCTGGAGGGAACTCCCCTTTGAAAAGGTTGTGGATGCTCGTTGTCTCTCTTAGGAGTATAAATCAAGGATTCTGGTCTCACTTAGCTCGTTCATGAAGAAGCGCCACTATTTTTGGCTGTCAAAGTATCTGTTAGGATGTACTCGAAGAAATGATGATAAAAACGCTCTTATTTCCCTTTTTAGGCTAGATGTTCGCCGGTCTCTCGGGTCTACCGGTCTATCAGCGCGGGCTCTTTCTCTGAACAGCGGCTGCTATGCGAGCCTATTCCGTTTTAAGTTGTTTATTATAGGGTCAAATAAAGCTAAACCCACGCTCAGAGTGGTCTCCGTATGGGTTTAATCCAAATTTTCCTACGAGCATCCCGACCTTTTCATGTGGGGAGTTCCCCAGGGGGTATTTGGACGCCATTAGTACGAAGATGTACACCTCGCGGACATTGCATGTGCCTGCCCTGGTAAAGTTCTTATTGGAGAACTCCTGGTTAACGTTCGGGTCTCACAAAAGTCTCTAGAGAGGTGCTAGTATTTCTTGGGAAGAGATTTTACTTGTGTATAAATATTTAGATTGACTGGATTTAACGAGGATTGTTCAGAGTGCAGAGTAAAAACTTCCAAGCACCCTGTTATTTAGTGTGATTGGAGGCTTTTATTTTGAAAACTGAACTCCCGAAGTGGACTCTCCATCTGTACTCCTGGTCTTGTCCAGACCTTGACCTCACCAACTGAGTGAATATTTATTGGACATTTGACCAAGATTAAAAAAAAAAAGATTCCTTTTTTTTTTTATCTACGTACATGCCTGTTGTATCAATGAGCCTGAGCTTTTACAGTCACAAATACTTTTTTTGACATTTTTGACAAGTAAAAAACTAAAACCCGGTATTCGGCAGGTTCAGGTTGTGCGTTTTTTTATTCTTTGTTCTTTCTGTCTCAGAATAGTTATAGTTATATATTGTTATACGACTATATTGTTATAGTTATCACTGATTATTAACAGGACTTGGTGCAACGCAGTTTTGGTCGTTATATTATATTGCTTCGTGGTCGTCGGTTAGTCATTCGCCTTGGGACAACACGGTGATGTGTGCGGACGCGAACGTAACCAATCAGAGCTAAGGACCAGTTGCTTTTAGGACACAACATTAGGACCAGTTGCTTTTAGGAATATCTTATATCTTAATTCTGGATTTGTCTTAGCGAATATAGTTATTGTAAGTAGTAACGTTATTGTAAATAGTCGTGCGTTTTTGTCATGAGCCCCTGGCTAGGGAGATTGGGCAACCACTCCCTACGTTTACGACTTTACCTTACCTTACCTTACCCTACCTTACCTTACCTTACCTTACCTTACCTTACCTTACGGGCAAGCTGACTTAAAGATTCGAATACCACCTATGTTTCACTAATAATGATATTAATTTCTTTCTGGAAATTATTTAATATGATGAAAACAAGATTTAGAGATATGTCATCAAAAATATAACAAAAAACTAATAGTAATTAGTACCAGAACCACGAGCAATTCGCCTACCTGGTCACAAGGCGTTTTAGCTTATGTCTGATTAACGCAACATGGGTGGATCCAGCATCTCATGAATGGGATGTTTCATTACAAGAAGTAACCAACAGAGGGATTGTGCCCTCCATAACAATTAACATTAGGTGTATAGAAATTTTCAGCAAAGAGAGTGCCAGGTTAATATCAGGACGCCCCTGGATTCACCCCTGGACATGATGTATAAATTGAACCTGCAGGTAATAAGTGAAATTTAGGTGATAAGATTTATTATAAGAGTATCATAATCAGACATGGTTTTGTTGATATTTAAGAGTTCTATGATAAAAACTCTTCAACTGACTTTTCAGCTTCTCCATCAAAACATTTTGAGTTTAACAGTTCTTCTAAACAAGCTTTATCGGTGCGAGACGTGAACAAACCAAGAATTTGTCGATGAACATTATCGATTTGCGGCACACCGTACATCTTCGGCTCATATTGACCATCAAATGGTGTCCCCCCCGAGTGAGACAAAAATCACACAAGCTCCACTCTTTCAATTTTCCATAGTAACAGAGTTCCGTGTTCTGGCTTTCCTTCAGACTTCCTTCTTTCTTCTAGATTTTTATACATTGCATGGTCTTTAAACCAATGGAAAAAGTACATTTATAATTGTTTTGCCGCAGTTTCAAGGTCCTCAATCAGTTGAGCAATATTCCTCTGAATGCCAGTTGTTATTGAGTGCGGAGTGTCTGAAATTTTGCGTATGGTGACGTGTAAGGTCAACAGTCATCGGAAACATGGAGCCGACTTTCACGCCCTATCAAAGACCTTTGCTACAGAAATTGCTACAAAAAGCCAATCGGAATGGGGCAGAATTAGTGGTATGAAATAAAATAAAGAGGTGGCTTATGACTTAAAAGCAAATTTTTATTGAGTTTTTCATAACATTTACATCATACGTACAGATGTATAAGAATAAAAATTTGGATAAATCTCTTCTTTGTTTAGAAACATAAATTATATATATACTCTTTTTACTTAGCCTTTGGCTATTTATTTATTTATGACGTTTTATTTAGCGCAAATATTCCCTTAAACATTGCAACTTTGACCTCTAATATTTAACAAATAAAGAAGCCTTAGCCGTGTATTGCACTGTGATAAAACACGACGGGCATTTGAGAACACGAGGGAAATGTAGAAAACACGAGCCGCGAGCGAGTGTTTGCTACATATAATCTGATGAAACATGGGGTTTTGACCAATCAGAGCGCGCGCAGAGTCCTATCTATATTATAAATCTTAATAAAAAATAGCTGTACAGTGTATGCGTGTAAGTTGCGTAACAAAATTTGATAATAATTTATTAGGTGTCTGTTTTAATTCATCGTCCACTGATTATCAGGCCTAGCCTCATCTAGATCCATAGGTTGTCTGAGTTCTTGTTTTATCGCTGTGCTTCCGCTCTGGTTCTTGAAATGACTCCTTTTTTCGTCAGAATTGCGTCGCTTTTGCTTCAACTGGTTTCTTTGATAATCACTCGAAATTGTCCACATCGACTTGTACGGTCGCTTGGGGTCTGGGACGCGGATGAATCGCTTTCTGAGGGATAAAGTATGGCGGACAGCGTTCTGTTGAGAGATGATAAATACGCTTTATTTAACAACTCAGAAGAAGATCTAGAGTGGAACCCTCTGATCTAACCACCAACAGGCTAATGATATCTACCAATAGGATGGCCAAGTTAAACAAGGGGAAAAACGACTGAGCTTTTTTAAGAAAAGAGATGACGGTATAAATAAACTAGAGGTTATCTTTCTCAAAATATCTTCAAGCGGGGTTTCTGCTGTACATAGATATCAACTGCCCAACCGGCTTACTTTGTCCCGTAAAGGCTTGCTCCGTAGTTTGTCGTTTTCAGTTCACGCAGAGGTTGTAACATAAACAGCTTTCTTGAGTCATTTTCGTCTACTGAATTAACGCTTCTTCCGCAACTCGAGGATACACGGTAATAAGATTTCAAACCTTCCTTTAAACAAATCTGTCTTTGACAAGGCTGAAACGCCAAAGTGTTCTGTTTTCGCAGCTAAAATTGCTCTTGTGTCTTGACAGATTTATTTCACCAAACTCTAGATATTTAAATCGCTTTTAATGCTCGATTATGCCCGCAATTAGATCAAAATAATTTCAATAATCCCTCTTTTCTGTTCCAGCACTTCTAAGACTCTACATGTAAACTGCATCGCTCTCTCGGAACAAAAAAAGTGAAACAGCCTCATAATAAAAACATGAGTACAGAAAACCACGTCAGATTTTACGGTGGGAAGTTGTATTTTTACGTAAAAAGCGTTTTACGCTTTGGACTGATTTTGGAAAAGTGAAAACTAATAATATTGCCTTGGTGAGCTATTGCCTCCGGTGTGTGTCGCTCGACGAAGGTTTGAGACCCCAAAGGTCCGCGTTGTTTTGTCGTGAGCGACACAATTACCACAAACCTTCTGCACAGCGATTGCATCAACTGACCATGGCCGAAGCTTCCTTGGCGTTGTTTACCAATAATAGAAGGGCTATTTCGTTCGGTAAATCGGGCGTTACAGTATCTCGATCAGATTAGAAAGAAAAGAAGCCAACCAAGATTGAGAAAGTTGCGTATTCAACTAGAGAGAAATAACACTTTTGTTTCCTTGCACGGTTAAAGTTTACAGTATCGAATCGTTGTTACAAGGAACTCATCAGGTAATGAAACTAAGAATACTGAGTGCTAATATTGCAGAAATTTCACCATGCTACTTTGAATTCGTTCTGTTTCATTTGTCGTTTCCTTGACTTAAAGGAACGCAAGATGGGTGTGCCAGGAATTCAGTGAAAATATTGTCTGGCTTTTCAAATAGATATCAGTTCCCTTTCCAAAAGGAAAAAAAGCTCTCCTACTAGACTGGAACCAACACAGGAAGACTTAAAGTTAGACAAAAATACCCAGGGCGGAAGGCAATCTTCCGGACAGGACATTTTCAGAATTTGAGGCATAATACAAAGTTCACGCTAGTCCTGAAATTTGTTACAACAATTTTCTCGACACATCTGGTTTGAGATAATATATACATAAACGCTACGTACTGGAAGAGCAATTAATAATAAGCCCAACATGTAAAGCCTTACGGTGGCGCTTGGTAGATTTAACGCCCATGATTTCTATCGCCCTTAAATTCGCAAAGTGCCCCCGAGCGAACCACGCCAGATTAATTCAAAACAAAACTACTTTTCGTCGGTAAATAATGAGCTTAATAAGCTGAACCTAACCGTGAACAAGCATCTTCTATTTATGCTGATTTATTTAGATGAGCGTAATAAACGGAAAGCTTTTACAGTCAAAATGGACGATCAATAAAATTGGGTGTAGATTCAATAGTCCCTAAATATAATCAAGCCATGCCTCTGGGAATCTGGCGTTTTCATCTTGCCTGTAGATTTTACTCAGTCCGCATTCCTATGCGGTTTCTTAGCATTTCTATCTGTGTTTTTCTATCGCTTTATCCTTTCCTTTTAGGTTTCATTCCAGTTCTTATTCAAACAGCATGTTACCTCAAATAGCGTGACCGACACGTAGGTCCCTCGACAAACTGGGTTTTGAAATCCTTCGCGTTCTAACATTCCGGCTTTTAAATTCCGCCACTTCAACAATAACAAGCTAAAATATTCACCCAGATATGTAAAAATACTCGAAACAAAAGCTTTCGATGTCAGTTTGGAGGGAAATTGTTAGGTGGAGATTCCAGAGTACGTTATTGGTGGTCGATGTGATTCATTTCATTGTTCCTCTATACGATCGCACGTTTTCATGATAACATCTAATTTTAAAAAAATCTGGTAACTTCTTTGAATTGCAGTGGCCTGAATTCTTATGATTGGCTACCAAAGCAATCCAAAATTTGCTAATGAGAGACAAGGGCTGAGTTGTAAAACGACCAGGATCATCAAAAGATGGCTGACTGCAGCGCTAGCACGGTCAGTATTACTTTTCCTTAGTGTTCTAAATCTAATGTTTCCCTTGGCTTACCTTCCATCCTTGCACAGATAAATAAGTTCCCTTGTCGTTGAAGTATGGCACGTTCTTGACAATCCAGCTGTAAATCTCCGATAGAGTCATCATGTTGTTGCCCGTGGAAGTAATGGCCATTGTAATCAGGTCGGAGTACGATGCTCTTCCCCATGGATTCGAATGCTGTGACCTTGATTTTGGAACAGGTGTGTGTCCTCCAGCTGGGCTCTGTACCTCTGGGAACTGGTTCAACATGTCATCTCGGCTACTGTTGGATCCCGAAGAGGCAAACGAACGAGGTGATCCTAAGCTCTCAATCTCGTCTTCTTCGCTGTGATCATCCTCTTTAGCAGGCGTCTCCACCTCTTCTCTGGCCACGGCCTTTTGCGCTGGATTAACTGACTCTGTAACGCCGGTAACGCTTGGCCTTGACGGTGAACTGCGTGGGGTTAATAATAAATTGTTACAAACTTCACGAGACCTTCTGTAGCTTTCGTGGGAGGGAAATATTGGAGGTCTCCATGGGATCCAACGTGATCCAACTGAAACGGGCATCGTAACTCCGTCTGCCCCACAATCACACTCCCGCCTAGCAAACATCTCGTTTTGTAACCTGTCTATGCCGCCGTCGGCCAAAATAGCGCGGGGATGTCGATTTTCTAAGGATGAGTTTGGAAAATGGATCTCTGTTCGTGGTGAGATTCCGTTCCTAAGGGATTTGTTCACTGATTCTGGTACCTGAATGAACATATTTTGAGTCGCCTTGATTGTAGACCGGTCGAGTAGACGTTACGGATATGTAATCGTACTGAACGCTCCGAAGACTGATGTAGTTTTATTTTCATTGACGATTATAAAGCCGGAAACACTTATGCCGTCAAACGAGTTCTTCCGACGTTACCCGACGGCACAATGACGTCAGTAGCCTGATGATCACTGAACTGAAAGAATGCAAATTCATGCCTGAATAAACATCAGACCCGAAAAAATTCGTTTGTTTTGGAGATTTGTTTATGTTTTGATCCAAAAATTACAAGCATTATCTAAACGCCGAGAATTCTTAGAGATATCACTGCATAGTTGTATTCTAGAACGGCGGCAATTTACGGTTCGAGGCATGTGACTCCACTTAGTAACGACAGCTCTAGTAAACATTTACATACTTGCGTGAACCCCTTTTCGGTTGATCATGTTATGGTGATTTGGCATTCACCAAACCACCGGCCCAAATTGTTTTAGACAATTTTCGGATAAAGAAGCTTTAGGAGTTAATGATTCGTATTTCAGTCCCAGGTTAATAATTTACCAGTCATTCCATATCGCACGGCCAGTTTGTAACTAATATCACTCGTTCTTTGTGTGACGAAACATCCGCCCGCGCACTGACGCGTCAATAAACACTCTCTCCTTTTGTCCGAAAGAAAAGAATCACAATTAACATGTCAAGATTGAGAGCAGCAAGGCTCTCGTGATTAATGGACACTTGATGACATCTGAGGTTCGTTTGTAGGTGATTTTTCATGTCTGACAAAAAATAAAGATGAATAAAACTATTAATGAAGAATTAAAATGACATCGAGCGACCTCCATTGCGTGGTTAACAGATTAACGCGGTTGTTTGTGTTTTATTGTGGTATTGTTCAAAGTTGTCAAGGTGGTCAAACATACAGAACAATTATAACCGCAGCCAGTTCTGACAACGTGCACTGACTATGATACGAAACTCGAGATACGTAGGTTATCGAACTGAATATCAGTAGACTTGACCCAAAGAGTGATATCATATTTCCTTGAGCTATGAAGTTCAATAACAGCTATTAAAGTTCAAGTTTTGATTGCAAGCACACTATGTTTACTGAAGCAATTAATGTTACATTGTCAGTGCATAAAACGTGTGATCACAGCTAACCAAAGTCCGTGCATAAATCTTAAATGTCATTTAAAGCAGCGAGCTATGTTAACCTGCACAGAGGTCTTCAAAAAAGCTATTCGCGTAGTAGGGTAAAGACAACAACAAGGAAGTTTTTCTACTCTTTAGCCCTGTTTTGCATATAAGATCATAAATCAAGCTAATGTGCATCATTTTCAATTGCTGCTTTGGTGAAATGTCAGGAAAAACGTAAAATTAGACGTACTTTGCAACAGGAAATACAAAACTCTATTTGTTCGCCGGTTTAATACGTGAGGTTTGTACAAGGATAATCGACCACTCCGGCCACGTCTATTTCAAATCAGCATTTTATTGAAAAAAATTAAGTTTAAATGACGACTCCTAAGGGGAGTCGTCATTTTGCTATTTTTGTCATGACACAGATTAAAAAAAAAAAAAAGAATGGAAATCTTGCAATTCATTGAGAACAGAAATCATTGGGGTCGGGAGCTGTACTAAATGCAAAGAAACAGCATAATTTGTTTATTATTATGACTGAATTACGGTGATGTAGTCCTAATGAGGTGGAGGATCAGATACAAGAACTTGGAAGCAGCAACTGTCGCGTGAAAAATTGACAATTCCAAAACGTAACGCCATTGTAGGTTACCAAAGGAGCCACGAAATAGAAAAAAATTAAAGTAATTTCTTATTTTAGAACTTGTTAAGAGCCACTAACTGACGAGAAGTCGTCGTATATTGATTGCTGTCCAAACTATTTCGATGAAAAAATGTGAATATTATGCTCTCTTTGATATCTGTTTCATGCTTTGCTCAAGTCACGTCTTAGCTACAATATTTTTGCGCAAAGTTCAATGATTCCTTCGAGTGTGCAAACAATAGCGAAGGAAATTTGTCAGTTTTGCGTGATAACCATTGGCCTTGACAGACAAGATCTCTTCCGCTTCTTTCATGCCGTTCCCCGTAATTTGAAGTTTCCGTAATATCATTCCGTTATTGCGAAATTTTAACACATTAGCTATGATGTAAGATATGCTTCCGGCAGTGCAGTTTCAAGAGGGTCATGAGAACCGTATTATAAAATATTTCTAGTAGTATTTCTTCAAGAGCTATTTTCAGGTGAACTACAACAATCCATAGTAACAATTGCTTTAAAAAGTGCCTTGTTTTGTTTTTAAGAAGGGTTCTATTCACGAAGGAATAAACTGATAACTCTTGTCATCGGTTCACTTGTTTTCTTTATGTCTGGCATTGAATTGTTATATTATTGATGTCTTGTCCCTTTTCCTCGTCACGTCCATTTCATGTGACTTCTATGTAATAATCCTCAATGAATTACTTGCAAGTGTTCATCTTCTAATTTCCTGTTCATAGACCTCAAATATACTTAACTTGTTGCAAAAATTGCGATCGACATAAACTACAGAGCTTCGATCGAGTAACACAAAATCCAGGCAATTTTATTTTTTGCATACGAGCAGAGGGGACGTAAAGGATGAATGAGGTAATTTTGATAAAACAAGGCAAAGTGCCCAGTGAATCATATTTTCAAACATTCAGAAATTCCATTCAATTTTTCAGTGGGCAACGTAATCATTCCACACCCAACTTTATCACTTATATATTATTTCGCCATTGAATATCATTCTCTTAAAGCTGACGGATATTAATTAGAATTGAAAGGTAGCCTTTCGTTTCTTCATGTTAACTAAGATAACCTTATAACTCAAATAATTTGATGTTTAATTTTCATGCCTCTTTCAGAATGTACATTTGTTTAAAATCAATTTATAAAGGAGGCAACTAAAATATCGAAAGCATCATGCATATTGAGGTGGACCTTGCCAGGTTCAACTGTATTAACAAAGTTGCCTTGAAATTCTAGGAACATCTCTGCACTGCTGAAACTCAAACTCTCCGATTTATGGCTTGTCTAAATTATTAACGACCATTAACAAACAGTTTACATTTCAGCTGGCAGTTGACAAATGGTTAACAACTTTAACTAGCAAATTGCATCTCAAAAACACTGCGCTATCTGAACTGCTGTCTCAGATTTATGGCATGTTTAACGTGTTAACAAACAGTTTACATTTTAACTGGAAGTTGACAAATGGTTTACAACTTTAACTAGCAAACTGTAACTAAAAAACACTGCATTATCTGAAATGTTAACAGTTTTTAACAGTAGACAAAGGGTTAAAAATTTGACCACTGATAATCGTATCTTCAACTCACTCCAATATGAACATGTATACTGCCAAAATCAGCCGTAATTTTAATCGAAAAATACACAAATAGTTGCATTCAGAATTTTTGTCAGGAAATCATAACTCGAACTCCCTGCAATATCTAAATAGTCTACTAGTCACAATTTTTACTTTCTCGAACTCTGTGCACAAACGGTTTCTAATTCAACAGCGAGTGGAGAAATGGTGGCAAATTGTAGCAAGGGAATTCTATCTCGAAGTCACTGAAATACTGAACAAGTAACAAACTGCAGTAATGTTGCCTGACAATTCAGAAATGTTTGACAATTTTAACTAACAAAGAGTATCAAAAGCTTATCTTATTACAAATTATACGGAGAGTTACGATTTTACTGACAATGGAAATACTCTTTCTAACCTGTTAAAAAAGAGCAACAAGATGTCTCGGTGGAGAAATGGTTACAAATTTCAACAAGCAAATTATATCTCAACGTCACTGCAATATCTAAACTGCAAACAAGCGACCATAATCTTAATTGGTGATACACAAATAACAGACAATTTTGACTATGAAATTGTACCTTAAGCTCACTGCAAACAAACAGCTATGATTTTAATATTACAAAAATGCGATGCAATTTGAACTATCGAACTGCATCTTAAGATTACTGCAAAATCTAAACTGGCAACAAACAGCCATAATTTTAACTAACAGTACAAACATGGTTGGCAGTCAGTGTTAACTAGCAAAGTTTACATTAAGCTCACTGGAATATCTAAACTCCAACAGAGTTACGATTATTACCGACAATGAAGAAATGGTGAAAAGATTTGAACTGCACATGTGCCTCTGATTCACAAGAAACAGCCACCTATTCCTAACTGACAATGCACAAAAGGTGGACAATTTCAACCAGCAGATTGCATCTCAAACTTGCTGCATATCTAAAAAAACAAATAGCCATAATCTATCTAACAAACAGCCATAATCATCACTGTAATACATAAATGGTCAACAAAATGAAAAACTAGCAAATTATATATTTCTAACTTAAGTTCAGCACTTTACCAAAAACATGGCTGAGTAGATTCAGCCGAGTTTCTTGCTTGCGAATGCACTAAGTTGTCAATCGATGCGAGTTTGGATTGTCAGTCGTTAAAAGTGTTGCTGGAGACTAACAATAGCAAGCTTAAGAAAACCACGACGGCAACGACAATGGCAACGTCGCTAAACAAAAGGTTTAATGAGCGGTACAATGGCTGTGCACGTGCGTAGTAATTCTTGGTACATTTCTTTGCCTTCCTCTGCAAAACAACAACGTGAAATGACCAAATTCCGGGTTGTCTGGAGAACGTGAACCATGCACGAAGGCGTACTTTTGAAATTTTTATTTCGAATTTATCGATGTGTCCTGATTCAGTTTTGTGATAGCTTTGGCAGTGATAAACAAAGTAAATGACTTTAGGGCACCGCGAGATTCATAGGTAAAATGTAAATTCATGTTTTAATCGACGTTGTCCTCGGCGTCGCTGTCGTGGTTTCTTAAACTCCCTAATGAGTAGAAGGAACGACATGTAGGGGATAAATCAATTTCTATATTATTCGTAGGAGAATGCTTAAAAGGATTACAACTGACTTCTCCCAGGTGAATATATTTTGAGTACAGTCGTATGTCAGACAAAAGGTGTAGAGATGCAGTGAAGTAATTAACAAATAGTAGAAATCGTGGTTCTGAAGTTTGTCTAGTTCCGTTACTTCCATCATTGTCTCACATTCCTCTCGTAGAAAATGGGGAAGTATAGTCTACCAATTTATTTGGACTAACATACAGTAATGTGGTGCATAAATACCTTCAATGTATTGTCTAAAAACGTATATAAATATTTGTGGATAGGCTGTGAATAATGGATTTATTTTACTTGCCAGCCGAAAATGTTTTATAAAAGTTAAAGACAGTAGACAAAATAAATTCCATGTTTAATACCAGAGTAAAGTACACTCATTATATTTGAATTGTGTAACTTTCACACCCAAGCAAATTAAGAATACACAAGTCTTACGAAACCGTGGGCTGATCTTGTCACGCGAAAGGTGCGTAAGGAGTGTGCTCATGACGTCATCACTAATTTCTTGGCAAGAATATTTTGTTGTGGCCTTGTTGCTACAGGAGATGACGGGAAATAGACCACTGTATTTTCATTTTGTTACAAAGTATCACTGGGAACAAAGAACGTTTTCTTCTCATTATAATCATAGTTAGTAAAACGGTATTAACTCTAGTGTACTTTTTTTACTTTTATTCCTTCGTGGTTTAAGTAATTTTGCAATGTTTCTGTCTGATGTTAATTTGTTATTCATTGTTACCTTACAATTGGTATGCGTTAATCGCCTTGTTACAGATCGCCTGACTACCTTCAGGTGTTAAAAGTAATACTATAGTGTTGGCCAACTTGTCTTCACAAGCAAACACAACAGCGTTTTACCGAAGTCGCTTCCTCCAGAATCCATCATCTTTTGGCTTTGTTGGTATGACTACGTTATGCACCTTTTCATTTTTCTTCCATTTTTGACAGATTTCAAACAATGAGGAAGCTAACACTTATCGCACCAGTTTAGATGGGAATACGTCGCTTGTTCTTCATTTAATCCTTAGGTAAATGCACTGTAATCCTAACAGTTCTTAAAATAAATTTCAACAGACAGACAAGAATTTATAACCGCAGCCGGAATCAATTTCAATGTTTGCGCTCAACTACATTGTTAAAATTAGTCTTTAGTGCCTTTAAGTAAACAGGATTTTTATGACTGAAATCTAACATTTTTGTCTCCGGTGTTGTTGCTGTTGTTGTTTTTTTTTTCAGAAAAAAAAAAAAAAAACGACAACTGTTTATCTTTTGAACGCATATTTTTTGTTCCCAAATATGCTTAACGATAATAGTTTATTTGTCATCTGCGCAATCCATTATATGCCAATGATTCTTTTAATAACCTGTATAGACGTAACATAATAGTTGCGCAAAGCGTGGTTAAACAGACATAGCTAACTCAATATCTTACTGACGAATTTACAACGGACGAACATGGTGCGTGGTTATTTCATCATGTGTGTAAAAATAATCTTCACTCCCACCCAGATATTAGAATCAAGCTATAATCTTTAGAGGAATAAAATGTCTCTATTGTATATTGCATTGATCTTGAAGTGTACTGAATTCAATCATTCAACTGTGTCGTTTCATTGAGCATCGCAATAGTTAAAATTCAGGTCCATATCGTTTGTGTACAGTGCCCAAGTGGCGAACGTTAATCGGTTCGAATAACTCATCTACAGCAGGGAGATTTATTATTAAGAATCAACAGTCAAAGAGCCTTTAAACAGCTTCGACATCGCCAATCATCTCCTGCTCCAGAGCGCAAATTTTAAGGAAGGCATTCATTACTACCAAACACAAGGATGAAAGTTAACCTATGCTACCACATCAAGCGCGTGCATTCTCTATTTGGAAATTATCACGGAAAACACTACGATTACCATATCATCAGCAAGCGTTTGCAACGTGCTTCTCATTTTTTCAGAGAATAACTCCTTATATCATAGCTAAATGTTAAACACAGACCAAATATGCTAATCCCTAAAGTTGCGCTGGGATAAAATATGTTCCAGCAGTTTTAAAATAAATATCGTTATATTTCTTACTAAATATATCTACATCTAAGTCATTATATCTTCGCTTAATGTTTAACATCTACGTCTAAGTCATTATATGTTAGCGGCTTAATGTTAAACACTGACCAAATATGTTAATCCCTAATCTTGTGTCGAGATGAAATACCGTATGTTCCAGCAGTTTTAAAATAAATATCGTTGTATTTATAGCTTAACACGTCTACATCTACTTATGTAGTTTTGTTTTTATTACTAAAATCAGAGAGACTAGTTTATTTGTGGTAAGCTGGTCACAATCTTTGTTTTGAGTTTGTTTTCATTGCTAAAAACAGAGGTGATCATTGCCAAAAATATCGCTTGACTGAAGAGCTTTTTTTTGATATTGCACCTAAAAACATCATTCCAACCTGAAATAATGTGAAATATACAAGGCATAATATAGGAGAACAAGTTCAATGTTTAAAGCGTTGATTTACCGACTAACAATCTTTTACGTTTTGTATTTTTTTTTCCAAGTTGAGAGTAAAATTGGCAGTTATATCACTTACTATTTTCAACACAATGCTCTGTCACGCGATCTGACGTCAACAGTGGGCAAGGCTAATGACGTCAAGCGTTAATTGTTTACCATTTTATTGAAATCTGGCGTAATGTGCTATAATACTGCAGTTTATTATTGTCTATATTGGCAGTGTATCCTGTAGTGTACGCTAATACAGCTTTAAGATTTTACATGTATGATGTTTAGTCTTTTCGACACAAAAACATGAAATTTACGAGTGACGCACGAGTACGTTTTCGGCAGTTTAGTCTGTGAATTGTCAACCCATTCACCACCAAAGTGCAATGTTAAGAATCTGTCAATGTAAGAGTTTGGAATCAAAGTTATTGAAGCGAATTGATAGTGCATGTTCAACCTATCAAAACAATAAGTTTTGTATCATTCACATGAAATAATCAGCAATTCGAATTCGTTCCCAAGTAACTAGAATAGAATGAACTGGATCTGGTTCCCGTTGAAATTTGTTAACCATTTATCAAGGACATCCAGAGTAACGTGTAAATCAGATCAGGGAGACAAAGAAGCTAAACTTTCCCAAGCAACCACATTTGCCAAAGAGAAATGGTTATGAAATCCGACAAAGTTCTTTGTTGAGTGTTTTTGTTAACTTGTTTGGCCTTGCCCTTACACAAAACACAATGGTTGTTAACTTCTGCCTGAGAAACAAAGCAATAAAAACGTTTTGGATACGTAATTCATGCATGGTGTATGAGCGCAAAACAAAAGATTGTGCAAGGTCGTGGACCTTCAAACGCAAAATTAATCTTGGCATCTTTGTTACCTTTTATGATATTCCTAGCTTCCGGGATAACCATTCCCTCTATCAACTATGCCAAAATATGTATCGGTATTGATCAACGAGACTGCACACACAGTTCATAAACCAACATGGCACAATGCTCGTGACCACAGCATTCTACTAGGGCTTTTGGTAGATTGGGGAAACGGGATACACTGCCTCCAGCTCTAACCTTACAGCTCTAGATACGTACCGGTAATCGTGACACAGTTGTATTTTGCTTTATTCCAGCATTTATTACATCATGAGTATATAACCAAGCACTCTCTGATCGCATTTTGTTGGCTTTAAATTATTACCTCATTGTCTCATTACCTGATGCTAACATAAACGGCAGCTTGGAAAAATTTGGAATAAGTTGTTACAGTCCTTGCGCATCGTAGGTAGCGTTGTCACTTGGGAAAGTTTTTGATTCAATTTTGACATCTTTTTGCTGGCTTTTATTTGAATCCGCCAATCAAACCATGGGAACTGTCGAGGACAGAGATGTAAAGTTCTCAGAGTCACCATTCACTCTCCTGGGAGTTTCAAAAGTCTCAACCTTCGAACATTTGAACCCGCAGCTGTTTGATCGGCCATTTGGAACGGAAGCCATCAGAAGTCGTCAAAAAGATGTCAGAAATTGTCAAGAACTAATGAAAAACTTTCCTGGCTGGCAACAGTACGGTGCATGGCACTGTAATACATATTAAAGATACCCCGGTCTCTTGCACTTGTAGTAAACTATGCAAACAGGCTCGCCATGTTCTATTTGTTTAATTATTATTGTTAGCCATAACCAATGTGCCATTTCGTAGTTTCTGATCACATTAAGGGTCTGGGAGAACCTAGAAAGTTATTTTTTGTGCAAATGTGAAGGAGCAAGATATGCTGGGAGACGGGAAATTACATATTTGTATTCCATACTAATGTCTCAATTTTCCACGAACTGTTGGCCGGTCTTATAGACAATCGTATAGAAAAACGAAACCTCCGTTGCGGAATTTTTAGCGCGGCTACGTCCCTCAATTCTTTAACCTGATATTTTTAATTTTCAATTGATAAATGTTCTGAGAACTAGAATTTTCCGTAAATGGTGAGACATAAGATTCTTCACTTCTTCCATATATTTACCGTAAAATGGCGTTAAAAACCCTGGAAGGGTCTCAGAAATAATATACTGCCTATGAAATCACTTTATGCCGGCTTGGGCCAAAAATGGTTATTAAAGATCTATTACAGAAAATTTGCTCGAGAATGTTATTTGATTTCCTCCATCCAAGGAAATGTCACGTACTGGTAGCAATTTTGTTCAAAGTCCAAGGATTCCTTCAATAAATTCACGAGAATAATCAAAGGGTTCTACGTTGCCCGCGCGAAAACAATAAGATTCGTGAAGCGAGAACATCATCACTTCCTCTTGTCTCACCACAACTGTCAGCGCAATTTCCGAAGTGCTTTTACGTTGTTGCGAAATTTTGTGATATTAAAGCATTGAAATGGCTCAGTGAGTAATCAAAGATTAATTGCTCTCATATGATAGTAATATATCATCAGACGGACAGCTGATAAGGATAATATCAACTAGGAGATAATTGCTTGGCGTAATAATAAATTTGTTTATACCAAGTGAATATATGAAAGACCATATATTTGAACTGCGGAGAAAGATATGAAGACATGATTGATCATCGAAGTTATACACACAACTTAAGCAGCTGTGAAAAAAAAATACAGGCTTGAACGGGATTCGTCTATACAAAGTTAACGAGGATAATTAATGTTGAGAGCTTGGGAGGTCTTTAAGGGCTGTATCAAATTTGTCGGTGTTTTTATTTGGGGGGTGATAGACGCAATCACAGGTCTTTATATAACTGAGCATAACCAAGAAAAGCTATGCAGAGTCATGGCTTGTTTGAAAATGTCATTTAAGACACGTCGTCCCTTTTTTTAAACTTTTTTTTCTGCCACGCCGCTCAATAATCTTAATATAAGCACAAGCGTCCTTCTTTCCGCGTTCATCACCTCCCCTAATAAATTTATTGTGGGTGAAAAGAGGCTTCAAGTACGGTTTGGAGAGGCATCTTAAATAAATGCCACACGTAAAACCAGAAGTACTCACACCACGTGCGAATACTTAAACAAAAAGCCAAGTCACTGTAAAGCCCCGGCCAAACGATCGCAACATGTCAACGCAACATATCGCAACATTGTTGGGCGCAACATGTTGCGTGCGTTTGGCCACCGTGTTGCGATGTGTTGCGACATGTTGGGTGTTGTTGGCTTAAATTTGACCATTTTCAAACTTGAGCCAACAACACCCAACATGTCGCAACACATCGCAACACGGTGAAAGTACTGGTGAAATGACAATGACGATGAAATTTTACCGGTGAATTTGCACAAATCCTCTGAACTTTGAAATTTATTTTCTCATGTTTCTATCGGAAATTGTTTTTGATGTTATTTAAGGTAACTATTTATAGCTGTAGCTTTTAGAAAATGGAAAAAAGGATTTTTATGTACTTAACATTATTCTGGTAGATGATTTTTGTCCATTAAACTGAAATTGCTCGATTTCTTATTGGATTTCGTCTTAAAATTCGACCTCGGTCAAAAAAAAGTTTATTTGCTCTGACTGGCTAGCAAATGTTGCATGGTCTTTTTTAGCCAATCAGACAACTCAGTATATCTGCGGTATCTTAGCTCACGAAAAACAGAACTCATAGGTTTCAGCTGTCGTAGGTTGATCATTTTGCCGTGAAAGAAAAATGTAATTTGTGATAACCGGCACTGACATAAATTAATGTTTTGCCGACACGGAACAGAGAACTGGGTGCGAGCGTAGCACGCGAAGGCCCGTGGGTAGTACGTTTGTAAAAAGAGACGGTTGAAAAATTTGCGACATTCTACGGTCAGCCTTGCCACTAGCACTGTCGTATAAGGTTTATTCTGTAATTAGAGTTATTTGATTTGTCTTTCATTCTGTTGTTTATAGATCAACATTAAAACCCCAAAGGTGGTGCCACTGCATTTGGTCGGGGGTACACGGTCCCTATTTTTCCTTACAAGAGGTTTTGGGGGTTTACGTGTCCGGCTTTGGCGCATGTAGGACGTTACTTGACGTATCTCTTATCCACTTTGCTGTAAGGTTATTGTAACAATTAAAACATATCTTGGGCCTGGCTGACCAACGCGCCCATGCTTCAACCTTTGAGTCTGTTTGGTTGTGTAGTGAAGGCAAAATAGTTATGAAATGTATGAGATCCTGGATGGCGCCTTTTCTCTTAAAACCGCACTTCATCGAGGAGCAAAATGTTTGCCACTTAATTGGTAAAGTGCTTATTACTACATTGAAGTGTCACTGTCATGGAGCTGACCAAACATGGGTTTTGCCGTCGCCCGGGTAAATGTTTCCCACTCATAGCCGGTTTAGAGTGTTCCTTCTCCTTTATTAAATAAAGATTAACTTGCCACTGATGAATCATTGATTTCAATTGGTGATACGTTAATTCCAACACTTCCAGAGCCACGCCAATTCTTGGCAGAATAATGTTGGACGCATGTACTTATTAATTTACTTCGACCGAAGCAAAAAGCCTCGATCTGACTGCAGCCTCTACGGTACTCGGTTTTGCGCTGTCACGCTCTGACACTTGATTCCACGAAACTCCCAGGTTCTTGTTTTCTGACAGATTTAACAAATTGACGTCAGTTTTTCATGCGTCTGTCCTGTTAATGTTCATGAATTTCGTTATAACATTGTCAAAGTAGCTGTGGATCCATGAGGCGAAAGCCGAGTAGATCTGCGGACTACTTTGACAATGTTATGACTAAATTCATTGTCAATAACAGGACAGACGTATGAAAAATTGATGTCAATTTGTTTTTTTTACGATAACAAATTGTCAGATTGTCCGCTCCCGCTCGTTGACGCATCGCATAAATTATAAAATCATTTGTCTGTCCGCTTATTGACAATGAAAATTAGCCAATGAGCGCGCGAGAGATTCTGCAGTTATCGTAAACAGTCCAATTCAGTCCTTTTCTAGCCCTTCCTGCTGTTCCCTAGAGTAAAGGTCCGAATGACGTCAGATTTTCGTCAAACTGCAGCAAATTTTCTGCTTTACCTTCCCTAGACGGTTACTTTAATCCTGGAGTTGAGTCTTCTTTAGATTTTCTTTGTTATAGTACCAAGACCTGCATCCTAACACGAGAATAGGCTTGACAGAATAGGAACTAGTAAAGATTTTCATTGACATGGTCCACAGAGAGAGATGACTTTTGTTCTCAAGATAACAAGACAACTTGCACCATGCCGTACCTGGCCATCGATATCTTCCTTAGGTTTGTGGGCTGTTCCGGGAAATTGCGTCCACGAAAAGTGTTGCTTGTGTTCACGGCAACCCTAACAACCTGCTCCTGCAGTGCTTCGGACCCTTAGTCGATCGGATATAAAGAGGATCATCTGCCAGAAGTCTGAGATGTTCCTCTTTTTGCAGTAAGGCAAACTGCATTCGGTCTTCTTGTCTCACGTCATATTGAAGGCAAGGGGCCTAAGCAGACATCCAGGGTAGAAACAAGTGTTTAAGTTAAGCAACTCTGTCACGTCACCTTATCGCCAAAAGCTCTCTTGATATACGCCGGGGTGATTTGTCCCGTTCTGGTTGCTGACAGTGCCTCTTAGTCAGGCCTTGCGGGTTACCCGATGCAGGCCGTTTGAGGACTTCCTGCTTGGAAGTAGTCTTTCCATCATTACTCAGACCGGTTTACATTGAACATATTTTGGGAACTGTGAACAGAAATAATCTAGCAGATTATAGATTAGTAGATTATCTCGGAGTCGCTACAGAGTTACAAAATAAAGAATAACAGTACGCTATCCAGTCCTTAAGGATTCAGACTTACCCCCATTTGGATGCTGGGAAGGCAATCTAAAAATACTTTAATTTTTGGCAATTTTCGGTACCTAACTACAGATGCAATCTTAAAGTTTACCTAAAATGATTATAAAAGATTGAAAAACATTTCTCAGTCCAAATTGCATTAAAACCAAACGTGATGAACGACAACTCAACACACCTTTTCAATCTTTTTTTAACCAAGAAATGGAGATGTAACAGGGTTTCCTAGTCATCTTTCAAGATCCTGTACTGGGTGACTCTAACTGAAAATTTTGGCGCTGATCAATGTTAGAGACTTAAAATTTAATAAGCGTTTGAAATAAAGAACCGTCAAAGGCTTCAGGGAAAACAGGTGTGTTCTTGTGTTTCAATAAGGGTGCGTTCTTGGGCGGGGTAGGGTGGAATCCAAGATTGGCTTCTTAAATCCAAAAAACGGATTTTGTGGTTCTTACTAAACAGATTAGTCCAAGAAAACTCGACTCATGGTTCATCATCAAAGAAACCGAAGAATCATTGCCCAGAGCGGATTCTTCGGTTTTTTCAATGTACCATTATCTGAGTGATCCTCAGTGGATTAATCTGTTTAGTACAGAAGTGCAAAATCCGCTTTTGGATTTTCCCAAAGACTCGCTTGAAGCTTCATTTACATCGTTCTGCCTTAACTCAATTCTACATCCTCTAACGCTTCAACTTTCTCCCTCGTCAGTTCACAAGTTGTGATCACGCTACCCAATGGCGAGCCGAGCTCGTAGCCTAGGTAGTAGCATTCCTTCACTTTTGCGATCTAGAATCGCGTTCCTGAAATGGCGGTTGAGAACGAAGCAATATAGAAGAGGATTTGCGAGAGAGTTCAACTGTACGAGACTTTCTGATCACCGGAAAAACGAGTTTGTTCAAAGGAAGGGAACAGTTTCTCCGAAGGGAAGGACAACGACTAATGGAAAGTAACATATCAGCAACATAGCTGTAAGTGTAGCAGTGGCTTTGGCAATTTTTCTTTCGAGCTTCTCTTTGAACACAGCCGGACCACGTCGTATATCGTTAACTTTCTTTTGGCGTTTAAGGGCTCAAGGTAGTTATAGCTGACACCTGCTACTTTCAGAATGCGGATGGGAGTTGTCGTGAACACGGCTAGAAGCCAAATGTTTTTTGCAAACTTTTTTCACCCGTTTCTTTGTGACAATGACATTGTCTATAATGCACCGTCTCACCGCCACATACCACTCCCAAGCAATCACAGTCAAATGATACAAAGACGAACAGACTGCACCGTACAGCACCAGCTGATTTGCAAACGCTCTCACAAAAAGAGATGTTGACAATCTTGCAGAGAACTAACGCGTCTACAGTGATACTCAAAGGCATAGAAATAGCTCCCACGAATAAATCCGCCACTGCCAAACTAGCCAACAAAATGTTCAATTTGGTTTGCATCTCTCTTTTCCGCTTTACCGTTTCAGTGTTGACTACGATGTTTAGGAAAATGGTGATGGGACATGCAGTTTATATTATCGCCATTGCCGTGTAGAAAGTAGTCGTGTCGCTCAAAATCCATGTGAACATTGTTTTTTGGGGGCAGAAAAAGATCGACGGTGCCTGGCTTGATTCATTCAAAGCAAAATCTGTGGTGTTTGAGTTCATCTTGATGTAAAACAGAAAAGAAGATATGTCCGTGTAATTGCTCACTCAGAAAGACAGCCGTGATTGTGATCTCTTGGGTTGCTCACAAATAAATATTACCATACTTGACCTTTCGGCAAACGCCTTCTGAAGTGTCAAAGCTACGCTTTGTTTTGTTTATTTAACTTAATCCAAACTTCAGTTGACAGTGTGTGAGTTCCAAAAAAACCTGGCTAACATCAATTGATCCAAACTCGCGCTGTGAAATTCATCTTAGGATTTAATATAGGCATCCGTATGAGCTTCTGTAGAGTTTCTCGAATGAGGAAGGAACTGGTTTGTTACAAAAGAATTGCAGGGAAAAAACCTTTTCGGTACGTAGGCAATTTGCAGCTGGTTGTTAGACGTCAGCAAATCTCCTTAAAACTACTTAACAAAAACTCCTTGGGAGATTATCGGATTCACTGCCATTTTCTGTAATTTCATTTGTCAGCTTGTCAACTTGTTATACACTCCTCTTGACAAAGGAAGTCTGCTGCTCTGAAGAGCCAATTAACTTTCGGCCACGATTCCTCGCGTGGGGCATCCGGCTTCGTTTTTAATAAATCACCGGCCTTTGTCTCTCTTTCCACCTTAGCTTTGAATATATATAATGAAATCCGTCTCCGGCTGCCTATATGACTCTGCTTTGCGACACCAATGGACTGATGAGTTGATTTCTTTAATGAGCACTTATTGTGATACCTGAACCCCCGGGGAGGGGGGGGGGGTACTTTAGGAATTTCTGGGTGGGCATGTGCCACTGGGACCCTGGAACCCTTAGTCTATACTAAGAGCTAGTTCAGCTAAATTTTGCTGACCTATACTAGAGTAACCAGTATTAAAACCACCGATTTCCGTCTGAATCCCGATTTTTGACAGTTAATAATATCCAGTAGTGTTTTATGATAGTCATCTATCGACGATGTTGAGGCTGAGTTACAAAAATTTAAACTTGCCGATTTCATTTTTTTATATTTTTGAGTGGCAATTCCTGGTTTCCTTAGTTTAGATAAAATCTTCAACCAACTGGTCAGTTTCGTGAAAAATAATACCCTATTTTAGACCCAAATGCTCTGATTTATATACCCTATGCTAGAGCAAACTGCTTGAAAACCATACCCTTCACAGCGGCACATACCTATATAGCCCGTATATGGCGGTGCCCCCCCCCCCCCTCCGGGCCTGAAACACGGCAGAAGTGGTCTTCCTTTTAGCGTTTCAGTTGCCGACTAAATTCGCGCCACCCGGCTGGGTCAGTGTGGGGTAATTAGTTCAGCTGTTGATAGCCGTCTGGTGAGAGTTTGTCGAATTAAAAAGACCAGTCCTAGATTTTCACGTTTTGGTTCAGGTATTAATAGCTTAAGGTGTGTGACTGTAAGTAGTAATTTGAATTTCGCGAGTCTTCCGAATTTTGAACGCGATTTAGCGATTTGTATTTTTAGTGAAACCAAGTCTGATGATAGAAAATATTTTGGTTAAAATGGACTTCCTGAGTTGAATACGTGAGTTTTACGGCATTATGAAAAAACTGTCAGTTAACATCCTCTCGCTTGGCATCAAAATATAATTATAACCCACCAATCACAATTCCATAGTTTGTTTTTTTGAAGATGCAGTGCAATTTGGACCAAATGCGCCTTTGTGATGCTGTCGTTCATATTAATTTTTTCGTTTAATTTCTATCATTTTAAATGCAGCGTGTGATTCAATTTCAGTTCTCGTTAACTTACAATAGGTTACTGTGAAGCAAAAATGCAAAAAAAAAAAAAAAAAAAAAAATAGTACTTTAAAGGTAACAAGACGGATCATATGGAAATCAATGGAAATTTGGTCTTAGAAACCTTTTCTCGTGTACTTTGAAAATATTACGCGACATTATTTTAAGCATAACTTGGTGCATAGTTAATAAAAACTATTGAAAACAGCTTTATCGACTACATCATCCTTCCCTCTTCATTAAACATTATTCGTCCCACTTTCTCATGAATAGATACAGCTTTGTTAATTACAGGTCTCAACATTTAAAATAGGTTACGAAATAAAATTCGCAATTTTATTTTCAAATTTTTATTCATAGGAAAATTTGGCACCATTATAAAATGCTCTCACTTGACCACAATTTTTTTGCGATATGATCTAGACGTTTCACAACTAAAATAATTGGCTTCAGGAACACAGTAGAATCTCTTTTTTGCCTGGACGAATTTATATTCCTCGTGTTTTCATAACTAATAATATATTCGACTACATTATTAAGAACAAAAGAAAACCGTATCCATTGCGATCCAATTTTGTTCCCTGTTTGTATTACAGAAAGTATTACGGTGTTAATTGCTAAAAGGATTCTATACCGCTTTAAAATTATTTTGCCCACCGCAGAAAAAGCATTGAATCCGTTTTAAATATGTGGCCATGATCTATTTTGTTACACGTTGACGTTTTCCGAAGTGCCTCCTTGAATTCGAGACGAAGCTAAATTGAAAGGAGGACGCCAGTTTTGCAATAGCCTCCTTCTTTCACATTAATATGACCTACATTGGTCCAAATTAAATTTCTGAAATGACGTGAAATGTCAAATTAAATGACTTGTTTAAAGGTCTTGTTACTGAACCTGTTTTGTCTTTTCCCCAGTAAATTGAAAGGGAAATATTGAAATCATTTTGACGTCGGAAAAACACCACAGTGCTTTGGCAAGTTTCCAGTTTCATTAGAGTAATATGCTGCATTTCCCATTAGGAGGCTGACTAGTTGCCTGGGTAATGCATGGTGACATTTGAGAATACAATTTGTTTTTTCGTTTTACACCTGGTGTAATTTAAGAGAGCGCATTATTCAAACAAAAATATAGCTTCCAAAGCTATCGACTCAAAGTATTTAGTTTGCAGAATATCTCGTGTTTGAGTAATGGGGAGTAGAACGTCTGTACAAACGACTAGATGGACGTAAATGTCTTAAGGTGAAGAATATCTAATCAATCCTCACAAAGACAATACCAAAGAGCTTTATTTGAATTCCATGAATATTTATGTCGCTTTTCTTATAGGCCGAGTTGCCCTTGAGGTTAACTAATGTCGCAAGAAAACGTCTCTCTCTGAAAGGTCGTCTTCGGCAAAGTTGGAGCATCCGAGCAGGTGGAAAAAAGATGTTTTTTTTTTTTGTTTTTTTTTTTTACGACAATTCAACTATCCAAACAGGAAAGGGTTGTGATTTTTATATGAAATGAGGATTGCTGTTTCCACCAGAAGTAAATAAGACCACCAGATTTCAAAGATTGCTGACAAACAGAGACCAAACAGACTGGGTTAAGATTGCTCCGCGATTGCTCAAAGCAGGTATTAACTGACTTGTTTCAGCCTTACAAAGGTTCAGCGCCAAACATTTTCGGAAATGGAACAACTGATTCAATATCAAAATGTCTGCGTCTTCGCGAAAACGATGGACTTTAGCATGGAGGAAAACCAACTTGTTTACATTTCCAATGTAATGACTTGTATTTTCAACGCGTTCTTTGCTCTGCCCGCCATCGTCGGGAATGTCCTAGTTGTGATAGCGATATGGCGCACGCAGCTGAAGCGCTCTCCGTCAAATATCTTGCTTTCCACGCTGGCGTTCGCTGATCTTCAGGTTGGTCTCACAGTCCAGACGAGCTTCGTCTGCTATAAAATGGCTGAAATCTTCAGGGCAGACAAACTGGCATGTTACGGGCGCTTCGTGAACATAGTGTTTGGTTATTCGATAACTGCAGTGTCGCTGCTTACACTGACTGCCATTGCCATCGAGAGATTCCTGGCGTTGCGCCTGCACTTGCGCTACAAGGAGGTTATCACTAAAGGGCGCATATTGACAACCGCCTGTTGTTTTTGGGTGGTAGGACTAGCCGCGACCTCGCTTTATTTTATACATAGAAGTGTCTTCGGTGCAATTGTCATCATCACCGAACTCGTTTCCATTGTGGTAACCTCAGTGGCCTATCTCAAAATTTATAAAATCGTGCGACGCCACGCACGTGAGATAGAATCACAGAGGAGAGTGTCGTTAGATCCTAACGCTCAAATCGGGCTTAACATGAAAAAATACCAGCGTTCTACGTTCACAATGGTTATCGTGTTCATGTTGTCGTTTGTTTGTTATGTGCCATATTCGGGGGTAATGGCGGCGAAGCTGAAATACGGATTTACAGCAAACGTGAAAATTGCAGTTGATATTTTTTCGACTGTAGTTTGTATTAATAGCTCACTTAACCCGCTGATATACTATTGGAGGATGAAGGAAGTAAAACAGGCTGTCTGGGCGGTAGTCAAACGTAACACAGCGGTCACTCCTGGACTGAATGACCAGAGCATGATGACATTTGCTACGATTCCTCCGCAACTGCGGCACGCAGCCGGCTCCAAAACAGTTGGAAATGGCGCGAGCAGCAAGTAATCATCGACACGCGTGTCGAAAACCCAAAGGGAACCACAGCAGGCGCAAAGTGATCTGACTTTTAATACTCAAATACCCAAATTTTACCTGAGCGTGGCATTAGAAAGGCGTCTAAAATGGCCTCATTTATCAGGAGTATTTCTATTCAGTAAGTTACCGATGATAAAGTGGGACTGGAGTTTCAGAGCCTAAAGAACAGCACCTCATGTGTATTCCACACAACTTGTACATTATATGTGTGCGGTAACCGTGTCGCGTCAGTGCTAACAGGAAGAATCTCAAACCCGTAATAAAAGTGTTGAAAAGGTTATCTATTTTTCTTCTACCGTCTCCACTTATTCCCTATTTAATGGTGTGGTTTGTTCACATTGATATGGGGAAGGAATGGATTGTCAAACACATTATGCGCGCGTGGATTAAGGTTAGTTTAGTTCAAATTGATTAAATCGCAGTCATACTGTATTTTCATGACTTTCCAAACTAGTTTTCATTGGCTGCAGTCCCTGTATTTGAAAGCAATAGAGCCTCGGGTAATTTGTCTTTTGAGCGCAAATTCTTATTCTTTTTAATTTCCTTTTAAGACACTGAATTGTCAAATTTATGAAAAATCGTGGCTTGCGTCTGTGAAAATATAAATACTAATGAATAAAAGCTGTCGGTGTTAAAATAAAAGTTGCAATATTTTTTCATTATATGTTCTTTTTCCCTCCAATTTTGGATAATCTTTAATAGAATAACACGCGGAAACCAGTCTAAAACCAACCGCGAGAAAGCCAAAATAAGTAAATTTGTTTATTGTTTGAATATCTGAACCGCAGGCTAGGGAAAGCAATGGAAATCTTCATTTCCTCTTCGGAATAACTTTTGGGTGGAAATTAACTTTGTTGGTGTTAATTGCGTCATCTGTGGTGATAACGAAAATGAATGACCTTATTGAATCTTTGACACAGCTTTTAAGACATTGAAAGCACTTATATTTGCTTAATTTTCGTTAAAGCTGAACCACTCGGGTTTTTTTGTTTTGCTATGGCCTTTAGTACTGCAAGAGTCTACCTATAATTATTTCGACACTTTCAATTTGCTGTTACCGTAATTCGTGTTTTGAACATTGCTTAGGTTGATTGATAGATCTATTTTGAATCTAATAGATCTTAAACCATATCTTTAATTTATTTTTATATGCGCATAGAGCCTGATTGTATTGTCTCACCAAGTTATTCATGGAAAGATTTCTTTATCTATCGCGTTATCTCCTGCTACATATTCTTTAGTTTTACAAATCTTCATTTATTAAATCATCGGAAAGGTTGCAGAATGTATAATTTATCACTCACACACGGCCTAATGCAAAAGAATGATACTGCCAAATATTTTACACCACCTTTATTAATCATTTGATAAGCCAAGACCACGCGAAGCTTGTATTAGTTATTTTATCAAAAGCCTTAAAGGTCATTGCCTCTGGTTAGAGGTTATAGAAATTTATAATTCATAATCTTCTCCGTATATTGGTGCCTTCTGTAATATCAGCAAATGACTTCTAAAGAGGAGATGCCATTTCCCGTCGATATGTGCCTATCGTAAAATGAAAACAAAATAACTTATTTTAATGGTATAGCCAACATATTCATGTGATAAATGGAAGAAATGAATCACCTGCAATGAAATGATCAATGAGGTAACTTTTTTCCAAAACAGATCTTCGATAATTTCACCAATAACGGATGTGTAGAAGATTCTAGGAGATCGACTTAATCAATATATCTGGCAGCTGAAATGCTACATACAACGCTTTAACAGTAGGCCACCGGTGATATATCAATATTCATAAATAGCTCGGAGGCTTTCAGGACAAACTTAAATATTTGGTGGTGTTTTCTTTGTATGCAAGTCTCTTTTGGGAATTGAGGACAAGGGAAACTTAAGCGGCAATTTTGCAATTTTGTCCTGAAAACCTCTGAGGCATGTTAGAATACTGATATATTGCCATAGCTAGAGTTCCATTCTCCTTCGCTCTTTAGCTTTATTTTAATTCATTAATTTTACTAGAGTTGTGAAATACAGCTCAAATATAAAGGTGAGTGTAAGGTGCATTCCTCTTCAGTCCATCTCATCAGCAGACGGTCATGATACATACGCACATTAAGAGGAAAATCCGCCTAAAATTAAGAGAAAGGGCTTTAAAAGTCGGTCATTTCTATTATCTTTCGCTTGGCCTTGCTTCCACCCCCAAAAAGGCAACTTCTTTTTGAAAACGTTTCAGTTATTGTGACTAGTTGTTGCTGGATATCTTCCTTTTATAACATTTTTGTAAGAAAGGTTTTTTACGGTTAGTTTGTCTTGAAAGCTACCATCAATACCGGGAATCAGTTATCACTAGGTATTTCTTGTTCTAGGTTAGTTCTGAAGGGATTCACTATATGTTAAATTCAAATCAAGATGGTAAAAACAACGTTGAATTCAACTCGTTATTCGCGCAGAAATCATGCTTGTTGTCTTAAGGGACCCCTTTTCTCCAAAAGGCTCAAACTTGTTCCCAGCACCACACGGTACGTCACGTTGTTTGTAAGTGGAAGTTATAATCAAGTTTCCAAACTAGGATGCTGCATGCGAAATCCTTGCAAGCAAATCTTATCACTATCAGGAACATTTTGAACCCAAATTAGTGAGTATTTTGAACTCAAAACAGTACTTGCACCCCATTTTCAGCTGTTTACGGTTACATGGGGTAGTTTTTATAAAAATAAGAATATCGAGTCTGAAATTTGCGAAATTTTAAGAATATTTTAAGAATAAACCTGAAGCTGAAAATTTGAAAAGACTATAATTTTGTGTGTCGGAAAATTTGTAAATACAATACAATTATGTTTTTAACTAAACGGTTTAAAATTCTTCCTTTCTCTAAACGGCAAAACTAGCCAAAAAGCAACAAAAACTGCACTAACTTTATGTTCGATGTTAAAAACATTTCTGCAAGAAGTTATGTGCGTCATATCAGTCTTTAATGCCTGCAGACTGGCTCCAAAATTATTGTATAACACCATCCGCACAACAGATACATTCAAAAACAGAAATTTCATACGCTGTAATCTAAGCCGGATATTTACAAAAATCTTTTTGCCTAAAATCAGCACAAAAATAAGTTCAGGCTGGGCTGGGAAAACAACATTCTCATCAATAAAATAAGAAAAAATAAAGAAAAACATAATAAAGAATAATAAAAATTAAGAAATAGAATAATAATAATAATAAAAAAATTGTTGCTCATGCCTTAAAGTGACGGTGACCATTAAAGCAAAGAGGAATAAGCCATTTTCGCATTGTCGGTATTGGACCGGAACTAGCCTGAAATGGAGGCTCTTGAGGAGGAATATCATTGAAGAGGGATAAATGCTATTTGCGTTTGAAAAGACTCCCCACTTGAGCCTCAGTTGCAAGCTAGTTCCAGTCCAATACCGAGAACACGAGACTGGTCTATTTTATTGGGTAGAATCGACAGAATATGTGGGCCGATACTGAATAAAATTGAAGTTTGTGTTTCACAAGCTGATCAATCACTCGGCGCCTGCTGACGTGTGAAAGTTACGTCACTGTTATTTGTTCAAATAAAATGTGCAACTTGGGAATTGTCCTTGGCTGCATTTACTTACTTTAATAAAGTTCAGCTGACGTAGGTAAAACCTACGCGCTATACTTGAGATCCGGTGAGGATTTTCCATTATCGCGAAAATTTAGCATCGCAACGAAATCAAAACCAGGCGAAAATGTACGCTTTATTAGCTGCATTAATTTCATGGCATTTCAAAGCATTTCTATGCCACTCTTACGCTTTTCATCAGTTTCATGGTTTTTATGTCTCAACAGAGTTTGCTGTTGTCGATTTAATATGGATTCAATTCAGTTTGCCGTGAAAAGGATCATAGGGCGCGCGTTCTGGATTGCCGAGACGTGCGTTTCCTGTAATTGCTTGCCCTGATTTATGCTTTTGTTGCTGATTATATTTTGTAATACGTGTATACACCATCCACATGCATTTTAACGAAGAATGGAAGAAATATAAGGAAAAGGTATTTACTGAAAGAGATTTATGAAAATACCCAAGTGACAAGGCAAGAAGAATTAACTTATAGCAAAATGAAAATTAAAAAAAAAATCGATTTTCTAGTCAGTCTACCAAAGTTGTAATTAAATTGTTTAAAAAATAATCTTTTTATGAGTTAGTTTTCAGGTTTAAGGGACAAAAGCTTTCGATATCTGTCAGTTTATGCTATATACATAAGCGAGAGTCTGCCGATTCTTTTGGATTTGTTCTGATCGAAGCCACATTTCTCAGACCTTTGCAGTTTTGACCTTTTTCTGTGCTAGGCACCATACTACTTACTTAATTCCCCTTTCTGCTTAGTAGCACATAAGGCCGTTACCAAGGTATGCCAATGCTGCCTGTCAGATGACCATCGTTCAACCTGACTCCAAGTCCATCCATTTTCAACCATCTTTTTTTAAACTGACTTTCAACATGTTATTCTGGGCCTTCCTTTTTATCTCGTCCCTACATGACTCTGTCTCAGAGAAACCCTTGGGATGCTATTTGGGGTTGTACGGTGCGTTTTTTTTTTTAACTCCATGAACGTTGCTGTCACGATCCATTGTTTGGTTTTAATGCATGCCCATCCTGGTAGAATTCAGGATGTCTGGAAACGCTGCAAGTGTCCCAGTCTCTTCCTGCCTTCGATAACGTTTGTAGCCGGAACGTCCATTTCAGAATTTCCACCACGCCGCTGATCTAGTCGCTCAGATGGATGAATTCATGTACTTCGTCAACGTTATTGATATCTATGACATCCTGTTACTCTGGTCTTGCATTAGTTTAGTTGACCAATCGGTCTACCCGTTGTCGCCACGTGTTCAGTTATGCCTTGGTGACGATGAGAGGGCAAACCAAAGTCATCCTCAAAAGTCAACATCTTCAAGGGTGTTCTTTGGGGTCCATGTTATTCCTCTTCTGATCGACATTCATGGTTGCTTCCTTCATGCAGCTTCACGCGCCAGCCTTATAAGAATTGAGGAGAGAGCAAACGGTCTTATTTTAACCCCGTCCGTATGGCAAATTCCTTGACCATATCATTTTCACAGACGACTCTCTTGCATTGTAATCTCATGATGGACACAAGTATGATTGGGATGCCACGATTTTCGAGGATTCTTCAAATGTTAGAGGGTTAACGCTATCAAAGGCTTTAGGAATGACCACTTCAGTTAACCACCCGTTGGTCTGTTCAACATCCAGATAACAGCAGAGTTAGTAGTAAGCAAAAAAAAGGTAAAGTCTGCATACGAGCTAAGTGGCTCATCAGGCTGGAGCTTATCCCGATTTCAGTACTAGTACCATGAAGCGACTAGGAGTATTTCTATTCCCCCCTGGATGGAATGCTAGTCCATCGCAGTAGTAAGCAATATTACAGTCAATTGTAGCTATGGTTACTTCTGTCAGTCTTAAAATAATTAGCCGTGAAAATATTAATTTTACTTCACGAAATGACTCCTCCCTCTTTCAATTATAGATTTCAATTACAAATCAAAATTAATAATAAGGAGCAGACTGAGAGGTGAGGATCAAAACTGCTTGCATTCCTATTACATTTGTCAGGCAACTTTTACTCTATGAACAGAAAAGCCCCATTCTGTCTCCTAGTTACTTGTCGTTCGTTCTAAGAAACCAATGGTATTTCTAATCATGTTGACTTATAATGGGTCTAAAGAGAAAGTTTAAAACTTCAGATTCCTACCTATGCCATACCTTGACAAATACAACCAATCAGAGCTCTGGAAAGCCTTTCCAAGCATAGTGGCATTTCATCGGTTTTTGTGTAAATGTAATTAGGATAAAGCAAAATAAAATCCTCGAATCTTCTACGTAAATCTTCAGAAATATTTTAAAAATGGTCGGAAAAGATCAAATGATCCTTAGACAACGTTTTGAAAATCTTCATGAAGTAGACGAAATTTATCGGAAAATGGTTGGAAATCTTCGGCTGATTTTTATACGCAGTTATATGTCTAGTTAAGATTAATTGTAACAGGAGTGAGAGAGAATAGTGGCGCAGTGCTTGGTTGTGGCACACTGTGACTATCTTGCTCATCTCGGATGTTAGCCTGCTAACAGGTTCCTGAGGCTAATTGATGTACACACTTGCTTGAAGGTTTGTTTATATACTAAAAAACGAAACCTCTAATATTAATATACATTGTACTTCTTTGATATGAACATCAAAATGGCAGAGCTGTATCACAGAGGTAGCGAAATTAAGAACTCCGGTTTCATTAAGACAAACTGAAGTGTTTGTAAATTGAAGAGGAGTCCTTTTCGAAGAAGTGTCCATAAGGAGTGGTACGGCCCTGTTACAAATCAAATTATTAAAATTAAATAGATTTTTGCAACGAAGAAAGGGCTATCGATGCGAAAATGAAATATTGACTTGCTTTTCTCTTTCTTATGATAACATCTCAACTCACGTATTTCTGTCACAAAGTTGTCTTTGGCATTAATGTGTTTATTTTAGTAACATCCAATATGATGTACGGTGTATAAGGATATTATGTAAGAGATATTAGAGCCACGTTGATCTAAAGAACGAAACTTGAATTGTATTGCATGCATTTGTTTTTAAAGTCAAATTAATAAGGTCAGCTAATTTAAGATGTGTTTAGTATAGTTTACCAAATCACTTTTTGCAGTATCACACTTGGCCTACAAAAGGAATCAAACGAAACTGCTTGTATTTTTTTCCTTAAATGGAAAATTTAATTAAGTAAATAATTTTGAATTTTACATTTCCTGGGCAATTATGTTTCGTGTTTTGATTCGAAGGAAGTGTCCTTAATGGGAAATATAATATGTTTAATCTAGCATTTGCATCACGCCAATAACTTTTTCATTTCTCTTTTAACACCAGCAGGTGTTTCTAAACGGATTACAACATCGACAATTTGGCCTCATCAGGACGCAACATGGGGAATTTTTCGTCAGATCCATCCTCAAATGTTCACGCTTCGGTGCAAAGCTGTTTCAACTTAGACACGAACTTCGACAACGCCGGTTACTTGTATACAACAAACATTATCACAGCTGTCGTGAATTCTTTTTTCGCGCTGACCGCCGTGCTGGGAAATTTCTTCATCATTCTCGCTTATCAAAGAACGCTTTCGCTTCATTGCCCAGCTAATACTCTTGTGTGTTGCCTAGCATTGTCCGATTTCACTGTCGGTTTAGTGGCGCAACCGAGTTTCGTGGCGCACAAAATTGGAGAGGTGCAACATAACCTCAGTATGTATTGTGTGACTAGGATAGTAACAGAAACGTCTGGGTACATTGCTTGCGGTGTCTCAATTTTGACGCTAACAGCCATAAGCATTGAGCGGTACCTCGCGGTTCATCTTCATCTTCGTTACAACGAAATTGTGACGAATTTTCGAGCTCTGGTGACAGTGGGAATCCTTTGGTCCATACTTGGTTTGGCAGCGGGCTCGAGATTCTTCGTCAGAGACGGGAAAAACTTCAACGCTATAACAGCTCCCATTTTGTTCTCCAGTTTAATCGTCACTGTTTGGGCGTATTCTAGGATTTATAAGCAAGTCAAACGACATCAACGCTCCATCCAAGACCAGGAAAAATCGGCCAGGGTTATCGGCATTGCGAAATACAAGAAGTCAACAGTAACGATGGTGTACATTCTTGGTTTGTTTGTTCTGTCAAATGCGCCTTATCTCAGTGTAGTAGTTGCTCACCGAATTCAGGGTTACACGTATTCGGTGAAAGTGGCTTACATCTTTGCTTCTACGATTGTCTTCATGAGCAGCTCTGTAAATCCCTTGATTTATTGTTGCAGAATCAAAGAGATTCGACAAGCTGTTGTTAAAGTTACAAAAACACTGTGCCGGTTATAAGAAGGAATTCAGAATATTATTCAATAATTTTATTTTGTGTAAAGTACCGTAATTGTAGATGAATAATCGTGCCTGTTTTACCAGCCGTAATTGTAGATGAATAATCGTGCCTGTTATACCAGCGAGTGGTCAAGATCTGCCATCTTCTTACACGTTTACATTGTTGACCGCGCCTTAAAACAAACCTAAGTAGAACAAAGAAATCAAGCCGGGGGGGGGGGGAGACTCCCATGTTGATGTAGCGGGGGTGCCTGTAGGGGAATATGAACTGACGAGAGAGTCCAACGTGCGTGTGACTCAGACAAACTTTACTCAGTCTTGACTACAAACTGATTAAGACCTGCCATGCATTATTATCTTAATACTGAGAAAGAGAAACTAGAGCTATTTAATGATGGTAGAGAGATTGCCATCACGCGAGAGTGCAGTCATCAACACATTACGAAGAGTCCCGTTTTACTTTCTTGAAACAACGGAAGATACCTAGTTATATCTTTATTGGTAACTTGGCTCAGCTAATCCCTGGACGAACTTTCCCGCTGCCCCTTCTGATCACTTAGGAGTTCCGCCCTGGGAAAAGCAACAACCGAGAAATAGCATCTTGACATTGATCATTACTGAAACATAAACAACTGCGCAATAATAAATAAATTGTGCGGAAATTAATATGAAACTTTGTCACGTGTGGCGACTTCAACCTTTCAGACGCTAAGATAAGGAAAGACGGTAAAACTGAAGAGGAAAAAATGTAAAGATCACTCAGCGGAAACAGATCACATCCTTCATGGTGCTGCTTGTGGAATATATCTTCTTAGCTTCCTTCCGTAGTCCGTACCTCCCAAGTTCTAATCCATCTTTACTCAACTTCCTTGCTGAATGGATTAAATTTCGTGTTTTGAAGTGTAAATCTAGTCCTCTCACTCACAGATCAGAATTCTACTAAGTTATCTCCTGTCGGCTGAACCACGTTAACGTTTAGCATCTTTGTTATCTTTTACTTACTTCCTCAGTGGGTGAAAACGGTTAGTTTAACTACTTGGAAAAATAATTTGAAGGACTACATCCTATACTGGGAGTGTGCAGCATCAATGTATAATGGCTAAACAGTTATAACTTTTTTTCATCTGAACACATGAACATGCTATCTCTGACAAAGCAAGTGCAAACATTTAAAATTGTAATTTTCATACGCAGATGATGATGTAATCTACCGGATACCTTGGATTCTGACAACTTTCCGCTTAAGTTTTCTTGTAACAAAAAATTTCTCCCACAATTAGTCAGTATTAGACTGCGACAGCAATTGGAGTGTTCTCCTGTAAGAAGATGTACATTATATTCTGTCTATGTACGCGTTGCGGGCGCACTCTTCTAGATGGCTTTGTTCCCAGACTTAACGCGTAGTGCGTTGCCAACGGTTTCAGAAAGTTCGTCGCACGCTATTTCAAGAGAGAGTTTTTCCTTCAGCGTTTCCTTCGACAAGGTGAGGGAAGTTAGCTTAAAGGAATGTATATTTGCACTAATTATGAGGGTTAAACACAGCTGATAAAACTCTAAATTACTATGCTTCGAAGGGAATATGTCACGATTAAATAAACTAGCTTTTAAGTAATTAGCTCACCCGAATTTTTCCGTGAATGTTAAGTTAGTTAAATTCACTAAATTATGCACTTAATGGTTCTCCTGGTATTCACAAATATTCAGTAAGCGTATTGTATTATATCTCGTCTCCGACAAATGTGTTACTTTATTTTAGTTCGCTTTGTTTGTAATAGAACGTGCAAATTTAACCCCGGTCGGCGCTCGGTTGTTCCTACAGGTCGATTCTATTCGATTCGGTTCGTTTGACTAATAATTTACACTACCCAACAGCCTGTACAGGAATAAAGCTAGAACCAAACGTGTTCGGATCGCTCGAACACAGCTTGCGCGATACCCTTTGATTTGATATTAGGCTAAATTCTTAGCAAGTTTGCTTTTACTGAAGACGTGTTGAGCCCTTAAGAAAACATCGACAATAACATATTCCCGGTTCATTGTTTGTGTTTGATGACGCTTCGAAATGATTATTTCCGTTTGTCAAACACCGCACGTACCGGGTTCGCTTTTGTTTTGTTTCGTTAACTAAATATTTTTTCAACACAGGATGATTTCTTCGAATACAGTATGGCTTTCGTCGGGCTTTAGTCAGTGGAATAGACGGTGGAAATGTATTATAACCGTCTTACTCGATGACAATTGCAAAACCACAGTACATAGTGCAGTCTGTGGATTTAAAATTTAATGATTCCAGAACTTTTTTAAAATAGCACAATTTTAAAGGCGACGATAACTGGAGAGCATTAACTATCGACCTCATTCGCTGGCGGGAATATTTAGAGATTATCCATTGCATTTTGCCGCATTTTGTGTTTGTTCTTGTTTTGTGAGTAGTTTTGTTTTGTCCTGTATGTTTCTTTTAGGTATAAAAGGACAAATCATTCGTTTAATTTACGTTTTTTGGAAACTCCAGACTTAACTCTAAAGGTAACTCTTCGTTTTTTTCGAAAAATACCCTAAATTTTCATGTGGATTATCTGCTTTCTTCTTCATGTTTACAATTGTTTACAATTGTTTACAATTAAACTTTCATTGTGTCCAGGCCCCCAACTATCACAAATGTACATATTTAACAATTTTAAAGACAGTAAGCTTACTAGACAACAGACAACTGTGGGGTGATAGTTGCTGAAAAAAAGTTTTTGTCTTCTTATTTAACAAATAAAGAAGCCTCAGCCGTGTACTACATCGTGATAAAACACAATGGGCATTTGAAAACATGAGGGAAATGTAGAAAACACGAGCCATAGGCAAGTGTTTTCTACATTTCTTGAGTGTTCTCAAATGTCCGGAGTGTTATATCACAGTGTAATACATGGCTTAGGCTTCTTCATTTGCTTTATGATATAGAGATAATGGGGCAAAAAACAATAAAACACCCTTTTCTATGTTTTATACTCTGATAAAACATGGGTTTTTGAACAATCAGAGCATGGGGAGGATCCTATCTATATGATAAAAGCAAACATAAAGCCCAAGTTAAGTTCAAGAGCTTTAGGATATCTTTACATGCAGATTTTAAGAACATAAAATTTCCTGGGCACCTATGAGCCCAATTTTAGGCCGTCATGAACTCTGTTGTCTTAATTGTTCACCACTAAATTTTTCTGTAGTATGCAAGGGCTGATAACTACATAGCATTGTACACATTGTAACTGTTTGGAAATAAAGAAAAAAAACTTTGTCAAATTACATAATTGTAATACTAAAATTTCAATTAACAAATCTCAGTAAAGAGTCTTTCCATACTGCTGGAAATTTAGAAACCTTGATCAAATCATTCAGTTTATGGATTCATTTCAATGTGAGCACTAAAATATCATTTAATGGAGTTAAGCACCATTACAGTATGTATTAGACAATCATGGCTAGTTAGACTTTGCATTTTCTCGTTTGCAGTGCAAGACATCTACATACTAAAACTGACTTTGAATATTTGTCTTCTTCATGTATCACACATAATTTGGCCAGCTGCTAGATGAGAGCAACATGTAGAATACCAACAACAGTAATCTTCATCTTACTGATGAATGTTGTTAGAAATGGCATCTTGTGATGTAAGCGCTGCTACTCTGGAGAATCTTGGTCAAGGCCTCTTTGGCATTCAATTGGAGGTAAGGGAATTGAGCAGTCCCCCATCCATCCCCTTAAAATCTTATTCAGCCAATTAACCAGAAGTCAGTTATTTGTTCAAGTTTACTATTAATATACCATGTACAGTGTTCAGTTCATGCAAGGACTTGTGCTGTTCAATCGCTCATGACTATATTACTTAATTGTCCCCAGTCATGAGACTTTGAAAATGTGACCTTTTTCAGGTGACTGAAAAATTACTGGAGGCAGAAAAGAAGAAACTGACTCAGTTAGAGTTACAGCTTGATGAAGAGACAGGGCGTGGAATAAGTAGTGTAGAGAAGGTCAGTTTAAGTGCATTGACAATTTTATTACAGCTGTGTTAGTATTATAGTATAGGTATAAAATAAAATCTGTCACATTTAAATGCTGTAAAATAAGGAAAGGGTCAGTATTTCCGTTTAATCATCAAAATTGTTGTTGTTGTTCTTTTTAAATTGAAAGAGATTTTCAGCAATACTTTATGACAAATATTTATAGTTAAATTGCTTTCAATTTTCAATGTTTTACTTATTTGATTTTCCAGTGTTAGCTGACACAACAAATTTAATGTCCTGAAACTTTTATTATGACACTGTAGTAATTAAAAGTGTGTACCAATTTTTCCTAGCAAGTAAGCTCAAATAGGGATGCTATGAATGCCATACATCAAAATAATCCAATAACTAAGTATTTGCAAATTCTTGTCTTATATTAAAATTCTTGTAGATCATAGGAGTGAAAGAACCAACACCTGCATGAATGTCTCCTAAATGGCTAAATTTTGAACTCAGTAGCCTAGAATAATTAAAAATGTAGGATTTGAACAGATTAAAAGAGGGCAAGTCTACGGTTTTGTTTAATTAATGTATGTATTCACTTGAATTTTTCCAGGCAAAGGAGTTGACGCGTCAAAAATCAAACTATACGTAAGTATTATTAAGTGCTACATGTATGCTTTTGTACCAGACTGAAGGAGTAATTTTTTTTTAAACAAATTATACAATTATATCTATTTTGAAAAAATATTAGTCAGAGCCATTAGTTATCTTAAGTTGGAGAGAACAATATTCAATGAGTAAAATAAACAACTCTTCACTGTCACTGGACTGTGTGTAAATGTTTGAAATTACATAGACCAGGCTGATTTTATTTTCATTTACAACTAATATACACAGATGAAACTTTAAAAAAAGGACCAGAGAGATATAAACTGCTATCTGCATAATTAGGAAGGTACATGCAATTTACACAGAATGTCATATGCTCAAAATTGAATTATAATTATTAAGACTAAATAAAAGATGGTTTGTTTCAGTTAATGGCAATAAATGCATACATGTACAAAACAATGGAAAAATCATCTTTAATTTAATTTCCAATTATTTCACATTTTAATATAAATATCATGGTTACAGACGTCTTTCAATACAGCATCACCAGCTGGCTAAAGAATATGAAGAAGCTGCAAGAGGATTGTTGAGAAGATCAACCAAGCAAAGGAGGGTAAGCTTAATTCTCTTGCAGACCTCAGATTTGCATAATTTATTTTTCTCAATTTACTTTTTCACAGATTTTCAATTTTGTGATGTAACCTTATAATTATAAAAATTTGAAGTACAGTCTGTTGCTATATTTTTACTCTACATGTACACTGTCTTATTATGAGTTTTAGAAATTAAATAATTATCTAATAATAATTACAGTATTGTTGAAACACTGATGATTAAGATTTCAGAGCTATTATCCTTGTAGCATGTAGACTAGTCCTTTTTCACAAAGGAATTAAAACTAATTTAATAAAAATTATATACATGTACATCTTGGATGGAACAAAATTTATTGAACAAAAGAGCAGAATGATGTGGCAATACATCAGCAAATTGTGCAAAGGTTTATTTGCACATAATATGATTTAATTACTTTCTTACACTTGTCTTCTGTACCTGTGTCCAACTCCACAAGTTTTAAATAATAACCGTTCACAACAACCATCTATTTTGTTACCTGCCGCTTCTTGTAAAATAAAGTGTTAAATTTGATGTACAATCAGATTTTGATTAGTCACTACATTGGTTGTTTGCTTGTACATGTAATCACAAGCAAGCACTTCAAGTTTAAGAAAATGATTTTGTCTTTCTTATAGTCCACTAGAAGTCTTCCATCACTTGGATTTAAGCAGACTGTCAAAGCAAGGGTAACTGTAATAAACTCGTTTTTACATAAGTTGTACAACTGAGTTGTTTAATTAGAGACTATGAGTTTATTTAAATTGTCTCATTGATTCTCACATTTTCCTGAAGTCACAAAAGGTACTGCATGTGCACAATATTGTTGGAAATTGCATCTTATTGAACATTATTTTGTATTCTAATTAAGTTATTCTTAATTTATCCATTTCCATTGATTGTGTAGATAAATATTATTGTTTGAATTTAAGTTGTAGTGCATTGAGATAAAAGTGATAATTTATGATCTGTAGCTCATCTCTGCTTGTTTGACAGCCCACCATCTTTGGAAATCTTGTACAAGAAGATTGGGAAAACCATAATAGCAATGTAAGAGTTGAACAAGATTGAATAGAAGTACACATACAGTCTTTTATTTGAATTTAGTAGCCACTCAGGTGTGATATATTGGAAATCTGTGAATCTGATTCAGTTGATTCTCTCATCATTTTCTATTCATTGATAGACAATGATTGGGTGTACACTGATCTTGAAACTGAAAATTATTCTTCATTGTAGGCTTAAAAATATGTTAAATGTAGGTTTTGTGCTGTAATCCTTTAGAGTGTTTACTTAAACCATTGGACTACTTGCTGTCATTTCCTATGAGTGATAGTCAACTCAGCACACCTCATTGACAATTAATTCACTCATAGAAAACTTAGGCTCCTAGCTCAATTCTTGATTTGATTGAAATGGTTTTGACTGTACTTATTGAAAAAAGGACTTGACATCATGAGGTAACCTTAATATAATTTGTTGTTCCAGAAAATATCCATACCGCTCCCATGGAAGGATTTTATTCTGAACCTCCATACACCCCCCTGGAAATTCCGTTTTAGCTTTATACTTTCCTTATTGATGATTGTTGTTTATGAAACCCCCTTGGAATTTCCAGTGACCTTCAAAAAACTGTGACAATGACCACAAGAGTAATAGACCTTAACTAAGCTATTTGAAAATAGTGGTGTTATTTAGAGTACCACTGTACTGTCTCTCATAATTTTGATGCTTTTAATTAGTCAAGTGAAACTGATCAGAAATAGTTTAAGGTGGCTTTGTTTTTGTTTTCCGTGCCGTAGTCTGTGAAAAAGAATACCACCTTACTTCCATCAAGAAATCCGGCTCATCCATCAGACTTCACAGGGGTATGTAACTGCAGCTAAATGAATAATTATGTCCTCATTATATTGCAGATATGGCAAAATAAAATTTACAGCTTCGCTTATTCACGATTGTAATACATGTAAAGTGTTAACACTAAAAGTAATCATATGATCCAAACCAGTATAACATTTAACCAGTAAAGAAGAGTATGTGATGGAAACCATATGCATGCCCATCCTACATGTAAATTATCGATGTTGCTTAAAATTACATGTACATCAATTGTAAATCTGTATTGTTCAAGTTGTTAAATGAGAGAAAAATTTGTTTGCAGGATGTGGTATTTAAGGATGGACATGTGACTTCCGGTACACTGAGTGGTCTTATTGAACGCTTGGTTCCTCTTCCAAATTATTACCCTGATGTAAGCTAGATTTCTGAAGATATAGTTTATTTTTTTTGTTTCTGGTAGCTACTTGTATAACAATAGATTAATGATCAGTATTAAATATATTGCTACCCTCTCATTAATAGTTGTACAATGTATAATATTATGTATTAGATATTATGTATATTATATACATGTACTATACACTATACACTATATACCATATACCATATACCATATGCCATATGCCATATACTATATACTATATACTTTCTATTAATTTATATTTAACAATTATTCCACAAACACACATTGGATATGGGTTGATAGCTGTGTGCTAGCTATAGTCATCTCACGTACTTAACAAGCAAGTGAATACACAATGTAATTGTTTTATCAAAAAATGCTACTATAATAGAGAAATTAAATTAGACCAGACCTGATGGTTATTTAATTGCTCAGTATACCATGATGGCTAAGCCATTGAAAACTCCTGGATTTAATAACAGTAGTATTTAATAATACTCTGGTATTATCTTTGGATTAACAGTGAAAACCACTTGTCCATGATATTTGAGAGGCCCTACACTTTATAAATTTTAACTCATAGTTGACTGAAAGGTTTTTCTATCAAATTTATTTAGTAGCCAAAAAAAGGATGGGATGAAATACATCTTATTGTTCATCGTGCAAACAGAGCTCTTTTAAGAGGAATTAGAAATCACAAGAAACAGTTTGTGCATGTTGTGGCATTGTAACACAGACAGACTGCTCTACTTCTAGTATGTAGTTCCAGCTTAATCATTTTGGGAGAAAATGTGTTCTGTAATAGGCAATTAGTGAATCTGGACACATGAAATACAATATGTGCATTTTTAAAAATATGTCATCATTGCCTCACCGAGCAGAATAGTAGTTTTAAAACAACAATACTACTAATTGTTGTGATAGTGCAAGTATTAATTGTAATCAAATATAAAAAGTAACAAGACTTAAATAGGCTTGTGCTAACCTTAATATCTATTAATTTTCAGTTGATAGATCACATATCATTGTTTTATTAATAATACTAATATTGCAGTGTTGTCTTCCTATTTCCAGAGAACATATGTGTTTGCATTTCTTCTTTGTTCAAGACTGTTTATACTTCCCAGTGACCTGCTTTCGAGAATCTCAAAGGTTTGATTAATTGTTTATAAATTATTAATTATTGATGAAGTCTCGTTAAAATAGTGTTTGTTTTCTAGCGCTGTACTAAATTGCCTTATACTTGTAAACAATCAATTGATTTCACGTGGTCTGACTACTATAGCAAGTTGTAAATGTTATTACATTTATTGTAAATGCAAATGACAAAATTATAAAAACTTAAGCTACTTTTATTGACATTTGGTAGCAGTTAACAAATGGTTTGAGATAATAATAATAATAGTAATAATAATAATAATTATAATGATGATGATAATAGTCGTTTATATATTAGAACTTTTTCCATAAATGTCCAAAAGTGCTTTACAGTGTGTGTAGTAAAATATTGCATGCATATTTACTTCCTTTTTAATGCTTGATACAATATTGTAAGTAACATACAGTTTTCTAACAAGTGTAAAATATATGTAAGGTAGGTAAAGAAGTAGTGCAATTTTAGTTATTAATTTAGCTTAGTAATTTTAGTTAGTAGCACAACTAGCACAAGTAATTTTAATACTTGTTACAAATGCAGTACTTTTGTTAGTTTCTTTGCCAGTTCGATTGTCATAATTATGTATATACCTATACATGTACATTTATATACTCATTTTTTGTTACTTACTATAGATTCTCAGCCACTGTTCATTGTTTTGTTTATATATTTGAATCTCAGGCTTGTGCTGAGCAATTGAAAAGTGCAACTCCCGAGAAGGTTAGTGGTAGCAACTGTGGTCCCTGAAGTGTTTTAACTGATAAATGATGTAATGGATATTTGTAATCACTTTTTGATGCAGAAATGGAAGTTTAAAGGGTAATTAAACAAGTGGAGGGAAACAATGAACGCTTGAATGAGAGACACTGAGATAGCCTGTAATCAGCAAACTTGAAAATGTAGACTAATTTTTACAAGATGAGCAATCCATAACATATACATTTCCATTTAGCTTTTGGCCCACATGCATGACATGATCATCAGTCTGTAATACTTTGGTGGACTTCTTTAAATTTGGTTGCTGAAGGAACAACATTTTAAGCTACTTTTCAATTTACTGGTGAGGAATTAATCTACCAATATATGAATATATTGAAATGCTTTTACAAATTATAAGTCTTTAATTTAACTCTTATTTTTTTAGGCTAAGGTGCTAGCCTGTAATTTGGTTCAACTTTTGAGGTACGTCATAATACAATTTTTTAAACGGGCTGACTTATTTCAGTGCATTGAACATTTATACTTATATCACCTAGCCCCTATGGTTATTCCAGTCAGCCTGAGTACTCTACGTTTACTCTTGGAACTCTCTGTATGCAATTATTAATTGAAGGGAAGAAGAAGTACAAATAAAGATTGTTGTTGTTTTACAATCCATACACAAATGCACTGTGGTCGGTGTTTGAATCCTTAAGCCAGATCAGGACGTTAAAATCAGTGATTTTGCTTGGTATATGTGCCTTTGCTAAATGCTTGGAAATAGTGACTTTGTTTATCATAGTATTTTATTGTAACTTTGTTTCATGCAGCGAATGGACGGAGACGTTTCCAAATGACTTTAAGGATGAAGTGATGATGATGCATATCAAAGATATTACCAGTTATTGTGCATCACTCACTCTGGTATGTGCAGACCTTGTGATATTTTTCTACCGTGAAAAGTAAATAATTAATTGTTTTCACGGACTAAAAATTTATAAAATGGGACGTATCGTTTGAAATACTGTAGCCTTTGGCGAAAACGCAAAACAGAATCCAGATGTATGTGAACTCAAGTTATTATCTTATTATTATATACTCTTACGATTTTGTCTTAGTTGCTAATGAGACGTGATTCTGTTGTGTAGAAAATTCATGGTAAAAGAAGGAATTCATAAACTTACTGGAAGTGATGATGTGAAAATTTGAGTTGATTAGGATATTATGGCTATCTTTTTTTTATCAACTTTTTATTATATTAATTTGTCCCATTCCTATTTTGCCCCAAGGATTTAAGAAACATGGTTGGCCAGATGACTCAGTCGTTATTCAAAAAAGTATGTGTAGTAAAGACCATTTCTCTTTTCAGTAATAGCTCTTTTTTTCCAATAGAATTTTTTAACGTAAAGCCTTTCTTAGTTGCAAACCTTATGAAAATTGATTTTACCTGTGGAAGTTACTAGTGTTTGCTAAGGAACATTTCTTGTCGTCATGGCAAATGACGTGTCAACTTTCCAAGGGAAAACTCTTTTGCCACAACGTCTATCTGATCAGAAAATATATACAATGTAGCAATAGAATTGGCTCTTTACCATAAGGAAAGCAGCTATATATGTCCATGGATGTAATGAATTTGACTATCTTGTCCAGAAACTAGGACAAATTTTAAAGAAACAGCGTGCCAAACTTCATTTACTTTACTTCCGTTGATCTACTGCTGGCATTTTTTGAGAACGTAGATTAATAAACTTATTTGAAAAATTACTATTTCTAGCTTTCTTGTAATTCTTCTTTCGTAAGATTATATTAACGGTCAAAATTGCGCGTAGTGTTGTAAATGATTTTTCCAACGTTATATGTTCATTTAATTGTTGATAAGACTGTTCCAACTAAATTACAACACATAAAGACTTGCAGTATCAATATTTTGTCTTTGTAGCTAGCTTTATTGGATAAGTATGAGGAGATTTTGTTGAAGGCAACAGCAGCTGCAGAAGATAGAAAACTGACTGGTTCAACAAAATACAAAGTATGTCTGGAAGTAGCGATAACTTGTTTCTAACCTGTGTTATTTGCTTATTCCTTCGACCCGTAGTTCATTCGTTTGTTCAGCTGTACGTTCTTTGGTACAATGTACGTCCGTTCGATCGCTCGTCTTTTCTTTTGTACTTTTGCTTGTCTGTGAATCATCCATTCGTTTCGTGCATTCGTTCACTCCTTCGTTTGTACGTTCATTCTCAGCCACGTACGTTCGTTCGCTGGTATGCCTTGTTTGGTTCGTCCGAGTATTCTAGCACCCTTTTAGACCCATTTTTATGTCAAAACCCGTTGTCCGTTATAAACAGCATAAACCTACGGCATTAGCCAATAAAAATGTGAACGATTTGTAATTATACTGGAATTCTCCTGTTGATCTTTCATACGTTATTTTAATGTATTGATATTTTTGTTGCCAGTGTTGTCTGGAGGTTTGCCCTAATCCTGTGATACTTGCCCAACAGCTATGTCACATTGAGATGGTAATACTACATGTATCTTATCAACATCATGTAAATAACTAACTTCCCTTCCTTATGGGGTTCCCTTAAATTAGTCTCTGGCCGTTTCCTAATATGTACTCTTAGCAGTTCGGAAATCTCCATAGCAAACAGAAGGAGGCCAAAAAAAAATTGCCTGTTTTGTTGTACTTTAACGCAGCTCCATTTCCCATAACATCTAGCTGAAACGGACAAGATGAACTTAGCATACTGACTTTACTATACAGATAAGAAACCTTTCAATCAACCTACTTGTACATGTTTTTTACCAGGAAAGACTTGCCAACATAGGACCAGAGGAGTTTGTGCAAACTTTCATTCCAAGAGATGAAGCGGATTTGAGAGTAAGATCAATCGACTTAAAAATATTAAAATGTTTGTTGTTCTATAGTTGGCGTTTTTCCCGCTACAGCGCGCTCATTCATCGGCTAGTTCATGGTAACATGACATCTAACAATGAAACTGTTTACCGCCAAATGCCATGAGCGGGCAACTTTGCGAAAACTTTCACGTCAAACGGGAAACAGTTCACTGTTACCCGCGAAATGTTGACCGCTGTTGCACGTGATCCGAGCGTGCAGTTGAAGGTGGCCTGATGCTGTCGCTGGAATCCCAGCGCGTTTTTCGAATCTCAGTGTTTCCCTCGCCTTCCTCTCGGGAAACATTGAGATTCTCGGGAAACAAAATTCACTGTTCCCCTCTGGACCACTCATTAAGTGTTAATTTTTACATTGACACATTGACATGAAACAATGTAAAAAAGAGCAGCGATTTCGTCGAGAAGGTCTCCTCTAACACCATCTACCCGCAGGAGATCATGGTTTCCTTTGATGTCATTTCACTCTTTACATCAGTACCGACGACCCTAACACTGCAGGTTACTAGGAACAGGCTGGAAACCGATCCGACCATCTCTGAAAGAATCAATCTGTCAGTGAACAACAACACGAAATGTATTTTGTCACTAATTTGATCTCGATGATGTACAGATAGTGGACCGCTGTTCGCAGTGGTCGCGAAGGTTGTTTCTAGAAGCTTGGCATTTGATGCGTTACCAGAATTATATTAATGAGCACATCCAGATTCCAGTCAAGTACACTATTTTGGCCAATCCCAACTGGGAATCTCGCTCATTTCTGAAGACCTCAATTACATCTTGACGCCGTTTTTAACGCATATTTTTTTATGCTGAAGAAGCATATGTCCAAAATGTCCAAATCAAACCTTTTTTAGTCAGTGACAGCAAATATTTTAATATTTTTATCATGCCTGACTACACATTTACAGTATTTTTAAGATCAAACGACTTGTTTCTTTCGTTGTCACGAAGCTTGAACTCACAGTCCAGGAACAAATACGTACATTCGTAATGTCTCGAAACTGCTTCTAATTATTTCATGAAATGAAACGAAATGAAAGACTTTATTTAAGTGTCAATGGTATTTAGCTTGAAAAAGTAACTGGGGACACTCTTTACATATTAAAATATACCTTAGCGACATAAAGTTAAAATTATTTACAATCTGATTCCAAACAAAAACGCTCAATAGATGAATATTCTGTATGCATCTTCCAACTTCGTTTTTCACTAACGCATAGCCGAGTTGATTATCACTTATAGAAATCTGGACCGAGTTGTGTAATTGCAGCCTTTGGTAAGATTATATCGAGTAAAAGTTTAGAGACCTAAATTTTGGTATTTTTACTTGTAGGCTAAAAATCAAGAAGAATTTCGCTTTCCTTTCAGCGAATAGACAAGGATGGCAGAACCAACCAATGTGTTAATGTTTTGACTCCATGGTGATTTATTTTATTTACAGTCTACACTTAGCTATATCAAGAGAACAAGTAGCTTAGAGGCCTACATCGAATGGTTCAACCGACTGGGTTATCTTGTGGCAACTGAAGTTTGTCTGGTAAGTTGAGAGACAGACTGTATTTATCACATTAGGTACATGTCTTTTTTAGTCACTCACGAGTTGCTAATTAGTGATTAATATGCTTTTTGTTTAGGGAAACAAGAAAAAACACCGGGCAAAAATCGTTGAATATTATGTTGAGGTCGCGACCGAGTGTTATGACAAAGGGAATTTCAACTCAGCAATGGCTATTATTGGTAAGACAAGGTTTGGCGTATATTTCGCGTTTACTATCACTGAATGGTTTGAAACCATGGTTAAACAGAAAGGCAATGAGGAAACCAATTAGGGGTGAAAATTATAGAAGACTGCGGCAGGGATTGCATTGATCGTTTTGCCGGAAATCAAGCTGAGGTGATTCTTCCTCCATTGCCCAGCCACCCAAATCTTCCACGAAAATGGAAGATTACATTTGAATGGTTTCATTGATAGCATATTTATGTTTTATCAGTTAAGTAACCAGCAACAGCTACTTGGCTGAAGTAGCATAATTCTAAAATAAGCTATAAAATACCTGATTATTTAAACATTTGGTTTTAATTACAGCTGGGTTAAACATGAGTCCTGTGGCCAGATTAAAGAAAACGGTAAGTTTCATTCTTATATTTGTATCTAAACCAGGTTTTCTTCGCTTAATCCTTGTTCAAAGTGCAGTAGAAATTTCTCATGAGTTAATCGCTTACCCCTGAGGCTATGTTGAAGTAAACACGTTCCAATTTATGTTGTTTTGTTTTTTATTCCCTACTTTGTTATAAAGGTTATTATATTGCTGTATTGTTGTGTGTATGAACGTTTTACAATGTAACAAAATCTAATCAGAGTGCCCTGTGGGAGACTTGGGTGCCTGAACTTGCCAAGGATTACTGCGTTGTATTGTTGATGAAGACACTTTTCTCCCACGGTGCCTCTGTCCACCCAGGATTATAAGTATTTTCTGATCATTTTCAGTGGTCCAGAGTAAAATGCAGAAAGTTTGACCGACTTGAACGAGAGATGAATCCAGCCTCAAACTTTGCTTGCTATCGAACAATGTTCAAAGTGGCTACCGAAAGCAAGGGGGGAAGGGTAAGTATTATCCTGCGTCCTTAATCTCCCGCTTCGATTCAAAAGAGTGCATGACACTCACTCACTCACTCACTCAATCCTCTTCGTTCCTGATGGAACTTAGTTCATCCACTAGTGCCCGCCACCTGACCCTATTTTGAGCAGTGCGTTTCGCCACGTGAGCTTCTCTCATCTAACGCTGCCATTTTTGTGCGCCTCCAGGTGTGCTGGGGTCTGCGTCTCTTACGCTTCCCTGTGGTAAGACAATGGTGTGCTAATTGTTATTGTTATTTTACTTTCAGTTTGAATTCACGATCCCTTTCTTCAGCTTGTTTGTCAAAGATGTTTATTTTCTTAACGAGGGTCACTCCAACAGGTTGATATATTTTTTCAGTTGTTGTTGCCGTTGTTGTTGCTTTTTCAGGTATGTGATTTCATGTGTATCTTATTTAATCTTTTTTTTTTGGTTTTCTTTTCGCAGACTTCCGAATGGACACATAAACTTCGAGGTAGGTGGTCCTTTATACTATTTTGTTTATTTCAGGTCTGTTGTCTTCAAGGCAGTAAGCATTTTCTAGTGGTTTGCTCAAACGTCACTGCGTTACTGTTAACTTGTCTTGTAGAAATTTTGGCGGCTCTCAAAGTTGATAACAGATTTTGTCACATGGAAGGAAGTAGCTGTAAGTTTTGATTGAGCATGGCCTTTTTTCGTATGTATAAATTTACGTTTCTTTGTCGTTGTTATGGGTAGTTCGTCCTTCCCCATGGTAGTATATACAATGTACCATTGACATAGAGTTGCGTTTTTTTTTTGTTTTTTGTTTTGCTTGTCGTCATGTTATTGTATATCAATTGTACTCAGCGTAACAGCTTACGTAAAACCAGGGTTGCATAGTGCCATTTCTCAAGTTCGTAAACAAGTGAAAAAATTTTGGATAGATAATCTCGAGAGATTCGTTGGTTACCAGGAATGCAGTCATGTCTTTTGTAACCTAGTACCACTGGTTTTTGTTGTTGTTGTTCTGTTTAGCTTTCGTTTTTATTTGTTTTTGTTTTGTTTTGTTTTGTTTTTTTCAAAGTGCAAGTATGATCGCAACCGGACTGTGTTGAATTACTTGATGACTGTACCAGTCTTGTCCGAAAAAAGTAAGTTATCACCGTACGCGTCATACTTTTATTTGCCTGTTCAATGTAATATCAAAATAAAAAATTGTAGTATTTGGACTTTGCTGCCACAAAACATGTACTTTGGTCAGTCAGAAGAATTAAAACGGGCTGAGACACGTCATTTGAGTTCGTACGGATCATGGAAACCTGGTATGTGACAGAATATTATAATTTCATTTTCAAGACCTGGAAAGTCATGAAATTGAAGTGTGAGATATGGAAAGTCATGGAAAAGCAATATACTTTCTGAGAATAAAAAGGGAAAAAGATCAAAAGTTGAAAAAATAACAGACGACACAGAAAACCAGTATTAATTCCAGTAAACAATAAACAATAGCACGCATTCTGTGCATCATAATGTGGGAAAATACCGTAAATAATAGATTGTTTTGACAATACTTTGAGATCAACTGCTTAACATAGGTCGTGGAATACGCCGAAAGCTCGAAAGAGTACGAACCTTGTATTAATCAAGTTGGGTATTTTATTATTATTATTATTATTATTATTATTTAAAATTCATCATAACATTAATTAACATATTCCATACAAATTGGTATACACAAGGTAAAAGTAAGTAAAAGAAATAAACTATTAAAACCTATTTCAACAGTGTTTACATAATGGCTTCCTCCTGGGTTTCAACGTCAATATCGGTATATTACAAGGTAATATTATTATTATTATTATTATTATTATTATTATTATTATTATTATTATTATAAGCTTGTGCTCGAAGGACAAATCAATTCAGCGCTGCGTTTCCTTAGTGAAACATCAACAGGGGGCGTGCTGGAGCTAACGGATGACGTCATGGCCCAGTTGAAAGAGAAACATCCAAACCCACAACCAACAACGTTGGGCTCACTTCTCTTCGGGCCGATTAATGATGATATCCCTGAATCGGTGTACTCAGAGATAAATGGTGAGATGATAAGGGAGGCTGCGTTAAGAACAAAGGGATCAGGGGGACCATGCGGGGTTGACGCTAATGGTTTTAGAAGAATGATGGCTTGCAAATCCTTTAAACAGTCGTCTACAAAATTATGCGAGGCGTTAGCCACAATGACAAGGACTCTATGTACTACTTATATCGACCCTGCAACCATAGAGCCACTGGTGGCAAGCCGATTGATTCCCCTGGATAAAGGTGAAGGTGCAGTGAGGCCTATAGGGGTCGGCGAGGTGATACGAAGGATTATTGGAAAGTGTGTAATGAACGTTTTTAAGGGAGACGTGGTTGAGGCGAGTGGTTCACTCCAGCTATGCGCAGGTCAAAAGTCCGGCAGCGAGGCTGCTATACATGCTATGCGTGCCATATTTGAAGCAGATGACACGGACGCGGTACTGCTCATCGATGCTTCTAATGCATTCAATGCACTTAACAGAGCAACTTCACTGCATAATATCCGGGTTCTCTGCCCTGTAATTGCAGCATATGCCATCAATACTTACAGGAAGTCGGCACGCTTGTTTATTACCGGCGGCAAAGAGATCATGTCAGCTGAAGGAACAACACAGGGTGACCCATTTGCTATGGCCCTCTACGCCCTAAGTGTGCAGCCGCTGATCACAAGCCTGCAGGCAGCTTCCAGTACTAAACAGTGCTGGTTTGCTGACGATGCCTGTGGAGCTGGCTCTGTACTGGAAATCAAGAAATGGTGGGATGTCCTCAACAGCCTCGGCCCAGTCTTTGGCTATTTTCCCAACCCCAAGAAATGTTGGATTATCTCAAAGCCAGATAAAGAGGCAAGCGTGAAAGAAGTGTTCAAGGACACGGCTGTCAATGTGACGGTAGAGGGACAAAAACATCTGGGTGCGGTGATAGGTTCACGGGAATATCTAGAGGAATACGTTAGCGAGAAGGTGACCAACTGGGTCAGCGAGATTACCAAGCTGGCAGAGTTTGCTCTTTCTCAGCCTCAAGCGTGTTATGCTGCTTACACCTTTGGCCTCAAGCACCGATGGACCTATTTTTTGAGAACTTTGCCTGATATTCAAGAATTATTGGAGCCTTTGGAGAATGCCATATCTAAGGTGCTCATCCCTGCAATTACGGAGCATAGGTGCACTCGGCTGGACAGGGACATTCTAGCACTGCCAGTCCGTCTAGGGGGGCTTGGCATGACAAACCCGTGTCTTGACGCAAATCTTGAGCAATCCTCCTCCGTCAAAGTTACTATCCCGCTGGTCCAACAGATCGTGGCTCAATCCCATCAGATGCCGGATGATTCTTTGGTCAAGCCACTACAACAGGCAATGAGGAGTGAAAGAGCAACGGTGCTCCAAGACAGGGCAGAGCATATCAGAGGGGTAGCCCCACAGAAAGTCCAACGGGCACTTGACCTTGCTGCGGAAAAAGGGTCATCTGTTTGGCTGACGGTACTCCCCCTTCGTGAAATGGGTTTCAATCTAAATAAGAGAGAGTTCCGCGATGCAATCAAACTGCGCTACGATTGGCCGGTTGATGATATCCCCTCCACCTGTGTATGCGGTGATGCTTTTACAGTGGACCACGCAATGATATGCAAGAGAGGTGGGTTCGTTACCCAACGTCACAATGAGCTGAGGGACTAAGAAGCCGAACTCCTGAATATGGTTTGTACCGATGTTGAGATTGAGCCTGTCCTACAAGACATCTCGGGTGAACAGCTGGAAAGAGGTTCTAATCGAGCTCCAGATGCGAGATTAGATATTCATGCGCGCGGGTTCTGGGAGAACCAACGATCAGCATTCTTTGACGTGAGGGTTTGTCACCCTAATGCTGATTCGTATAGGGACCTAGAGCTCCAACAGATATACCGCAATCATGAGAACGAGAAGAAGCGTCTTTACGCGAGGAGGGTCTTGGATATCGAACGAGGAACTTTTACACCCCTTCTTTTCACGTCAACAGGCGGCATGGGAAACGAATGCTTGCAATACCATTCCAGACTGGCGCAGCTGATCTCCATCAAGAAAGGAGAACATTATGCTAAAACAATCTCCTGGATAAGAGCAAGGACATCCTTCGCTTTACTAAGATCCGCACTAATCAGCCTAAGAGGTTCAAGAGCTAGAAGGAAAGCCTTTTGTGACTTTAAGAACATTGATATTGACGTTGAAACCCAGGAGGGAGCCATTATGTAAACACTGTTGAAATAGGTCTTAATAGTTTATTTCTTTTATTTACTTTTACCTTGTAATATACCGATATTGACGTTGAAACCCAGGAGGGAGCCATTATGTAAACACTGTTGAAATAGGTTTTAATAGTTTATTTCTTTTACTTATTTTTACCTTGTATATACCAATTTGTATGGAATATGTTAATTAATGTTATGATGATGATAGTAGTATTAGTATATTGATAATAGTAGTATTAGTTATTATTATTATTAAAGATTCGCACAGCTATTGATGATATTGAAGCTGGTTTCGTCATTGGCTCCGGGCAACAACAAGTTGCCTAGGGAGGCCAAGAAACACCCCTTGTTTGCTTTTTCTCTTCTTTCTACATCTCCAGCACCTTTCTAAGAATTCTTGCCGACCCCAACAATGCACATCGCTGGATCAGTCCAACAGGAATGCCCACCTCAATGGCTCTCAGATTGTCCTTCAATCTCAGTGGTATTGATCCCAATGCTCCCACTACCACTGGAATAACCTTTGTCCTCACACCCCACATTTTTCGAACTTCTCTTGCTAGATCTTGATACTTTTCAACTTTTTCATCTTTCTTCTCTCTCACCCCATTATCCTCTGGAATTGCCACATCTATAATCTGACAGCTCTTGTCTCTCTTGTCAATGATCACCAAATCTGGTCTCCTAGCCCCTATTTCATGGTCTGTTCGTACACTGAAGTCCCATAGAAGTTTGTAATCCTCATTTTCAAGCACACTGTCTGGAACATGGTCATACCATCTCTCCTTTCGTTCAAACCCACATTTTCCTGACAGGTCCCAATGGATTGCTCTAGCCACGTTATCATGTCTCCTTTTGTATTCTTTTTGTGCCAGTTTCGAGCACGAATTTACAATATGGCTAATGGTCTCATTACCCTGCTTACAGATCCTACATTATTATTATTATTATTATTATTATTATTATTATTATTATTATTATTATTATTATTATTATTATTATTATTATTATCTGACTGCTAGAGTTTTTGTTCTGTATTTTGTCAGATCTGGCTTTAATGTCGTATGAATGCGAGGCGCCTGAAACTCAGTTTGAGAAAGAAAGACGGAAATCTCTGAGGTGAGTGACTGTTTGTATTATTTTTAGCCAATCACAGCGTATATTAAGGCAGAAACCAAAGATATTTCGTGACGGGCAACAGTTGTTAACGGGTAGAAACAGCTATTTTTGCACTTTGTCTGTTTGTTTTGTCTTTTTGTTTTGGTGAGAACTGCTCAGTATATCATTCTGAAGATTTAAACTGTGGTGACTTTATTGATAGACTCCTTTCTTCTTCTTATTAACAGTTCTGAAATTGCTTTGTTTCTCAGAGCTGAAAGAAATGCTGAAAAGAGATGACACATTATCAACAGAACATCATGATCTACTTGATTAGCCCTCTCTATCAGTCCGGGCTCATTAAAAAGAGTGAAATATAGCACTTGGTGCTGGTTTCTCAATCCCCGTAATGAGAAACGAGGGCGGTTGTGCATTATACGTCAATGCCATGTGAACCCTACACAGCCGATCAAACACAAGGAATGTCATTTTTGCAACATTTGTCCCTGTGCTATACATATTGTATGCTAGGTTTGAAGATGGTAGATTTTTTCTGTGCGTTTTTATGAGCGTTGTTTAAGTTTTCGCGCGCTTAGAATCATGGGTATAGTATCACGGAGGATTGTGATAATCTCGTATGTTATGGTCCAACAGGTTAATACATATTTGTCGATTTTTCTAACGGACTTTTTCTAAAAAGGTCAAGAAAATTTACAATATGTCGTAGTTTTAACAATTTTAGTATTTTTCATATAAACAAGAAACTACCCATAGATTAATTTATCATACCGAATTTAGTAATATGCGAAGTTTCATATGAGTCTGTTGCAAACTCATGAAAATATGGGACCCAAAAACTTGCCAATTTTACAAAGAAATGTATGCCAGGACGACACAGGCGTCGCACATTTACAAAACTTGGCATGATCATTCGACCGGTAGGGCTATTTTTCTTTGAAGGAAAAAAATCGAGAAAGCTTGGCATCGTCAAACAGGCCCATTTCCTGAATCTAGGGGATAAAAATTAGTTTCAAAAAATGTATATTAATATAATTACATTAAATGGCATCTGGAGAATATTCGATAATAAGCTTTCGAGAGATCATTCTTACGGAAAAATACATGCATTCTTGCTGCATGTAGAGTTGAGTGAAAGCGCCAGCCATTGCGTTTTGTGTGAAGCTGCATTGCATCGTCTGGTTTGGCAGCATTTTTGAGCGAACGTGTATCGTTTTGCTACCCAGGGATTGCCGTGTGTACAATCCTATGGACTGTGTTAGATCCAGTGTGTAAAATAATAAACATAATACAAACAAGAAACGACGAGTGAAATTAATTGGAAACAACGAACGTGAGATTCTTGGGGTGATGTTGTTCAAAACGCGACGTATGCGAATTGGCCTCTTTCATTTTCCTCAGTTTTGTTGTTGTTGTTGTTGTTGTAATTAATGCAGAGGTTTTCCACTGCCTTTTTTCATTAATAAAATAGAACAAATAATAATATATTCTTTATCAGACAGTTGGAGCAGGGTTAGCTTGTTTTTGCTGTAAATTTTCATGAATGAATTAATGAATGTTTTTACAAGGTTATAGTGTTTTATAGAGATCTTGTTGCTGTTTTTATGCTTTGGAAGTGTCGAGAGCGAATTCAACTTTTGGTTAAAATTAAAATTTAGGTGAAGAAGAATTTAAGTGAGTTGTGTTGTGCACCTGACTGCGAAGATCATTCTTGTCTTCACAAGAATTTAAGTTTTTCAATTTTTGAAAGAAGTGGCAACGACTTGTTTACCTTGTAAGTATTATTTATTGGTGGACAATTGTTGTTGAATGTTGTTTTATTTATGTTAAATCATTTTTGTAGTAAAGAATTTACCATAGATGCTCGTCTTCTGTTAAAATCCACTGGTTATTTTTAGATGGGCGTTTCTAACTTTTTGTTTCAGTACTTATTTCAGTATTTATTGTAGTGATTTATTTCAACATTAGAGCACTTAATGCAGTTTCCTTTTTCCGCCACAACCAACGTTACTTTTTTTCATTGAAGGATTTTTGAATTAAAAGTGTGAGCAAATATTGATTGTACTTGTGTTTTCTGCAGTTAGCACTGTCTCATTAGTCAATAGTCTGAAAATCAAACCTCTGTCGTTGCGCGATTGTTTTAGCTGAAGTACATTTATTCTGGTCAAAGGCACACTATCATGGCAAGCAAACAGTGTTCGTATTATGAAGTATCTTCGCTCGAGCACGAGATGCTCCACACGAAGACACGACGACAGAATTTGAAAACGTCTACGAGACTTTTTCAACTTGACATCACTACTTTATACATGCCTAGCCCATTGTAACACTCCTTTTATATAGTGTAGCTTCATTGCGCTTGTAAGCTGAAAGAAGGAGGTTTACGCTTCCTTGACTTCAAGAACTCGAAATGTTGGAAAAACCGATGAGCGCGCGTACGTAAATTTCAAATGGCAATTCACTCGGCGTGAAGTTTAATACTCCGTAAAGAAATTACTGGAAACCATTGTTTGTAGCAAATCTCAGTTAGAATTCGGCCTCCTCAAACACAAGATTCCATGTTGAAGTCCTGGAACTACAAACTTAAAGACTTTGGTTAAAATAAAATCCAAAGGCCACTCTTACGAAGATAGACGCAAATCAAAGTCTGCATTGATTCTTCTTTTTTTCCCTCTTCTGAATGCCTTTTGCCTCTAGTTTCCCCACGTATTCGCTCTGTAGTATACCTTACTTGACTTCACGTGCAGCAAATAATCTGACAACACCCTTAAAACGCCAAGATAGAGCGTTTTCACGAGACGTCATCAAATTCTTAAATCCAAAACTAAAGAGCCACTTAAGTTTTTATCCTCATCAGGCATAAGAGGTACTAATTTTATATCTATTTACAACTTTCCGGTTCAATAGCGTCCATCGTTTGGAAACTAGGACATTTTGAATTTCAGAGTTATGGCGGTGCATGACGTAAAGCTACGATCGCGTTTGTCGAAAAATATATATTTATCTCGTGATTTTTAGCCATTTAAGACGTTAAAGTATTTTGAAAAGTACTTATTTAAATGTTTGTTTGTTCAGTGCAGTTAATCAGTGTCCTAGATAGCCAAAGTAAGTTCCAGATGTTAACACTATTTTTCGACCGCCATATTGGTATACCACAGAGGAACACCAACATGGCGGCTCCATACTAGGCTCTGTAAATTTGCGCGGAACATTTCGACGAATATCTCAACTTTGGGACAACGTACACTCCTTAAACTTGGAGAACTGTCTTCTTTATTTACCTTCTATGATATCACAATTTCTTGACTTTATCCACTGAATGGTTTTTGATTTTATCTGTTTTGCACGAAGTTATATAAGTCCTTGCGGGATTATGTAAGGTCCCTAGGGACACATGCCTCTATAAAAGGGAACGTTATTTCATTAAAAAACACTAAGCCGGACAGAGAGAGTATCATAACTTGCGCAAGGTTTACGGCCGGGAAAAGTTTACAAGAATTGTAACTAGAATTATGACATAATTTTCAGGTTGTACTTTTGTATTAGTTCAAGGTCAATTACGATAATTACGGCACAGAGCCTCAAAGTAATTGTAATTCATTTCTTTCAGTTTGACTCTATACTTCTAGACAGAAGGAGTGCAAAAATGAAACTATTTCAAGTCCAAACCATTATCTTTTACTTCATGACAGTGAAAACGCTCTACAGTCATCAAGATCAGTTCACTCTAACAAGGCTTAGTAATCCAGTGCGCCCCTCTCTCCCCGCCCTGAACTTATTCTCATTAACTCCTAAATTATTTTTAAATTAGTGGGGCCTGTAATGAAACTTGAACTTCTTCAATCACGTTACAGGTGATTGTTTCGGTGCGAATGGGTGAGTGTTATTCATTAACTTTAACATCATTTCATCATCATTCACAATTTATTATCGACTAAATTCTAATTTAGACTAAATCCTACACATCACACTGCACTTACTTTTGAAGACTGGTTCCCACTCCCCCTGCTAAATGTTAAAAATCGTTGAACTCATAGGGATGGGAGACAATGATTATTTTGTTAGAATTTGATATTTTGTGCTAGGAATAGACACGTGATCTGAAACGTCGAGACCGTGCATTTGTCCGGACGGGATGACGACCGTTATGATGGTTGTTGATGAAAAGGAAGAGGAACCAGTCTGATTAGTTGTCCCGTTTATAGATGAAGGACCAAAAAGTCCTGGACACGAATTTAAAATTTGCTACCAAATGGCTTGTAGAACTGGACCTTTTTAAGTCAAGCTACACAAAAGCGTTTGCTTTGGATCAGAATGAAAAAACCGAAACATCTGCGTTTACCTGTACCCGCAGAGATTAAATAAAAAGTTTTAAAGTACAAATGTTCTCAGGGATTCTCAAAGATATTTTGGACACGCACCTACAGACTCTAGCCAAGCGTCTATGCATCGACCGGAGGCTTGGTAGCTGAGGTCCGTAACTTGAATGTTAATAAACTATGATAAATAAAAAAATGTGCTTTTCATTGCAAACTGATTCATTCACATGGAGAGGGAAGAGATTGGTCAGTTCCTACATCCTGACACCGTAAATATAAAACTTTTCCTGCTGCTAAATGATTGATATGACTACGCACGGAAAACTTCATACCATTGATGATAATAAATAGCTGACTTAACGAGTTTTAACACTTAACAGAGATTACTACTAAACTGAACGAGCGGCTTTGAAATGACTATGGTAGAACCAAAACCAAAACAATTACATTCAGTTAGAATACTCAATAAATCAGAAACCGTACAAAACCAAAACAAAAACCAAAGAAAATGCCTGATTACTTTCGAAACTCAATTGAAAACCGCTCTAATAATCCATTGCACAAAAACATTCAAAAGAAGCGACTTTTTAAAGTCGCATAAAACAAAAATTCCTAGGCTCGTTGTAATAGTTTGGAATTTTGTACAGAGACCAGACCGATTATATCAAAGAATGGATAGTAGAGTGTCTTTGGCACCGATCATAAAAGAAGGTTGTAATGGGGGATTCCGTTGACATAAAAAGCTAGAAATTTTGTTAAGCAGCAGGTTAGATTGTCATGCTTTGGAACTAACCCATGAACAGGTACTAGGCTTTCGTCACAAAACGAATGTGTTTTTTTGTGTGTTTGTAATCAAAAACAAGAGTACATTTTGCAGAATCATTTCATCGGAATAGCTGCAGTCTTCGTATTCTTCTTCCCCAACTGCAAGCGGACCTCCATCGCCAGGTACAAAATTACAAAGGTTCCAAGCAGAGCGAACCAAACCGCCCACGCTGCCACTGGGGCCACGGCAAGGAAAAGACCAAGGGTGATGTTAATGAGAGCCAGAATAAGACCAAGACGGCCCACATTTTTGTGGAACAACTCCCAGATTAATCGGCCTGTTGTCCTGGTGCCATCAGGGTGTTTATGAGGACGACTGAAAAAAACATACATAAATTAGTGAAGACTCCGCGTGCTCTATCAAAAATACGGGAATCTGATTGGCTCTGTTGCTCCACTGTCATCTACCCTCTGACAGAACACAATCGCGCGCAGGCGTCTTTTGAAAACGTTCAAACTATTCTTAATTTTTGGCTTCAAATTACAATTTGTCGACAATGTACATTAAAAAATCTACTGAAACAACACTACTCGCCCTCGTTTTCCATGAACGATGGACAAAGCGGTTGTGCCTCGTTGGATATTCGCTCACAGAAAACTCGGCTCGCAGTTTTATTTGTCAATTAGCTCGGCCAAGCAGTGTTATCAGTCTTCAAACGAGAGAAAGTTCATTTTTGAGGAGGCCATTTGGAACATCCTTAAAGTTATTTGAATTTTAAGGAACGAGTCATTTTTACCAAAGATACTCCGATTATAAAATCGTAAAACGGCAATCAAAGACTTTTCTGACTTTTGATCAACAAATCAGTGCTTGGCCCCCACGAGGTATATAATATCGGAATAAAGGCTGTTTTAAGAGGTGAAACGCTGTTGTACAGGCTAGGAATATAGCATTCTAAAGAAACGACGAGACCAGTGAATTATCTGTGGAAAATTGGAGATTCGATACCTATTTCAAGTCACTGAGTTGAGTAACTAATTACTGTGTTGTAGACTCAGCTTTAAACCAAACGTTCTCTGGAACAAGGGCGCCCTAGTTGGTGGTTTCCCTCGCCCATTTTACTCTTCGCTAAAAACTTAATCCGTAAAATTACAATCAGATTTCCCCAGGAAAAGCACAATTGCACGACCTTCGGTTTAACATAAAACTGAGTCAACTGTTGAACACTTACACAAGGGCATTGAGAGGTTGTGTCACACCAATGATCATGATGGCTACGCCCAGTCCTCCATGAGCAAACTTCAAATGATCAAACGGAACTGACATTATGGCACAAATAAAGCCTGCAATCGCCAATAGCAGACCCGACACCTGCAAAAGGAAGAAATGCCCATCAATACTTTTTTTTTTTAAATTCACATTTTTAATTAACACAGCCTGGTAGAAGGCTAAGAATACATTATTACATTGGATAGTTTCGTCTGTATTATTTTAGGGGCAGTGTCTTTTCCCGCCAAAATTGTGTACAGCTTGGTTCGCGTCGTGGCATTCTGTAGATTTCCCACCAAAAGATTCGGGGAGCGAAAACGCTTGCCCGTGCTACATGTATCAAGTGAATTCAGTCATAATCGCCTCGGTACGCTTGATTGAACGGATCAAAAGACTCAAGCAGACAAGCATCAACGTTACATCACTGTTGAGAGAGCAAGGGTGTTAAGGATTCCACTTACTTGAAAAATTCTGTGCATCTTAAACCACCATCCTTCTGGTTCTCTGTGCCGGAAGTAACGTGCAATAAAGGCGCCAGCTTGAAGAAGGACACCCCAACCAAGGAACATGAAGATACCATGGAGTGCAATCAGGTTAAAATCTGCAGAGCCACACCCACCAGCAGATGAAGTCTTATCAGCCTCTGAAACATTACCCTCTAGGAGCCAGATGTCATTAAGTGATCCTTCACCACTGAAGAAAGAAAAACATAAGTACATAGTCAGTGTGTCTGGAAATGACATACATTGGAAGCGGGGGGAGGGGACAGGGTATTGCCAATTTTAAGTTTTGTGCAGGTCTTTGATATTTCACATAGGTACTTGGTTGCAATCTTCATCAATCCTACATTATTAACTAAACTAAACGGAAAAATGCAGAGAAACACCGCTAGACTGTTCAGTTGGCTACTTTATTATATTCTAGTTTTCCCTATTTTGGGGGCGTTTTTATAAAAAAAAATTATGCCACTCGCAGTTGAAGTTGGATGGTAATATTTCTTTTATTTTAGGAAAAGAAATTTTCTTACTCTTGGCCTGAGCCACCAAACATCATGATGCCTTGATCTGTTGTTACCATCACATGGCCTGCTCTCCTTGCTGGAAGTGAAGTGCCCTAAGCAAACAAAAATTTAGACCAAGTTATTTTAAAACTGATAATAAAATAATTGAGAAATAAGACATAATATGTATGAATAGTACATTGCCATTGAAGTTGATTACTGTGAGAGGCACAATGGTGTTGCAAAGTGCATTGGACTCCAGATCAAGCTGTCCAGGTTCAAGCCCTGGTGGGGTTATTGTGTTTTGTTTTCAAGCAAGACACTTTACTCTCACAGTGCCTCTCTCTACCAAATACATAAATGGGTACTGGCAAATTAAAAATGCTGTTTGCAATAATTAGACAATGGAAGCATCCTAGTTGCTTCATGCTCTAGACCAGAGCGATTAATTAGCACTGGGCTGATGGGATACTAGACTAGAATACAGGCTTAAACTAAAACAATTATATTAGTCCCCTTCCCATAAGCTTCTAATAACTTGTGTCCCTCACAAGGAATAGGGAGCTTAAGCAAACCACGACGACGACGGCAACGAGAACGTCGCTAAACAAAAGATTTAATGAGCAAAACAATATCCATGCACGTGCGTTATAAATCTTTGTACATTTCTTTGCCGTCCTCTGCAAAATAACGTGAAATGACCAAGTTCTGCGTCGTCTCCGGAACGTGGACTACGAGGGCTAATTTTTCGTATTTTCATTTGGAATTGAACGCTGTCGTTGCATATTTAGCTTAACCACGTTTTTAGAGCCATTGGCGTACTGAACAAATCTGGACAATCGCGAATTTCGCTTGTAAAATGTAAATTCATTTTTTTCTCGGCGTCGTCGTCGTCGTCGTTGCTTAAGCTCCCTAATATCACTAAAAGTTTATTAATTAACAGAGTAATATTTTAGCTATAAATAATGCATACAAAAACTGCATGGAATAACTAGGGCATGTTTGCCAGTAGTCAGATGTACTTTAATTCATTAGATACACCATACCTCCACTTTTTTCCTTTCCCACTCGTTTGTATCAGGATTAAACACAGCTATCTCATTAGCCTCATATCTTGATGTCTTAAGAGAGGAAAAGAATAAACAATAAAATTATACCACTTAACCAGATCAATAAGAGATAAGTATCCCAAGCAGTGCATGTTTCAAGTCCAGAGGCCCGTTTCTCGAAGGTCCCGAAAAGTTTTCGTACCCGAAAAGCCATGGCAAAATTTCAAACCTTACGACTGCAGAGCTGTTTTATTCATATATTCTTAATATGAACAGTGGTTCCTTTCTTACAAGAAGTTTCAGGCGTATACATTTCTCCGTTTTTAGCTAAAGATGAACTAAAAATGGCTTTACGGGCCCGAAAAGTTTCCGGGGCTTTCGAGAAACGGGCCCCTGGTCAGGGTCATTACATTGTGTTGCTAGGGGGTTGGGGGGGGGGGGGGGTGGGAATAATTATGGTCGCGTTATGCCATTAAAATATTAAGCACCGGTCTGAGGGGCCACTAGGCTTGAGCACAGACTTACCACTAACACAGATTTGCTCGTTTCTGCTCCCCCATACAGCACTGCTCGACGTTCAGTGCCATTAAGTGGAGGCAGCATAGCCATTGATGAATACATCCGTGGTGTGGAACACTCCTCCAAGCGAGTCCAGTCTGTTTTGGTGGCATCAAATTTCCAGTTATCTTTGGAAGGACATGAACCACCTGTCATTCCACCCCTGAAAGAAATTTCCAACAAATTTTCATCATGAATCTACTATTTCAAGCTAATTCTTGGTAAGTAACACAAGGAAATTTACAATATTTTTCCATAAAAGTTTGTTCTCAAAAATGACACATTAATATAAAATGTATGTCATATTATACAACCATAAGTTTGTAGCACATAATTTCCAATAAATTTTCATTATGAATCTACTATTTCAAGCTAATTTTTGGTAAGTAACACAGGGAAATGTACAATATTTTTCCATAAAAACATATATTGTTAAAGATGAACCCCACCACTGCTCCCCTAAAAACGGCAAGTATGAACCCCACCCCCCCCCCCCACTCGCCACCCCAAATAAAGACGTGAGATAAAAATATCCCGTATCAAACTTCATCATGTACATAAATCTCTAACACCCACGATGGCCTTAGAGTTTGCCCCTTTCCCACCCGAAAAATGCACCGGCTAAAAAAGTAAAACAAAAAATCTGTCCAAATTGCCTATTTTCTATCCCAAAAAATCGTTGGTGTGCACTCTTTACGCGTAACTGTTGTAGGCTACCTGAAATTCTACCTCCACTGTGTTAATCTAACTTGACCCACATTGTTTACTTTAAAATGTTGCTCAACAACAAGCGATATATCTTACCCCAGACAACCTCCATACATGACAAGTTCATCTGGGTTGGTCACAGTCCCAGAGTGTAGACATCGGGCATGTGGATAGTTAGGATTGTAGTTGTTCGAACCGGAAAATTTTTCTTCCCAAACATCGTCGTCGAAGTTAAACTTGAAAGTGTTTGAGTATCGCGTACCGGAAAAGCCGTGAGTGATGTAAAACCCGTTAACACCTTTACCATCGTTGAAGATTCCACCGGCTGACCCATAACGTTCTTGGGGCTTCACCTCAGAGTTCTTCCCCAACCTCGTCCATTGTTGCGTCGAAAACTCATAGCGAAAAATATCGTTGAAGAACCGCCTCGGTGAGTCAGAATCGCCAGAAAATTCACCTGTCGCTACGTAGAAATTGTCGCCCTCTGTGCCGTAAACCATACTGAAGCGTCGCTCCGGGATGTTGACTCCACCGTCGGTCGTAGCGGCCACTTTCGTCCACTTCTTCGTCCCCAAATCGAAGATCCAGGTATCATCATAATTTTCATCGCCTCTGCCGCCAAAAATAACCAACTGCTTTCTCGTTTGGTCAAACCCGATCGATGAATCTCTCCGAGGCGCAGGGAATTGGTCCGATTCGTTCGTCGCTGAGATTAAGCGCCATTTAAGCTGCGAAGAAACGGCTGGGACCAGCAGCAAGAGAATCAGAGTTCTTAGCATGTTGAAGGCTGTGTAAAAATGATCGATATACAGTGCTTCCTGTATATACTTTTATGCCGTGCGGAATTTACATTTATTGACAGCACGTAATGTTTATATGGTAAATATGGTAATTCACATTGTGATTTGTTCGGGCTTTAATAATATTGGACCGCTCATTTACGTCATCGTGACTTAGCAGAAATGATTTTCGGTCTGCAGCATGCAATCACACTAGCAAAATATCAAAAAGACTGCCGGACGGTTTCCTTGGAAAACATGTTTTAACTGTATTTGACAAGGTTTTGCAATGTAGTTTGGTTCAGGGAACCGAATGAAAGAGAAATGTGACACTCATCCGAAATGAAAACACAGCAAAACCAGTCATCACTCATGCGTTACAAGCGGTCACTACAGCAAAATGTAATAATAATCGAGACATTAATTTTTTTTTTCGTCGCCATTACGCACTGAAACCTTTTCACTCTATGTACGTCTAAATTTATCTTATTTCTCATCGCTAAATGATGCTTTTTTTCTCTCTCTCTTTTGTTTTTTTTTCGTATCCGTTAAAGGTAACACGTGAAATGACGTTGACAGTGATATTTGTGCTTGCTTTGGTTACGGCCAAACAAAGTTAAGATGTTGTTTGAATAATCCGCACCGTCATTTTATAAAACATAGTAATGTGTATTTATGAACCATTTTAATCCTTTGTAAGCATTCCAACTGAAATGCCAGTGAAATTCCCTGAGTGGACGGGAATGCACTGTCATCACAAGCAAGAGGGTCTGTTTTGTTTCATTTCATAACATTTTTGTTTTTTCACGTTGGACTTCAAAATAACTTCTAATTTATGCATCTTTTTTTAAAAAAAATTATGATATAAACTCTTGAATGCTTTTATTATAATTTTACAGTTGTCTGCTTTTCGACGAAAGCTGATTGACATTACGTTCGGTCCATCTAATGCTTCACAGTTCTATCCAGATCTTTTATAAATAGTTCATATTAAAATATACCATCCTGGAGCCTGCCTCGTCCGGTCCGCTCCTCTCTTACGCACTTCCTACCTGTAGGCACATCTGTCTGAAGCTCTTTGTTCACATGTTCCAGAGCCGATGTTGAGCGCCATTACCTTCCCGTTGAAAAAAACTTTCGGGGTTTTCCGGCTACCGACCACTCATTTCTTATACCTTATTACATGAAATTTTCGCGACACGTTAATTTCGCGAATTTCGCGATTTAAAAAAAATCGCGAAATTTAAGTGACGCGAAAATTAAATGTCGCGAAATTAACATGACGCGAAAATTAAGTGACTCACATTATGTCAATAATTAAAAGAGCGACTTTATTACCATTACACACGTTTATAACAATCATTTTGAACTATCCTGTGGTAATGTTCTGGTCCTCTTCATCACTACTGCTTTGCGTCTCCACTCCAGGTAGCACTTCTTTTGTACAATACTCAAACTGTCCATTTACTGGCTCCTTGTAGTGCTGTTCCACCAGTTGCTTAAATTTCAATTGCTTCAACGTTCTTGGTAGATGCCTCCATTCTTACTGTCGCCTCTGGAAAAGAAGTGCTACCGCCTGTTGATCCGTATCAAGACATTTACGCAAACAATTAAACAGCATCAGTCAGGAAACTAGAAGGTAACATTTACTCTTTGGAGTCTGCAGAAAGGAATATTTAATGTACGTGGATGATGAGGTCAATTGACCCCTAAAAACGTGACTTGAATTCAAGCATGAACTACAAACCGTGCCTTGTAGACACTGTGAGAACATCTTTCTTGTTACTGTTTACATAATCAGTTGCGTTTCTGTTTATTTGGACATTGTTGATTAAGTTGTTTGATCAAATTCAGGGACATGTTAAATGACATCGACAAAGAAATAAAGTGTGTCTCACTCAAAAACGCGAAATTAAAGTGAGTCAAAATGAAAACTTTTCGCAAAATCGCGAAATTAAGGTGTCGCGAAATATGCGAACCTCAAAATCGCGAAATTAACGTGTCGCGAAAATTTCATGTAATAAGGTACACTCGGATATTTGGCTATGCCTACCGACTTTTGAGCGACAGATATCATTGGCTCTGAATCAAATCAAAAATAATAAATTTGAAACAGTTGATTCACCGTTTGTAGTGCAATTCACGCTAGAGAAGACGGCATTGCGCGTTTAGACGGGATTATAGATGTACAGGCTCACTTTTCACTAGCAGAGTCGAGCGAGCGAGCGACAAGCAAAACATGCGTCTGGGCCTCAAGTGCAGCTCACAATATGCAGATCCCACTTGACTTCAAACCTACTATTGACAAAGTAAAGGGATGATTAGATCGGGCCTTAAGTCACCCCTCAAGTAGCTAAACAAAAGTGATTGTTTTCAAAAAAAAAGTTTGTAAGTATGGACGTCAATCACTATTTGTGATAGACCGGTTTACGCTTGTGTCGAAAGCAGTTTGGTTTTGCATTTCTCCGCTCAGTGATTCTCAGCCAATCAGAAGGCTCACAAAACGCCTCTTGCTCGTACACTAATAAATAATAATAACTAATCAGCTTCATTTATTGAGGGCAACACACAACAGTAATCACTGAAAAACCAGCTTTGTGAATGGGTGGTGTGACTGGTTTTGGTTTTGGCACTCGACTGAAAACCACTGCACTCTGTTACGAGAACTAAGGAACTTTTTTATTCTAAAGAATTCTGCACCGTAACAGGATGTGGTGTGATTTCCGGATAACTTAGACTCGAACAAAACTTCCTTTAGGGCACTCGGGTGATGACTAAGCCAAAAGGTGCACGCTATATATATTCATAAGCAAACTCAAGTGCTCCTCAAATCGTACGAGTGTTAATGATCAGACAGTGGATGAGTTCAGGCAAGAAACGCTTGGAATAAGTCAGATAAGTGAAAATCTTCGTCTAGCATTCTAACCAATCAAATCATGTGTTGCCAGAGCCACGTTTTCATCGTTCCAAGCCCCTCCGACTAAGAGGTACACGTTTCATTGTCCCTGTGAACTGAGTAGTAGGCTTACTATTCATTGCGTTGACCGTAAACTGTTATATACATGGTACAATACAATCAACACAGCAGAGTAACTGCACCAGTTGTTGGCAATGAATGAAACGGAAGTGGCAATATTGGAGCAGCAGTTAGTCATATCACGGCAGGAAACTCGGTAGGGTATTACGGAAACTGCGGCTATCTGGTAGAAAAAATATACGAGAAAAAAATTAAAAAATAAATGTGACAAATACTTGTGAAAAAATAGTCCGTCGCAATTCTGACGCGGCGTTTCGTCTCGGCCAAGAGACTCTTCAGAGACCTTTCGGAATTTAACAGCAAACTCGTTGAGCATCGGACGCTCAAAGTCCCGTTCGCAAATTCAAGATGTTAGCAGTCTGGCCCGCTCTATCGCACGTTCACGAGTTCGTACAATAAATGTGACAAATACTTGTGAAAAAATAGTTCGTTGCAAGCCTAACGCGGGGTTTCATCTCGGCCAAGAGACTCTTCAGAGACCTTTCAGAATTTAACAGCAAACTCGTTGAGCATCGCGCTTTAAGAAAAAAAAATAATAAAAAAGGCAAGGAAAAAAAGCAAACAGCTGCACATTACTTATATTGAACTGAATATTCGCGACAATTGATGTAGAACTGGTACTAATTTTAGTTTATTGTTTGTTGATATTTATAAGGGGTGTTACTAAACAGAGTAACAAAGTATAAACGAGTAACGAGCAAAGAAGTAACGAGAAACCAAGTAAAGGAAATACAAATTTAAGGGTTAAAAATTGCAAAATTAAGAATGCGTAAAATCGATAGAAACAGTAAACGAAGCGTGTTTGCCAAGGCGCGGAAAGGCATTTCGCTATAGTTTTGATTGATGTATAACGGTCGCCGGCCATTCTTTGTACACATGATACCGCGCCGAAGGAAGGACCCGGATCACTGCAAACTCAAGCAGAACTTTCAAGACTGAGCGTGGCAGTATTGGTGGATCGAGGAAGGCATAGAATTTGATAAAGACCCTAAAAGTTGATTTAGAAAACAGTGTCTTCAGTTAAAACCTTTTTTTTCCTTTTAAAACCGGCCAAGCTGAGAATTCTTGCACTATCCTTGACGCTGTGGGCTCTCACTCCGGTGGTCGTCGTCCCTGGAAATTCCAGTTCTCTTTCGATTTGCGGTGCTATTGTAGGCGATCACGGGAACATTTACACTGAGGTAAACGGCAGCTCGTCGACATAGTACGTAACGCAGAGCGGTAACTGATTTGTTGAAAACAAAAACAAAATCACGGGGTTAATGACAGTGCTGAGCAGTGGAAACAACCATATGATGGTGTTCTCAGTATGGAGCACTTGTCTTCCAGCAAAAAATCGGAATTGGCAATTTGTAGAAATTCATGGACGTGATATCGAGTCAAGCATACGAAACAAGTGACAACCATCAATATAACGATTTTTATGACCTTTCGGTTTTGCTTATGTCGCCGCATGCTATCACCTGGTCCAGGTGTGTTCTTAAAGTGCACCTAACCCCCAAATTTTTTTTTCGCTAAAACAAATCTAGACTTTATTTGAAGCATTTGGGCGAAGAAAGTTTTGAATTTGGTTGAATCCTCGATTTTCTATGCCCTTTCAAAGTCGCGATTAAGTGTTTCACGACCGCGTTTTAGGGAGTCTGGGGCGGCGGTACCTGATGACGTCTACCCAGGAACCAAACACAATAGCGCCTCAGTCAACTCACTGTATTTGCTCGAGAAAATAGAATGCAAAACTAATCGTTCCGATGTATTTTGGGACTAAAACGTCCAAGTTTTGTCTCAGAATCATTTCTTTTTCGTCACTGGAGTCAGAGGTAAGTTTCGATTCGGAAGGCTCCGAAATAAACTTCGATCGAGCACGTTCGACAACTGTGAACTCGCTGCTTAGAGCTTTGAGAGCAATTTGCAATATTTCAAGCGACGATGGGGAAGACGTCTTTGCGGACGAGCTGCTTGTATATTAGGAATGGAAAGCCAGATACGAAGTGGAGGAGCAGGCAAACGAACGGCAGGAAAGAAAACTCAAGGACTGCTTTGGATGGTAATTTCGTCAACTAAACATAAGATTCCCACGCGTGTTTATAGCCCGTTTACATTTGTCCTTACCGAGAATGTATTTTGTCAAGGTTCTGTTAAATCCAGTTTGTGTTTTACTTTCAGTTGAATGCTTCATGTTTATAAGAGCGACGTACGTGTTGCAGTTTTCGAGACTTGATGACCTCCAAAACATTGGCTTCGATCGATTGAAAATCGTATTGTTTGGACCTGTATTTTTGAAGCTGCGGGAAGCAAGGCGGAAGGAAACATTTCATACAATTACCGATTTCACATTGTCACACGTTTTAAGTCGTAACTCCAAATAACCAACGTAAATTGTTCTCAAAGTTTGCAGTGAAATTCGTCGGATAAGCGAAAAGGATATGTTCCCTAAGCGGTCCGCAGATAATGTTACGCGGTCATATTTTCGACGCTATTGCACAGAATCTTTGTCACACTGCTGATTTCCAAACCTTCGAAAAACTCTGTGAGTCTAACAGTTTTGTTATCATGTAATTCTAAAGGATTAATCTTCGACTTTCATCTAAATCGAAAGAGAAATAAGTGTTGGTTAGCGGCGTACAGTTGCGATCTATTTACGTATCAGTATAACGCTTCTTGATCATGACCGGATCACACAACTTTGCCGGTTATGTTATAAATACTGCGGGATTGGAAGATATAGGTTGTCGGTGGTATTTCTACAAATTGCTGGTTAGCTTTAAGCAGAAAATTTATGAAAACAGCGTTCGAAAGTCTGCGGAACAAATTCCAGTGAGAGTTCTTCAATGGTTCTCACAGATTCAGTTCGCTTGTTTCGGTTCGACAAAATCAACCATCGTTTACGTCTTTATTGCACCATTAGCCGATCATCGCCAGTAAATTGTACAGTATACCTTTCTTTAAATCTGGAATATTGCTGCAACAGCCGATAGCACCTCTGGAAGGCGTTTCTGCGCACTTTTCGAATGTGTATTGCACCATCCTGAAGGAGATGAGAGGAAATGAGATATCCAACCTTCCTGGGTAGACGTCACAAGAGCCGCTAGACCCATTCTCCTCAAACTCGGTCGTGAAACAAAATGGCGGTGTTTTGGAGCTATTTTCGAGATTTCGTCGTGGCACAGAAAATCGAGGATTTAACGGAATCCAAACATTTTTTCGCAGAACTATTTCAAATAATAAGTAGATTCGTTCTAGCGAAAAAAAATTTTGGGGGTTAGGTGTACTTTAAGAAATTGATGATTTTATAGTAAAGAGCGCTTAAAAGGATGAGGGGCACACAGTAGCATAAAATAAGATCCACCAAAGAATATATGAACATGAAAGTGTTTCCCTTGACTGAGCAAAATGCTTGTCCTTCTAGATGGCCCCAAGTGATGAGTAGAAGTAGGAGACCAAGTTAATTCCAGGTGCTAAGATCCAAGTCAGCGACAATAAAATCCTTCAAATCTTTGTTGTTATTAGGCTCATCTTCAGAGGGTAATGAGAGGCGATAGATCGAACCTAAGTTATAAGTAAATTACTTAGCAAGGAAACTGTATACGGGGTCATGGCGATAAAAGTCAATGACTGGCATTACAAATCACCCGTCGTAACCTTGATGCTAAAGCAGCTAACATTTTAAAGCCAGTGGAGTATTCTGTTATGATCCACGGTCCCGCCAAGATACTAAATATCATTTCCGAGGTCGCCGTGTTCACTACGTAGCAGTTGACACTGGTCCTCAGTGTCCGTGTCTTGTTATTACCAACAAGATCCGCCACGGTCAGAAGGGATGCAGCTGCTGGGCAAACGACTTTGAATATATAGGGACACTTGGAATTATAGGCAGTGTTATAGGCAGGAATTATAAGCAGTGTTTTCTAGTCTACAAATGGTAAAAATTAAGTACAATTAAAGCTGGTAAAAAGTAAGATTGCATCGGTAAATTTACATATAAAATTGCAATCATCAAAAAAAAAAATTAAAATAAGTTAGTGGTGATGCAAAGAAGCTAAGAATTTTCTTTAAAGCTGATGCCTTGCTGGATTTGTTTTATTAATTTACGGTAAGCAAATACATTTTACATAGTTGGCCAGCTTTCACGTGTTTTCTCTGCGGATGTTTTCATTCAAGTTATTACACGCAAATAAATGAATGGGTTAGGTTAAAGGACCTATAGCTGTACTGTTGACAGTTGCGCGCGAAACTTTATGCCAGTTGCGGGGCCTTTTCGTTTTAGCTGTTGATCAAACTTGTTGCGGATCTACTCGGCTATCGCTTCGAGATCAACAGCTACTTTGACAATATTATGACGAAATTCATGATCAATAACTGGACAGACGCATGAAAATCTGACGTTAATTTGTTAAACATGTATGTGGTTATGTTCCTGAAGTTGTGGTGCTCCGCTTGGCGGCACTTCGGGCCGCCGGAGCTCGTGAAAAGTGAAAAATATGAAAACTTTTGTGTCGCCGAACTTTCAATTTGGCGCCAAAAATGGGTCGCCTGGGCCCGACAACTCGCTCGTCGCTCGTCGAGTGTCGCCAGGTAGGATAATGGTTGTGTTATTTTGAACAAAATATGTTGTTCCTCGTCAAATTAAACCCAGAATTCTCGAGTTAAGTTTAAAAAGAGGCCAAAGCAACTTTGATATTGTCTTTCTTTTTGTTAGCTGTAAAGAAAGAGACTTTTATCTTGTCGTTTCAAAAGGACAGCACAGTTTTGACAGCTGCCTCTCCTTCCTGCGGGCGTAGTCACCGTGCGCAAGGAGGAAAATAATAAATAAATTAAACTCGTACTATCATGAGTCTGACAAAGTGTAAAGGAGTAAACTTTGCCTTCATTTGCACCTCATCCACCATCAGATTTGATTTTCTTGTCCAATTTTCATAAGATAAAATGTCCTCCACAGCATTTAAACCGATATAATCACATCAGGCCAGGCATATCCGTCTCAACATTGTGATATTCTGTCATTGAAGTAGGAGGAAGACAGAATGTTCACTTAAAAACGACAAGTGTGCCGTGTGTATGACTGTCTTTCAGGAATTTTCAACTAACGGGGAAACATTGCATAGTTTTGAATAATGTTCCATCTTTTAATTTATTTTCATCTTTCTTTATTTTCTCGTAGCAAGTTTGCCAGATTTTATCGGCTCTCTTTAAAATCTGCGTGAGCGAAAAAACTGATAATGCGATAAGCTCACAATTTCCTCACCTTTGTTACACGGACTAGTCAGATCCGACTTTCGAAACGATTGTGCCCTTCAAAATTTGACAATAGTAAACAGGAGTTTTAGATAGTGTTTCACCGAGATTTTGTAATTAAAAATGTTTGATTCATGAATGTCTGAGCGCAATGGAATTGCACAGCGCACCTTCCATTTCACACTATCACTTTTCAAACTTTACATAACGATTGAACTTATTGCTTTCTTCTCGTTTTTAACGACAAAAAAGAACTAAAATAACTTTCAATCATAATCCCTACCAGTTATTTTTTACAAATATAAACAATGGGACATATATAAGTATTTCCATTAAAAGCGTCAGAATGTTTGTGGCTGGATGAAAGGATTCTCAAAAGCCAAAAAAAAAAAACTACAATCTTTAAATTAATTTTTTGTACTCTTTACAATTTTCCTATCGCTTTCAGTTTGGCAGTCCTTCTTTTCCCTTCTCTGCTCGGGAAACTGACTTCTTTTATAATTTTAATCACTATCGGGCGAATAGCCGAGATTAAAGCCCATATTAATCGTAACATCCCGAAATGATCACGTATAAAGGCTTTTCGTGGAATTCTCCACAATTAATCAACAGTTACAAAGATTAAAATCTTTTATGCTTAAAGACAATCTAACTAACCATCGAAACGAGGTTTTTGTTGGGAAAGTCCTAACCGCGGGCGTTTCTTGAGGGTGTGCTGACACGATAAATATTTTTATACTTATCAGTGCCAGTGGTTTAGCCAACAGTAAATCTATTGTATTGGCGATTTTGTTGTATACCTTCGACGCCAAGTTTCTTTTAATGATATTCCAGAGATAAGACAATAACATTAGCACCGTCAAATGTAAACCGAGAAATGAAACTAAATCTGATTTGAATTCAACAACAACAACAACAACTTGAAAGCGAGAGCTCACCGTGACAATTGTCACGAACGTTGACTTGATATTGTCTGACCAGGACTTAAAGGAAACCTTTTATTTTACAAACTGAAATACACATATTATATTGGAATCTCTAATACCTACCTGATGAAGCCACGACACCTTTAATGACCTTTAATGGTCTTTAATGGTCCACTTGCCATTTCGCTAAAAGACGTGAATGGTCATGGGTGACGGAGTTCAACGAAAATGGTACCTTTTCTTGCAGTTTAACAATCAATGACGTTTTCAACAGGTCTCAAACTTAACTGTAGCAATCAGATTAATTTTCTATCAACGAATACAGTTATGGCTTTTTTACGAATTATTTATCATTATCTTATTGTCCTGATCCTGAATTCATTATCGATAATACAGTTTCCCGTTGTACATGTATAAGTTCTGTTCTCCGATCCACTACACAGGGCTCTTTACCTCATGTGTATTCCGTATCTACTTCCTTCATCTAGGTGCCACAGCATTTCCACGGCAGTGTGGATTATTTCGAACTCTTCTTTGTTTCTGCATGGTAATCAACTAGGTTTCAGCAAGATTGCACCGCAGAATTTTGAGGATGTGCGCAGATTTTAAAAACCACTGTCAAATCTTTACTCGAAAAAAATCTCTTCATATCGATACTTTTGTTACGTTTCAGTCTAATCCTTGGTGCCATGAAGAATCTGTTTTGCATGTCGTGGTTAAAACCACGAGGTCCGATATTTCATTATCACTCGGTGTAGTCATTTTTTTCCAGGTCGTTGTCTCTCATTCGCACTCTACGTTGTGGCTGACACCATACCGATTGCGGGTGATATGAAAACGCACATTGTGTTTACGCTCAAGGGGAGCTTGCCTTGGCAAGAACACTTCTTTCAATGCATGTCGAAAATCTTTCTTGGCTAATGTGCACAGGACTGGGTTTAACAGCTGAGGGATAAATCAGACAAAAATCAGCAGGCGCTCAAGAAAAACTGGTAGTGGAGAAAACGGGGATGATTCCATATGTGCATCAAGTACCATCAAGAAAAATGGCAACCAACAGCCGGCAAAAATCACCATTGTGATCAGTAAAACGCTGCGTCCTCGCCACTCCTGGAGTACCGATCGATTGCGCTGCTGAAGATTCTTGTTCAATTGAACTATAAAAATGTAACGATCGCAAGCGATTAGCAGAACATGGCAGACTGAAGAAATCGCGGTGAATCGAATAATAATTGAGGAAGATAAGCAAACTTTGATGACATCTCTCACCAAACAGATGACAAGAAGAGGAATTCCCAACAAAGCTGACATGAGATCTGAAAGTGCCAGTGAAGCGAGAAACATGTTGGTGATGGTTCTCAGTGATTTCCTTTTGTGGATCAAGACGATTACGAGGCCATTAACTGCAACAATCAGCAGGCACATGAAGGACAAAAGTACAATCAATGGCGAAGGAAGAAACGTGTCTTCGTCTTCAGCTTCAGTTTCATTGCTTGAACCACTGTTTCTCACCCAGCTTGCGTTAGACGTTCTGAACGATGCCATAAGTAGAGACGTACATGTATAAATGTCGAGCCCACGTAAAGTCTATTGGATTTGCCAGTTTTATAAATTTGAGTACTTGGTCAGGTAGATGTTCCAAACTTCACCTGTTTCGTGCATAAGCAGAGGCCAAACCATAGATCAGGTTCCTTGGACAAATGCCACCGCTTCTGAAGATGTGCCTTTAAATGGTCAGCTTGTAAATTAATACGTTAAGCAAAGAGTTGATAGCTTGAGGTAACACTAAACATTAAAATCACGTTTCCTTTGCAAACACTAAATTCAAGTTATCTCAGTCTCGTGCGGTCGTCAGTTTTGCACTGCGTTATCTGAAGATTTGTTGCGGACCACATATGAAATAGATTCAGTTATTTTAAGATATTCCTATAAAAAGAGCTTCCATACGGGTGGTCTACTAACTCTGTTAATGAGATTGCTTGAAAAGGTACTCGCAAAAGACGACGATGACATCTTGTTCATTACGAAAATTATTTTTTACACCGAGCACTGTTGTGTGACGGCTTATGTTTGAGGAATCGCGAATTATATTTTGGCTACGGAGACATTTGGAGACGTCAACATTGAAATGGAACTTAATATGCAGAAGTCGAAAGCTTTGAATTGTGCGAGTGCCGCTTCAGGCAGCGGCTCTTCTTTGATAGCATATCTCACGTATATCAATAGCAAAATAAATAGTGCAAACACAAGTTTGTTCCATTGATCTTTAAACTGGAATGCACTTTTTAAACATCAGTATTGAAATTTTGCGTTATTATTCTTGTAATTTACTTGTAAAGCGTGATTTATTTTCACATTGTGTTTGTTAGCGTTTCAAGACGAAGCAAAAGGTCATAAAATTAATTCAAGTTATCATGAATTTTGTCCTTAAAAATTGCTTCCTTTCCGGAAAACATTTCGAAGGATTCATTGGATTAACCACTGAGGACACAAATTGAACATTATTCACTCTTAGCGACATTTTAATATAATCTTTGTATTTGCAGGCATATGACCAGGTCAAAATCTTAGTTTCAATCCCAGCTCTATGTAGAAAGCATGTTACTGAAATTGAATACTAAGTAGTTAATTACAAGACAATGGATGTAAAGATGAGCAGGTAAAAGCAAAATTGCCACATAAAACAGTTTCTGTCGAGGTTAAGGTAATTCCTTCAAAATAGAACTCTTCATGGATTTTCTTTTAAACTTCACCTGTTGGCTGCTCATATCGAGGTCCCGGTATTTTTTTAGGAGCAGAAGGACCTTTAATAAACCCCGTAATTCCTTAAATTTTCTGCTGTCAGAAACGTTTATATCTGAACCATTTACTTTACGCTCTGTGGGGAGAACGTTAAGCGAGAATTACAACAATGATGTGTTGCATGAATGTCGAGGAGCAATTTGATGTACGTTTCATGATCATGAAGTCACCCATATTTAGTCGACAGGGATTCAACATGTTCAAGCACTCAGTGATCTTGAGGCCACATATTATCTTTTACGAGTACTTAAGCTATGCTCTCATATTCCGTACTAATTTTTCACTCTGCAATAGAAATTCATCTATATTTACTGTATAGAAAGAAGGTGATCGCTGTATTCAAACTAAATGAAACAATGGTCAGATCCCGTGACTCCTTGTCGAGAAAAAAGCACGATGATTTGTCGCTCGTAGGCCAACCCGTTTAGAAAAAGCCGCTACTTTGGTAATGTGCGCGCGCTAATTGCACCTGATATTATACGCAGTAAGGATGCACAATGCAAGACCAAGCATTCATCTTAATACGAGCTTTATTCTTTGTTGATACTTTGTCTTTTAAATACGTATGAAGAACCTCACAATCAATTTCTAAATGGATTGCTACTTTTTTTGTTTCTTTTCAATAAATCGAGTCCTCATTTATAAAATAAATTTCTTAGATAAAAGATAACTATGTTTACTGTCGATATTGATCGCCACGTCAGCACTCACTGTGGATTTGAATTGGTGATTTCATCACGGCATCTAAAGTCAATAATAAATGGTATAAATGAAACCCCCACGTGATCTAAAATGAAAAACACTTCAACTGGATCACGACAACCTAATGCTACAAGCGTACCAGACAAATTATAATCTATTTATCAAACAGCCCTTGAAAGCACCACATACAAGATACCTGCCTCGTGCATAAAGGAATAACGTTTGCTTAGATTACCTGCTTTTACTGGATTCGGGATATCTCCGTTTTGTTTCTGCAAGAGCGCAAAACGATGAGGCTATATTGGAAAACACTTGATCTTTACGAGGCAATAAAAAACGTCCTTCATTATCTCCCATTATTTTGTTCCAAAATTATGTACAGGTAAGAAGCAAACCTTACACTCAGTTAATATAAAATGTAAAAAGCGGCCAATATAATTTATAATGGACTACTCGACTGTACAAAGGTAAAACGAATGCACAATGGACCTAATCAGATCAATGCAGAATTTTCTCATTCCGGGATCCTTCGCCAACTGATGGTTTAATGCATTATTTGTAAAACTGGTTTTCAGTTTAGGATGGGGAAAATTAAGACATATTTTGTGTGCGCGGTCTGACGGCGTGCGTGGTTCTTAAAATAAGTAGCGCTTTTTCTGTCGCCCATTTCCGGCGGAAAAGGAACGAAAATTTAAGAACTAGATTTTGAGCTTCTTTAATAATAATTTGACGCACTGATTGTAAAGGGCGGTGAAATGTGAAGGAGAATAACAAAACTGGCCGTTGTGGTAAGTTGGGTTTTACATAAATCTTTTGTGTTTTATTTGAGCTAGACTGAAAGTTTTAGTTCGAAATTTTCAGCGATGTTTCTGGTGACGTCAACAAGCTCTGTCACGATTACCGTGGTTTGCAAAAAGTAAGGACAAGAGAATCATAAATGTTGGTGTTCTTTAATCAACGCTCCCTTCAATTCCATGCGAGATTTCGCGCAGGACCTGGTCACATCACTCATTTTAAGGTGCTTATTCCATTCACATCGATTATTTTTCGATCAAGTAAAAATAGATAATATTAAGCGACTATCTTGAGTTTTGTTTTTGTTACGTAGTAATTATGATCCCGGTAGCTGGGAATGATGTTATTACAGATTTTCGAAGCAAAGCGTTATTTAGACCTCTTGAGAGTATCATATGTTTCACTGAAAATGCCATGCGATTCCTTCAGTCATTTTGGTTTTCTAATTGACGAATTATCGGAGCTTGAGCTCCGCGCGATAAACCGAGCTCGCCGACTTTAAACATTTTTGGCGTGATTGAAATTTGGAAAACATTACAGAATTTCGACATAAGGACTGGTCCAAATTTTCTAAGAGTACTTGATGTTTATAAAGAAATAGTACGCGACTCCGAATACTGTTTGGGTTTTTGCAGTGGGCGAAACTTCTCGGCTCGGGTATACTAACAAAACACTTAGTATAATCTGCAGTAACATACAAGGTGAAGGCTATGAGTCAACTGTATAACTGTCCGACATTGAGAAATTGTTGTATAGCTTCAACGATATCTAGACTTTTTAAATCCGCGGAATTTTAGATTCCAAGGACAATTTTTGCAGGTTTCACAGTTTGTCAATTTTCCGACCGAGTTTTAGCATACCGTAAGATTTGCTAGTGAACGTAGAGATCTTTATAGTATGCTTAGGTCTCGAGGGGTTTACTTTAGAAAGTGCTATACTGGGAGGTCCCGACCTGAGGTGTAATCCTGCATACCCTTTAGGATACCATTTTGACTGAAAAGCTACCCCTTTCAAATACCCTTTATTGAAAGAAAGTACTCTTTTCACATATCTATTTAAGAAAAGTGCATCATTTTTCTGAAACTTTGAAATGAAGTTAATGAACACAAGCGGTTTGAATAAGACTTTTGGAGGAAAATCTGTTAAGACTATAGACTGCGGGGCATTGAAGTTATTGTAATTTTACATAGAGACTGGATTTTTACTTTTTCCCACAACTAAGACTTCACAAAGGGAAGTGCAAGCAATTGCTTCTTCTGCTTTCGTATCAAGCTTTGCCTATTGTTTATGTTTAATTTTTTTAAGACAATGAGCCTTTTGTTGTCTGTTCCTTAGGGATTTTTCGTCCGGTTTCACGAAATTATACTCGGGTCATATCGGATTTAGTCGGCAAATTGTCACTGATGACATATTTTCCCTAAGGGTAACCTACTTGGGAAAACAAAGACAAACCATTCGGGGGTGGGTCAGTAAATTTCAAGAGCACGTCAACAGCTTTGACTAAACTTTTGTAATACCGCGCGCGCATGTTTCGGCCTTACTAGCTCAGCCTAACTGAACTTTACTTTTATTTAAGTCGTTAATTAAAATAATTGATACTTAGAATATAGCTTGTATTATCCGTGTTTTAGCAAGCAAGCGGCGGTCAGTAGCTGGAAGCGATGAGAACGGTTTCTCTTTAAATTTACTTCGTGCATGGCTTAATAGTTATTTAACCAATTGCGCATGGATCTACGAAAACCATAAACGAAAACAGAACTGTTGTCGATCGGCAAGAAGAAAAGTTTACCTTTTGCACCTTTCCACGTTTAAATGATTTCGCTGTTCGCTCATTGATTGCTCGACTGCTAAAAAAAACTCAGAAAAGAAAAAAACAATACAGTGAAGACACACCGCTTGATTTTTGTTTTCTGGTCTATTGAAGCAAGTAAACATCGTTGTTGAAGGCAAAACAAAACGTGCGATTTCGCACCTTTTTCCGTTTCAGTGATTTTTTTCTCCGGTTGGCCAAAAATTCTGAAACAAAAATCTTTATCATCACCGCTCGATTTTTCTTTTTTGGTCTCAGAAAACTCAGAAACTCAAAACTCAGAAGAGAAAAGTTGCCTGTAAATATGATTTTGTGTTCGTCCTATTTGGTTACTACTCCTTCCTAGAACTGATTCTACTGCTTCGGGGTAATTAATTGTTAAATTTCACCGCGCGGATTTTAGCTTCCTTATAGACCCTTTTCATAAATTGCTGCCTATTATAATGAAATTCTTTTGTAAGTATTAAAATTAGCCTGACTAACGTCGTTTTTGAGTTGATAATTCAAAATAATTTTTACTCCTAAACCAGTTTAGTGAGGCTAATTTAAATGCATACAAAATAATTTTAAATCGGCAGCCATTTATGAAAAGGGTCTATAAATCTAGTTTCATTAATTTTCAGTTTACTAGGTCGACAAGGACGAAGCATTTGGAATTGCATATGAACGAGACGTTTCAAGTCGTGACGCGGGTCACAACCAGTTATCTAACTTATTGAGAAGATCGATGGTACCTTTGACTGTGAAATATGCCTTTATTTGCACCCCATTCATCCGATTTGATTTTCTGGGCCTCTCCAATCGGATTTTGTCGTGCACACCATTTTAACCGATATGCACACATTGTGCCAGGCATATCCGGTTCAAGAGTCTTCACATTTATGAAATATAAACATTGGAAAAGAATATAGTCTTTGTGACATTTTGTCACTGCTGTAAGAGGAAGAAAGAATTTCCATTTTAAAACGTCAAGCGTGCTGTGTATGATCGTCTACCAGGAATTTTCAACCAACGAAAAAACATTGTTTTGTTTTAGATAATTCTTCCATCTTTTATTTTCTTTTTTCTTTTCTTTCTTTCCTCTTAACAAGTTAGCCCAAGAGAATATGATAATTTTATCGCCTCTACAGCTATATTTTAAGTACTTGAAGCATCTGCATAAGCGAAAAGAAACAGATAATGTGCTTGCCATTACCACGCAGACTAGTCACATCTGACTTTAGAAACGATCGTGCCCTTCAAAAGTTGACAATTATAAACACAGGAAATATAGATAGTGCTTCAAGGACATTTTGTTATCGAGATAGTATTTCCTTTCAAAAGCGTCTGATTCAGGAATGTCTGGGCGGAAGGGAATTGGACAGCCCAGCTTCTATTGATACTATTTCACCCTTTTCATTTCAAAATTTACATAATGACTGGGGTTAAAGTTGTATACTTTTTCTGGCTTTTCACTTCAAACACGAACTTAAAAACGTTCAACACATCATCTCCACCAATCCGACCTGGCAGATCCGTTTCAAAGAGATCATCACAAGGGTTTTCGATGTATTTTTATTTACAGATAACGATATAAACAATGGGACATCATAACATTTTTGTCACTGCACTTGGAAGCAGTATTTCCACTAAAAGCACCAAATTTGCCAAATGTTTGTAGCTGGGTGCAAGGGTTGTCACGTAGTTCAAAAAAGTTACAATTTTTCAATTTTTCTTCAATTAAAAGTTTGTTTTACAATAATTTGTTTCATTTTTAAGTCCTTTTAAGTTTAAAATTTTTCTTCTCTGCTTGGAAAACGTCTATTGTGACTTTTATCGCCATCGGGCGAATTGCTGAGACTGAAACACGTAATCAGGAGGTCGGGAACAATCACATATAAAAGTTTTTCGTGGGAATCTCCACATGAATAAACAACAGTTACAAGAGACAAACATATGTGATCCTTTTTTATTCTCTTATGCAATCTAACTAATCAACAACACGAGTGTTTTTTTTTTGGAATGGTTTAACCGCAGGCGTTACTTGAGGTTCTACTGACCCGATTGATATTTTAGCATATCAGTCGCCAACAATACACTGTATTTATTGCGTTAGCGACTCTGCTTTATACCTTTGCCGGTAGATTTATTCTAATGACATTCTAGAGTTAGAACTACTGTACCATCACATCAGTACCGTCAAATGTGAACCAATAAATGAAACTACATCTGATTTGAATTCAATATACGCAAGCAAAGTGATATTCTTGGTCCTCGCGACAGTTCACTATGACAATTGTCGAGAGCGTTCATGTGTTATCTGACCGAGTCTTTGAAAAAAGCTTTTTCCAAATTAAAGCACACATAAATCAGTTGAAAGCTATAAATTCTAGCAAGTGCTGAGGTCACGACACCTTTTAACGAAATGGTTGTCTTCTCAGTATTTGCTGAAAGGCTTGACTGTGCATGTGAGAGAGGATTCAACTAAAATAACATTTTAAGCATCGATGACGTTTTCTTTCACTGGTCTGAATTTTAGCTTTGAAATTTTACTGAGGCAACCAGCTTTTTATCAACAAATACACTTCCTGCTTCATTTACGAATTATTTATCATGTTCTTCTCCTTCCTTCATCGATTATCTGTAGTTTATTTCCCTAATTTTTCCGGTGCATGATGTGTAGTCCAATCCACTACGTTGGACTCTTTCTTTCAGTTTTTCTGTTTCCCGCACCGGCTTGCCACAGCATTTCCACGGTTGTGTGGATTATTCCAAATATTTTTTATTTTTGGTTTCTGAAATCAGCCACGGTTTGGGAAGATTGCGTCGAAGATTTCGTGAAAGTAGATAGATTACACCACTGTTCAACCTTCACCCCTTTCCTATTGCTACTTTCAGTTTGTTACCTTTCAATCTGATCCTGAATGCAATGTACAATCTGTTTTGCATATTGTGGTTAAAGTTCCCACGGGGTCCGAAACTTCAGTATCACACGATAGAGTCATTTTTCCCGGTCGCCGCTGCGCCGCTGCCGCCTCTCTCATTCGCACTCTACGTTGTGGTTGACACCAAACTGATTGCGGGTGATATGAAAACGCACATTATGTTTATTCTCAAGGGGAGCTTGCCTTGGCAAGAACACTTCTTTCAATGCATGTCGAAAATCTTTCTTGGCTAATGTGCACAGGACTGGGTTTAACAGCTGAGGGACAAAGCCGACAAAAATCAGCAGGCGCTCAAGAGAAACTGGTAGAGGAGAAAACGGGGATGATTCCATATGTGCATCAAGTACCATCAAGAAATATGGCAACCAACAGCCGGCAAAAATCACCATTGTGATCAACAAAACGCTGCGACCTCGCCACTCCTGGAGTGCCGATCGATTGCGCTGCTGAAGATTCTTGGTCAATTGACGGTCACGTTTGTTGCGTTTTAACGAAATGTAAAATATGTGTCCATATAAACAGCACATTAACAACAAAGGAATAGCAAAGAACAGCGCGATACAAGCTAGACTGTATTTTATATCAATTTCTTCGGCTGTTTCGTCAAATTCGGTCAAGGCTGCTTCTTGGAGATTATGCCAAGACAACTGAATAACAGAAGCTGGAAATGACAAAAGCCAAATGGCAAAAACGGCGACCATAGCTCGCCGTTTTGTTACAAGAAAATGGTAATTTATGGAGTGAATTATAAAAATGTAACGATCGCAAGCGATTAGCAGAACATGGCAGACTGAAGAAATCGCGGTGAATCGAATAATAATTGAGGAAGATAAGCAAACTTTGATGACATCTCTCACCAAACAGACGACAAGAAGAGGAATTCCCAACAAAGCTGACATGAGATCTGAAAGTGCCAGTGAAGCAAGAAACATGTTGGTGATTGTTCTCAGTGATCTCTTTTTGTAGATCAAGAAGATTACGAGGCCATTAACTGCAACAATCAGCAGGCACATGAAGGACAAAAGTACAATCAATGGCGAAGGAAGAAACGTGTCTTCGTCTTCAGCTTCAGTTTCATTGCTTGAACCATTGTTACCCAAACAGCTTGCGTTACATGTAATGAGCGATGCCATAAGTTCAGACATGTAAATAACGAAACCACGAGAAATCTACTGGATTTGGCAGTCTTATAAATTTGAGTACTTGGTTTGGTAGATGGTCCAAACTTCACCTGTTACGCGCATAAGCAGAGGCCAAACCATAGATCATGTTCCTCCAACCAGCGCCACCGCTTCTGAAGATTTGATTAAATAAAAAACGCTTTTAAATGGTCAGCTTGTAAAATTATACATTAAGGAAAGACTTAATAGCTCGAGGAAACACTAAACATTCAAATCACATTGCGTTTGCAAACACATGATTTAAGTCCTCTTAGTTTTGCGTAGCTTTATCTAAAGATTTGTTGCGGACCAAAGATTAAATGAAATAGATAATTCATGTCACTTTTATCGTAAAATAACTTACTCCTTCCCGATTCTATCAAAATGGAGATTTTTGAGTAGATTTCATGCCAGTTATTTTAAGATATTTCCATAAAAAAAAGCTTTTATGCGGGCTGGCTGCTAACGCTATTAATGAGATTGCTTGAAAAGGTAATCGTAAAAGACAACGATGACATTTTGTTTATTACGAAAATTATTTTTTACCCCGAATGCTGTCGTGTGACGGCTTATGTTCTAGGAATCGCGAATTCTATTTTGGCTACGGAGACATTTGGAGACGTCAACATTGAAACTGAACTTAATTTGCAGAAGTCGGAAGCTTTCGATTGTGCGACTGTCGCCTCCGGCAGCGGCTGTTCATTCGAAAACGATCTCACGTTTACCAATAGCAAAGTAAATAGTGCAACCTCAAGTTTTTCCATTGACCTTGAAATTGGGATGGAATTTTGAAACATCAATGTTGCAATTTAACGTTATTATCGTTGGAGTTTATCTTTAAAGGATTTAATTCACATTGTACTTTTTTAACGTTTGAAGGTTAAGGAAAAAAATAATTGAATTAATTCAAGTTATGATCAATTTTGTCCATAACAATTACTTTATTTCTGGAAAACGTTTGGAAAGATTCAAAGGATTATTCAGTAAGGACACAAATGGATTATTATTCACTTTTCGTGGCATTTTAAATCACCTTTGTAGCTCCAAGCAGATGACTCGCTGAAAATCTTAATTTCACTCCTGTAGCTACATAAAAAACAGTCGAAAATAAAAACTAAGTAATTAATTACCAGACAAAGGATGTAAAGAAGAGCACGTAACAGCAAAAATTGCCACATGAAAACCGTTTCTATGGAGGTTAATATATGCGTTATTCTTTGTTTAGACTAATGGATTGCTCCTTGTTGTTGTTTTATCAATCGTGCATCCTTACAGCGCACGCAAATTCACACGCCACGTCATGCATCGGGCGCGCGCGCGCGCTAAGTACTAAAATGTACAATGATAGGGCAGATGGCCATTGCTATAGCTTTGCTTGGATTTAATGATCTTGGACACTCGGTAACCCAAACTTACAATCATTTCTACATTGTCCAGAAATGAACAAAAAATCAATGTGGGAAGTTCAAAAAAAATTTAAGATTTTTGTCCACGGGACATCGAATCCTGCCATCTTGCGGCTGCAAGGCGTGTGAAACTATGGTCGTTAAATGCGAACTTGTTCTTTAAGGAACCTCACCAGTTGACTAAATTCACTTCATAGGTCCACTTAAACAATATTTTGCAGAGAACAATTCACTTTAAAGATCTAATTGTAGTATTTGGGGGCTTACAGACAATGTGGCCTTATTCGCTAACGAAGCCCGATTTTTTCAGATTTAGGGTGTTCGTCAGGGCATGTTCTCTCTAAAACGAAGTCGGTGAGCCCCCATTTTTTTTTTTTTTTTTTTTTTTTTTACATTTCTGAGATGACTAACTCATCATCATCTTACAGTGGTAAAAGCCTCAGAAAAATATCAATGTTGGAACATTTTCGCGCGAACATCCTTAATGTCGTTATTGATTGCCTCGTCAGCACTCGCCATGGATCTGGTGATTACATCACGACAGCTAGTGTCAATAATGAAAGTGTAAAATACAAAAAACCCATAAAGTAAAGAACCTTTCACCTGGATCACGAAAGCCTTAATCTAGGATGCTATGAACATACCACAAACACAAATTATTCCACCTTTAACAGACAGTATGCAAAAGAACTAAATGCAAGATAGCTGCGTCATGTATAAAGGAATAACTCAGTGTACCGTATTTTACCTACTTCTACGGAATTCTGGCTGTCTCCGTTTGTTATCTTCGGGAACGCCCAATGATCAGGCTACCACAACTGAAAATGAAACCCTGCGATACAGCTTTGAATCCGTCAGAGTTATGACTATTTAACTGATTTGCTCGTGCTTACTTTCTTACCTACCTGACAACCTGCTTAATTTCTTACTGACGTACGTAAGTAGTTAAGCACGTTAATATGTACCGTAACCAATCAGGAGGCCGTACATATCATTAAAAATGGCGAAAAAGGGCTCTCGACCAATCAGATTGCAGCATTTTGCTCATTAGCATAAAAGGCGCGAAATACCGTTATTTTCTGAACACTTCGGTGTGTCCAGCAGTCTTTTGCACTATGTCATGCGCATGTCCAAATAAGGCGTCGACCAATGCCTGAAATCGAGGTTGTGACGCGCGTGCCCAAATAGGGCGCTAGCCAATGCCTGAAATCGAGGTTCGTGTGGGTGTTATAAAAGGGTTTGCAGGAGTATCGAGTGAGTATTGTTGTTTTGAGATCGGCGACAAGAAGATGTCTTCAGAGGAGAGCAAGACGAAGGTGGAGGTGATTAGTATTCCTTCGGGAGCGTTACCGGCTGTCATTCCGAGAGAGGAGTTTGCATCGAGAGTGTTGGATGCTGTTCGTGACGGTATTCTTGGAAAGATAATGAAGAATGCGGTTTCTGACGCCCTGGATGCCGTTCTGAGGAAAGAAATTGTGAAGCTGGCGGATGAGGTGATGAGGTTCAGAAAAATGCTGTCTGAGAAGATGCTTGCTGACCAGTCCATCTCGTTTAAAGACCCTGTGTGTTTGGAGAAGTTGCCGGAGGGAATTGAGGACGGATGGGAAGCGTGGAAGAGCAGTTGGGACAACAGAGACGAGTTGGCGTACCGAGCGTTTATCAAACAAATTGTAAAATCACCACCACCACCACCAGAATCAGAGGAGTGAAAAAACATTTTTATTCATGCCTGTAACACTAATAAAGATCCTTTAACGAGAGAATGTACATGGTTTGTTGCGTGATTTTTTTCATCGTCTCTATAGGGAATAAAAAAGAAAAAATTTAATGCCCCGACCAGGAATCGAACCTGGGTCTTTGAGGCCACAACTCAACGTCTTAACCATTAGACCATCGAAGCGCTTACCTCTTTAGGACTTGGTTTTGGGGTTGTCATGGGGAGGCAGTCCGAAATTCACGGCTTTGCAATGAGGGCAGAGTCTTTCGGAGGGTTTCAACCGCTCAGTGTGGAGGGCTTTACAGGTTCCGTGAAAGAATTGGTCGCAACAGGGTGTCAGGAAGTAGTCTCTGATACTGTGTTTGAAAGTGTATCCTTCCTTGCACCATAGACATTGAGGGTTAGGAAATCGAGACATGGAGTCTGAAAATAGAACAAAAAACAACTTTTTATTGGTCATTCCACTTATTACAGGGTGGGACGTGTGCACGGTCCTATTGACCGGCGCCCTCTTTTTCTTCGGGATATCAATCAATAAACGATTATTATAGTACTTTCAACCATTGTGACCAAGTAACGATGCGAACCATGATCGACGCGGAGGACAAATTACCCAACGTGTAAAAAAGAAATGTGAATTAAAAATGGGCGGGGCGAGGTTTCGATCCTCGGACCTCTGGGTTATGAGCCCAACGCGCTTCCACTGCGCCACCCTGCCTTTCTTAGAAACTGAAAAAATAATGTGAAATAAAAATCGGAGTGTGTTTTTTACAAAAACTGTGTCTGTCTTTTTCTTAGTTTGGGGTCTGTCCATGAATCAGTATGGCTTCGGCGACTCCTCGTGGGTATTCGTCGATCCATTGAAAGAACTTGCAGGTACGCTTGGGACACTTGAGATAGAGCCTGTCTGGGTTGGACTGGGAGTGGGAGGTGGCTAAGACCAGGGACTTGCTGCATAGACATCGGAAACGAGCCGGGTCGATGTTCCTGTAGCAGGGGTGGGTCTGTTCTTCGACGCGTCTCAGGTAAGTGCCCACCTCTTTGACGCCACAGGTCACATAACACTTGGTGTAGAATCTGGAAGAGGGGCATCGGTAATATTCCCAGGTACCACCGTCTGGGGTTCGCACGCTTCCGTATGTCAGGGGTACCATGCAACGTGGGCAGATGGAATCTTGTGGTTTCAGTTGGTTCAGGAACTGATCGGGGTCGAATTCCTCCAACACTTGGACTTCGGTGAATTCTCCTCGGTCGTCCACTTCAGGGGGTACTTCTACGAGGTCGTCTTTCTTGAATTTGTCGAGTCCCATGGCTTCCAGGACTTGCATGGTTCGAGGAGGTGAGTCTCTGATCACGGTCATGCATCCGCCTTGAATGGCATGTAGCTTTTCTGTATGATGAAGATAGAGTTAGTATCCCATCAAGGTGTTTTCACGTTGCATGGTTTCTAGGATATGGGTGGTTTTTCGCACGTTCTTGGGGGTCGGTCTTAGTCTTCGACGTCGATGGTTACTTTTCATTTCTAGTTTAACTTCTTGGCGTTGGATCGAAAAGGCGCTCCAGGGTTCAGAGAAGCCTTTGAGAGGGACAGTGGTCCAACTGACCGAGTCCGGGGTGATCTCTTTGAGGAGGACGCGTTCGTTGAAACGGAGTCTGGCACGAGGTTTTTTAAATAACCATCTATCTAAAGTGGATTGTAGTTGTTTACCTTCTCTTTCCACTCTCTTGGGTAAGTGCAGTTCCAGGTTCTTTTTGTTCAATTTTTTCTTTTTCTTGACGGGCTCGACGTGTGAATCCATGACGACTTCTGCTGAAAAGTGACTCGTGATAGAATGCGTGGTTCGACTTTATGGACGTTTTTGACCAATCAGTGACGTGTGGTGTGATGGGATCATGTGACGGTCTTCGTTCCGATTGGTTTAGAAATGAGCGCGTGATCCGTGAAAGTACGCGTACGGAGTAAATGTGGATCCACGGCGCGGGTATAAAAGGAGCCCGTTGGACGCAGTGAAATCATTCGCGGTGATGAATCCTAGGATTTTGGATGAGAGAGACGTGCAAGAGATCCTTGAAGATCTTAGACAACAGTTGAATCGAGCTTCTGACGTTTTGGATAGAATCGAAAAAGAAGGCGAAAGACCGTTACACGCGAGGATAATTGAATTGGAGTTACGTCTTGTCTCTCCTTTGTACTATAGGCTCCAGAGGCACTTGATTGACTGGGGTGTGCGTAGTTGCTATCCTCATTTGTCGGGCTTGGAGATCACGAAGCGAGCGGATCGAGAAGGAAAGAAGTTTAACGAGTTTGTCTGAGGGTGTCAAGATGACTTACTATAGCAACTCGAACCAGATTCGGGACCTCGTGGAACAGATCGTGGATCTGAAGGTACACACTTTAAGAGATCTCGACGCCATTCCAGATGCCAAGGTGGACCTGTACATTTTTGACAATCTCTTCGAACCGTCAGGTCGAGTACCCGATAGTCTGTGGTCTTTTCAGCTCTTGATGAGACGTCGTCCTGACTGGGGTGGTACGATTTTGGAGATGATGAAGAATAACAAACACGTGTTTTTGTTTTTCGGTGAGTGGTGTCGCGTGATGTACCGAAGTGGTAGCGGTCAATTCAAATTCATTCATTGTAGTGATCCCACCCTGGACGCCGAGCGGGCCTGTTTGATCGCCACGGATAACCTCACGTACAGGATGAGTGAGGCCATCCGTGATCTGTTTGAACCCTTGCGTTTCTCTCGTGACCTATCACGACGGGTGTTGGAGGCAGACGAGAGTCCCATGGTGAAGTCGTTACTGACTTTCAGCAAGGGAGATTACAAGGAAACGTGTCTGAAGTTGGAAGAGTTGATCTACGATATCATGCATCAACGTGATGTGTGGAAGGATCGGTTTTTCTTTCGTGCCATGGACACTGATCGGGAGGACCTGTGTGGTGAGTGTAAAGAGAGTATGCGACAAGCATTCTATGCGAAGGGGGACGAGCAGGAAGCCCTGAAGTGGAGACCCGGTAAAGGGGAATGTTGTTGGAGAAATTGTAAATATTATGCCATGGATACCTACGAGGAAGACTGTGATGATGAGTATGGACGAGATCTTAAGAACATGGAACATGTTGATTACTTTACAGATTCAGACTAAGTCTTTTCTTCGCCTTCTTTTTCGTGTTATCCAATCAGAGTCGATTTTTCGTAAGAACCAATCAGGCACGACGTTTTTGTACCTATAAGAAAGTGTGAATAAAGAATTGGGTTCAAATCATTATGTCTCATGCTTTGAGTTGGTTGATCTCGAGAATGTGTACGACCCTAGCCGATCGATGGTGTTGGACGACCTTGTGTTCCAAGTGCACTAGTGTCTACGAGCGATACGGTCGGGGTGAACCCATCCCCGACCATTTCAGCGATTCGCCCTTGGAGGTGTTTGACTATACCGACGTCGAACCCAACGTGATGCGTTTTGTGGTTTATATCTTGTGGTTGAAACGGCAACCCGATTCATTTAAGAAGTATCTCGAGGTACGGGAGCAACGTTTCGAGTTGTGGAGACAGTGCGTGTACAAACTTTTTCGACTATGAAGAAGAAAAGTCAAAAGAAGAAGCAAAAGCCGCTTTCGACCGGAACGTTACTGGGACGGTATCGGGATCCTTCCAGACCCGGTAGTCTGGGCGGTCTGACGCGATTCGCCCAGGCCAATAAGATCTCGGTACGACGTGCTCGCGAGGTCCTGCAACGGGATTTGGGGTACACGTTGCACAAACCCAGACGTCGTCGTTTTCCCACGGTCCCGGTGGTGGTGTTCGGCATCGACGAGCAGTGGACGGCCGACCTGATCGAGGTGATCAATATTTCGAGGTACAATCGAGGGTATCGTTATCTCTTGACGGTGGTGGACGTGTTTTCCAAGCACGCCTGGGTCCAGCCCTTGAAGAGCAAGACGGGTAAAGCGGTGACGGAAGCCATGGCTAAGATCTTGAAAGGCGGTAGAAAACCCATCAATCTCCAGACGGACGACGGGAAGGAATTCTACAACAAGACGTTTCAGGATTTGATGAAGCAGAAAGGTATTCATCATTTTTCGACGCGCGGGGATACGAAATCCAGTGTGGTGGAACGGTTCAATCGGACCCTGAAGGAACGTATGTACCGGTACTTCACCGTGAAGAATACGATGACGTATGTGCCCGTGTTACAAGATCTGGTCCGAGGGTACAATCGATCGTATCATCGCAGTATCAAGATGGCTCCCGATCAAGTGACTTTAGCCAATAGCGAGGACGTGTGGGAGACTCTTTACGGAAAAAAGAAAAAAGGGAAAAAATCGAGACGACCTCCACTGAAAGTCGGGGATCGTGTGAGACTGAACAAGAAGTTCCGTCAATTCAAGAAAGGGTATTTACCCGGTTGGACCGAAGAGGTGTTTGTGATACGCCGAGTGCGTCCTGGGAAGGTCACCACGTACAAGGTGGAAGAATGGGACGGCACGGCGGTCGAGGGCACGTTTTACGCGCAAGATTTGCAAAAGGTGGACGTGAAAGACGACGATCTGTTTCGCATCGACAAGATCGTCAAACGAAAAGGGGATAAAGTCTTGGTGCGATGGAAAGGTTGGCCAGTCAAGTACGACAGTTGGGTGGATAAAAAGGGACTGTACGTGACCCAAAAGCCCAAGACGAAAAAATGAAAGACTTTTACGTGCAGTTGCTGAGCAATGCCAGCACGAGCGAGTTCACGGACAACAAGGCCCACAGTTTCAAGAACCGTCTGCCGTATCCGCTCCTGTTTGAATCCGACAAGGAATGGAAAGTGGGATTGGCGAGCGTGTCTTACCCGATTCCTCCGTCACGACCGCATCAAGTACCCGTCACTCAAGCGCACGACTTTGAAGACGACGACTACGTGTTCGGTATGGATTGGACCATTGAAACGTTCAGGTTGCAGGACGACGGGATTACGTGGCGTCCATATCGTTACCCCGTGACATTTTACGTCACCGGGAAGGAACTGAACAGTGTCCGACACAAGGTGACGAGCGGTAAATCTCTCATGCAATACCTCATCCATCGTTTTCACGAACGGCTGTATCATTACATGGATCGCGCCAACGAAAGTCTGCGAGCGCCGGACGGGAAAAAATACTACCCCGTGTTCCGATGGGAGGGGAACGATTTGATTATCGACAACACCGACACGTTCCTCGACGAGTCCGGAGACAGAAAACGTCCCAGAGTGTATTTTGGTACTAAACTGGTCAAGAAGTTGGGTTTGATTCGCGAGGAATCGTATTACTCCGTTCACTTGGACGTGAACATGATCAAGGTCTTTCCCAACGACAAAGTCCCGTCTGATTTCAAGAAAGACTGGACCAACCATGACAGCAATCGATCTCGTGAATTTTGGAATTTGGACAGTCACGGGACGTTACAGCTCAGTCCCTATTGCAACTGGCGCTTCAGTTACTTGGACGAGGAATACGCCAAGACCTACAATCGTGGAGTCGTCGTTCATCCGGACCTCCCTCCGCCTCGCAGTCCCATGTACCTGTATTCGAATGTGGGTCGTAGCACCATCACGGGGAATCGCGTGACGGATCTCTTGAGAGAAGTCCCCCACGACCCGACCAAGACGACGTACGAGCCGAATCAGATTCAATATAAACCCGTGCGCAGCAACGTTTTGGATATAGTGGAGGTGCAATTGGCCGAGAACGACGGACGATTGGTGGACTTTACATCGGGCGTGACGTCGGTGACATTACACTTCAAGTATGAATGAGTCTGTCGACGACTTTTACGTGCAACTGATGAGCAATGCCAGCACGAGCGAGTTCCCGGACAACAAGGCCCACAGTTTCAAGAATCGTCTGCCGAACCCGTTGCAGTTGAGAGAGTCGGGCTGGAAAGTGGGTATCAGCGACCTCTCGTTTCCGTCCGCGACGCGTAAGATGGACTTGAAAGATTCTCTTCTGTTTGAAATCTGGTGGATCGACATGGTGAACGCCTCCATAAACCTATACACGCAGGTCTCTGGAGTGACGCGAGAAAGCGATTTGGAATTCACGCCTAGGACTGGTACCGAGTTACTGAACGCGATACGAGATCGATACCTGCATAGGTTGAGATCTAGAACGGATGCCGACGTGACGATGTACAAGAAAAAGAGTAAACCCAACGATCCCACCGAATTGCTGTACACGGTCATGCATCGGGCCGAGCATGGAGAATGCGTCCTGGACAATTCGAGAACGTGCCTCAGCCTCCTGATCAATGGTAAACGCGTCTACCCGCAAATGAACATCGGCATCGAATTGGCCAAGAAGATGAAATGGGTGAAGATGGGAAGATTACAGAACGGACAACCGGGTTACGTCTTGGGACCCCACCTGAGGAAAGAATTTCCCACGGAAGTCGTACCCACGGCCACGGACTTGTTCATAGCGCAGAATGACGGGGACGAGACATTTTACAAGATCGACCCGGACACCTTACATTTGAGTTGTTTCATCAATTGGGTGTTCACGGACCTGGATCGCAGTTACGAGGAAGCGTTCGGTCACGAGCGTCGTTCCTTGTTCGTGTATTCGAATGTGGGACAGAGTATGGTGACGGGAAATCAAGTCACGGACATGTTGAAACAGGTGCGTTACGATCCGGACGTGGTCGACCTTCAACCGAGACACATTCTATATCTACCGGTGCGCACGACCTTTTTGGACATTGTCGAGACGCAGGTATCTGAGAACGACGGGCGACTGGTGGACTTTGCGTCGGGCGTGACCACGATCACGTTGCATTTCAAGAAAGGATGAGTGATTTTTACGTCAGCTTACCCAGTCACAGCAGTAAGAGCGAGTTCCCGGACAACAAACCGAACCATTTCAAGATCAGGTTACCGCACCCCTTACGCCTGAATGGAGACGGAGGCTGGAAAGTGGGATTGAGTAGCATCGCCATGCCGGATGCCCACGTGAGGCTGCCTTCCTTGACGCCGAACGATCCTGATAAAAAAGTCACCTTGGCCTTTTCCGCATGGAGACGCATAGAATCGACTAGCCACTACATGTATGGAGAAGCTTACTTCGATACGGAGGACCTCAAGAAGGTGATTCACAACGTGGACGGTGTTGGACTCATGAAATCCATGATCGCCTATTTCGATCGACAACGCGTCTTCAAGTACAACGGACCCAAATTAGGATCCAAATATGTCACGAGTGATGGGAAAAGAACCTACGTCAGGTTCAAGTGGGAAGGCGAAGACCTGGTCACGGACAACGAAAACATCTTACGTCCGATCAAAGACATGCCTGCATTACACATCAATGTCGACCTGGCTTGTAAAATGGGATGGCTCGAAAAGAACGCCAGCGGTTATAATCTGGGGCCTAACTTGCAGAGCGAATTCTTCAAAGATGAAATTCCCAACATTGGTGTCGCCGGGGACTTACACGACTCGGATGGATTACCTGTTTTTTGGACGGTCTCAACCTATTCAACGGGAAACAGTTATTTGAAACTCAGCATCTATTGCAATTGGCGTTTTCTGAACCTGAACAAGGCGTTCGAGGTGGTGGTGGGAAACAGGTCGCGCTCTTTGTTCGTCTACTCGGACGTGGCTAGAAGTGGCGTGGTGGGAAATCAGGTCACGGATTTACTGAGAGAGGTCAACTTGATCCGAAGAGGTGCGGGTGTCCAGTATTTCGAGCCTTACCACATTCAATATATTCCCGTGCGCAAAGACCTCATCGACATAATAGAGGTGCAAGTGGCTGAGACAACTGGAGAACTGACGACCTTTGGAGCTGGCAATACGATCGTGACGTTACACTTTAAGAAAGAATGATCGGCGGAACGCTGGTACGATTTCAGCCCGATAAAATAAAGCAATCCGGAGACGGATTCGGCATGGCTTGGAGAGGTGTCAAGAAACGCGGTCCCGGCATTCTACGAGACTTTATCACCGAGGCTGCCACGGAGGGTCTGAAAGGTTTAAATTCGGGCGGTAAGGGAGGAAAGCCCAATTGGAGAGGTGGACTCGCCGGGGTCAAGAGAGGAGCGACACGAGCCGTGAAACGTAAAGCGACGCAAGAGATCAAACGGGCGTTGGCGAAAAAAGTGAGAAAAGACCTCTTTGGAGTATGAATCCCATTTACTCGAGGCGCGTGAGACTTATTCCGATACGACGAACGTATAAAGGCGGATCGATCTTCCCGTCCCGATCAAAACGCCCGAACTATCGTTGGGTGCAGTCGGCCCTGAGACGGAGACGAAGACGACGACGTAGACGATGACGGACCTCGTGGCTCATGCCCGGTCGGCGGGGGTTCGTAACCCTCGCCTGAACATGTTCAGTACCCCTCCCACGGATGTCAGCATGTCGTCTCGACGGTTGGTGAGAATCAACCCGTTCAATACGGGGATCAACCCCGTGACCTTCCAAGTCGATCCTCAAGAAGACTTTATCGACTTGAACGAGAGTTTCTTCGAAGTGGAATTGACCGTCAAGAAAAGTAACAACACGAATCTGTTGACAGCGGATGTCATGGGACTCGCCAATAATCTGGCCCACACCCTCTTCAAACAGATCAATGTGAGATTGAATGGGACTCTCATCAGCCCCCAGACGGATACTTACCACCTCAAAGCCTACATCGAGACCCTGTTGAACCACGACCGAGACGACGGTGAATCGATCCTGACACCCAGCGGATGGTACAACTGTCTCGGTGTACCCGACGACGGAGATGCCGATGAATTGACCGCCAATATGTTGGATTTTGGCACTCCTCATGCTCATTATACTGCTTTACCTCAAGATCTCAAGAACGTGGTCCAGGGACGAGCCCAGTTTCTAGATGGAGAAGCCGTGACTTTGAGGTTCAAACCTTTCCTGGAAGTGTTTCATCTCAGCAAATTACTGTTACCTGGCGTGCAGATCCAGATCGACATGTACTTCAATGCCCCAGCCCTGTGGACCATCCGATGGGACGGTGCTAGTACTCTCAGACTGACTGAAGCCGACGTGAAAGTGAGATTGTTCCTGTCTCAAGTGAGAGTGACTCCCTCGGTGTACCGAGAGATCATGACCAGCCTGAAAGGTGGAAGAGTGGCCACTTACCCCACGGTGAGAGGTGAAATTCGCACTTACTCGCATCCCAACGACAATCGTCATTTCGAGTGCAGCAATCCTTTCCACAGTAAGCTACCTAATAGACTAGTGGTGTTGTTGATGAAACAAACTGCCTTCAACGGAACTGTGACGATCAATCCGTTCAATTTTGGAAAATTCAATCTGGCTTCCATCAAACAATTGGTGAGAGGTGAAGAGTACCCCTACGAGACCTTGGAGCTCGATCACGCTGGGGACAGTAAAGATCAGAGAGGTTACTACAGATTCCTCCAAGCCTCAGGAGCGTTGTGCAGGGGAAAAGGAAACATGGTCCGGAAAGTGGATTGGGGGGACGGCAAGAGATGCAACATGTTTGTATTTGACAACACGGCCAATGGATGTTTGGACAGTCCAGTGTTGAACCCCAAGCAAGAAGGTGAACTGCGTCTGGTGATCGATTTTGGAGCCAATCCGGGAGAAAACCTGACCATTTTGTTGTACGGCGAATTCGAGAATTTGCTGGAGATCAACGAGAACCGAGTCGTCATCTACGACGTGTACCAATGAGAAGAAAAAATGGAGAAAGTAGCCTTGAATAATATACAATTGGATCATTTGGCCCGGACGAATCCGTCCCTACGCTGTGTCTTTTACGGCACGGTCCCTTGCGATCGGCTTCCAAGGACAGTCCCTCAAGAAGGACCGACCGCTTACATCGTGAACACGGACCCTCACGATAAACCGGGCGTGCATTGGATCGCTTTGTGGGCCGACAAGAACAAGTGCGAGATCCTGGACAGTTACGGTCTACCGTTGGACGCGTACGGAACCGCCGAACCGATCCAAGCATGGTTGGATCGTCATTTCAAGTACCAGATTCACAACGGCAAGAGTCTGCAGTCCCTGTTCAGCCAGAGTTGCGGCGGTTACGCCCTGATGTTCCTGATCGACCGAGCCGAAGGTCGGGACATGAACGAGTTCTTGAATCGTTTTAAGAAAAACGAGTTTGTGGAGAACGATCGTAAAGTAGGACACATGGTAGAACGTCTGATCGTGGACGAGTTGGCCTGGCGCAAGATTTGTAAAACCCCGTGTCACCAGGACACGCGCGGTTCCTCCCGAGGAGTGCGTCATTTGTTATAAAGTAAGCTGTTCGAAATAAAAGAGGTTCATTTTTGAAAAAGAGGTTGTGTGGTAGTCATGGCTCTTCAGTTTCAAGGGCATAGACATTTGGACGACGTGATAGCCAGGTTAGAAAAACGCTATGGAAAAGCGGGTGGAAAGACGCCTCAACCCAGTGAGGCTCATTTCAAGAAAAACCAACCGCCAAAACGACAACTCAATCTGAACATACTTCAACCCGCCAGAAGACAAGTGTCTTTTCAACCGCCGTCCGTCCTGGACACCGGTGCATTACCGGCGACGGTGACCACGCGTAGGAAACGCAAGAGAGCCGCCCCTGCCATGCCGAAGCTTTCCGAGAAGGAAGATAGGAAAAGAAGAATGAAAAAGAGGCATTGGTACGAGGACAAGTTCGGAGATTTGAGTAAATTCGCCAAGAAAAAACCTCGAAAAAAGAGATCGGCGCCTGCCAAGAAAAAAGGGCGTCCCAAGAGAGCCGCTGCCAAGAGGGCCATGGCCAAGATCAGGAGTCGGGCCAAGAAAAAACCCATCTGTTTCAATCGTAAGGTCACCCTATTGGGTCTGTTGAAACGCATCCCGGCCGTCAAGACCCCATTGGCCAAGTTGTTCAGATAAAAACGGAACGTCTCGAGACCCTGGACCATTTCATGATCATGGAACGACGCAAAGCGTTTCAATTTCACACGCCGTCGAGTTTGTTGATAGCGGGTCCGTCGGGGTGCGGCAAGACGGTGTTCACCACCAAACTGCTCTTGGAGAACGGCGACTTGTTCCAACAGACACCGAAGAGTATTCATTACTGCTACGGCTCGTGGCAAGACGGTTTCCAAAAGCTCAAGAAGGGTGGAGTCAAGTTTTACGAAGGCATCCCCGACAGCGAACAGTTACCCCGATGGTTTCCTGGAGGGGGTGTGTTGGTCTTGGACGATCTGATGGACGAGGGTGGTAACGACAAGCGCGTGTTGGATCTCTTCACCAAACATTCGCATCATCGGAACATCACGGTGATCTACCTGTGTCAGGATCTATTCCCCAACGGAAAATTCGCCAAGACCATTTCCCGCAACGCGCATTACATCGCGGCCTTCAAGAACCCTCGGGATCAGTTGGGGATACGAAATTTACTTCTGCAATCGTTTCCCACGCAATGGCAGGAGGTGTTGGACACGTTTCGCAAGGTCACCGATCGACCTTACGGTTACATGCTATTGGATCTTCATCCAGCCAGTCAGGACGATCAACGTGTCCTCAGCCATGTGTTAAAAGACGAAGGATTCGTCCGATGCCATCAGTTTGCAACCCCGTCATGTTGAGGAGCGAGGTCGAGTGGTTTCCGCTATTCATTCACCTGTGTAAAAACAGGCTCAAATACATCATGAACCCCCACGAGCTGGACTACGAACCGATGAGACAGGTCACGGAATGCGAGAGTTACCGTCAAGTACGGTCCATCATCAACGCATATAACGGTGAAGGTTTCGATTATTTGGTTCATAAACAACGAGAACTCGCCGAGAAGAAGATAGAAAGAGAAAGGTACATGGATAAAAATGAGCTCTTATGGTAGTGACGATTTCAACTTCTCGGCTCTGGAAGATTATTCGCCTTGGGGGACACCGGCTCGGACGAGTACTCCGATTCCGCCTGCCGCGGGTGTGGGTACGAGTCTGAACACGCCTCCTTCACCGCGATCGTCACTGGCAACACCGCCCCTGCCCAATGTCTCGCCCGTCGGAGTGGGCACCGCTGGCTCGGGTGCACCGCAGACCAACGTCACGGTGGGTGTCGGCAGTGCTGGATCGGTGTCGCGCGCCAATGTCACGGCAGGTGTCGGGGCACCCAGGATATCAATGTCCACACCTTTGGCACGAGCCGTTCGAGGAGGGAAACGACCGAGACGCGTCCCACGTCAAAATACACCCACGTCCTCCAGTGATTCCGGCAGCCGCAGACGAAGTAGCGCTAGTGGTAGCGGTAGTGGAAGAGGCAGAGGCAGAGGCAGAGGCGGAGGTGGAGGTGGAGGCGGAGGCGGAGGTGGAGGCGGGAGTGGTAGTGACTCCACACCGCCTTCGTCGATTCGATCGGGTCGAGGAGGAAGAAGAAGGAGGCAAGGAGACCATGTTCTCGACCAAGCCCAGATGCAACAACAATTGGAAGAGATTTTGCGCCAACAACAGACGGCCGCGGGTCGTCGCATTGCGGGCATCACGACCACCAACACGATTACGACCCCCTATAAAAACGGACAACGTCCTACCGTCACACGCAATTCGACCAGTGTACGTAACTGAGAACAACAACCATGAGAAGACGCCGTCGTCGACAGAAAAGGAGAAAGCAATGGGGCGGTGCTCTTGCGAATGCCCTGTCTGCGATGTTACCCATTGGTAAAGGGGCCGCCTTGGGATTGGCCAAAGCGTTGGGTGGTCGCGCCGTGAAAACAGGCATCCGAGCTGGAACCGCCGCTGCCATTGGTGGTGTGGGAGTGGGCGTGGGTCGAGCGATCCGAAGACTTGTGAGACTTAAGAAAAGACGACCCCCTCGTCGATGAAAAACCATTCGAATCAAGATGTTGAGGAGTGAAGTCGAGTGGTTCCCCTACTTTTTGCATCTATGTCGATGCTCTCGCTCTTACTGGGATGCGACCAGCATGGATCACGAAGACATGAAACGCATCGCGGACGAGTGCGACAGTTACCGACAGGTCCAGGACATCCTGAACCAATCCGTAGAAACCGCCTTCAAGGACGAGATCTGGGAATACAAGCAACAAGCTAAAAGGATCGAACGTCCCGACAGAAAGTCAGACTACGTTTGGCACTGGTTAGAGAAGAGTCATGAGTACTTCTGTCTGTTTATTGGATGAACCTTTCAACACCGTGGTGGATTTGGATTCCCTGAAACGTTTGGACGTCTTGTACGCTTTCTACCACAAGTATTGGTGGTGTCGAAGGCAGATGTTCGGTTACTACAAATTGTGCAACGCCATTCTCAACGGACTGGCCTTACTGACGGTGGCCGTGAGTATCGTCTTGGGATCCGTGTGGAAAGACGGGTACACGGTGGTAGGATTGACGGCTTTCGCCACCTTACTGAAAGGATGGAACGATTTCAAGAAGTATTCGTTCAAGATGGACATGGCCCAATTCGCTTACACGACGTACGAAAAGACGTTGACTGAACTCAGGAACTACGCTTTGGGTGGCGTGGAGGAATTGGATGGGTTTTTGACCAAGATGCAAACGTTGGACGACGTGGTGACGGATTTTACATCTCCCACGTACGACCGATACGTTCGAGACTACGCCCTACGATTTAGGCACGTGCCGCTATAAAAAATGACATCTCGGGCATCCTCTTCATTCAGAACCAACATGCCCAAGAGGTCGAGGAGAAAGAAAGCGTCTTCGAGAAGGCGTAAAACCGCTAAAACCACTAAAAGAAGACGGTACCAAAGGGGAGAAGGGATCGGCACTGTGGTGGCGGGTTTACCCAAGGCGGCTTGGGGTATCACCAAAGGCATCGAAAGCCTGAGAGCCAAACAAGAAGCTAAACATACCAAAAGGATGTTGGAACGGATGAGACGAGGTGAGAAGTGGGATAGCAGTGGCGAATCGTTCCGATGCTCCATCATGTGAAAAAATAAAAGGACGAGGATCGGCGTCGTACACCTCACTCGACACCATGACAGCACGGAGGAGGAGGAGACGAAGAAGGAGACAGAAAGGGGGTGATTTGGCGAGTATGATGAGAGCAGCGGGTTTGGGTTCTTTGGCTGGACCCTTCGGTTTAATGAACAAACATATCCATAAGAACAGGGGAAAGATCGAAGGAGTCTTACGCAGGATACCCTTTCAAACGGCCTTCAGGCGTCGAGGAAAGCGATAAAAAGAGTACACCAATCCGCTCGTACGCATAAGTCCACGATGAAGCGGTTACGACGACAACGTCCTTTCCTGACGCGCGTCCTGAAAGAAGCCAATCGAAACAAACGTCAACGGATGTTGCAATTCGCCGACAAAGATCAGATCAACGCCATCAGCGAGATGGTTCTCAATTTGCTGAAAAAGAGGATCCCCATCAACGCAACGACTTATGGGAAACTGAAAAGACATAAAAACGTTTTGCGAGAAGTGGGTAGACGCAAAAACTCCCTCAAGCGTCGAAGAGAACATCTCCTCACCCAAAACGGAGCGGGGTTCTGGAGCGGATTGCACGGTTGTTTCAAAGCATGTTGTGTACGGTGAAAGGACGCAGTGAGGACGGTTACCCGCTGGAGGGGATCGACGTCATACCCAATTTCCCACCGAGAGAAGACGAGTCCCACAATACCATTCCTAAACTCGTGCAGTTGTTGCAAGACGCCAATCGTCGCGAAGCCCGATGGAAAGACTCGTACGAGTACTTGAACAAGAGGTACCACGACCTGTATCAAGAATACATGGCTTTAAAGTTCAGTGACTTCTGCCAAACCTGTCAAACGAAACGAGATACCACGCCGCCCGGTGGGTGCATCGAGTTGTGCAGGGAGTGCGGTAAAGGCAAGCGAACCGTTCAAAGTCTCGAACTCGAGTTGGAAAAGAAAGACGAATCCATACGGTACTGGCAAGACTGTTACGAGACGGCCTTGAGAGAATTGTCCGAGTTTCCTGACACGACCTTGAGTCAGAAGGTATGAACGAAGTCATGATGGTGCCCGTTCAAGAATTCAATCGTCTGCAAGATTATTACAAGGGGAAGATCAGCCAGAATGCCTTGTTGAACAAAGCCGGACGTCTGGCCGCCGAAGAACATCTCATCCTGAACGACAAACGCATCCCCGACAGCATGGCCGTTAAGATGACCAAACCCATCGCCTCTGAGGAAGGGAAACTGGTGAAACGTATACGGACGGGTAAAAGCGGTCCCATCTCGTACCAGGGAACGACAGAACCCGAAGGCATGGTCGACGCACCCGTCGAAACTCTGTTGAAACAGATCCTCAAGGGAGTCAACCAACCAGCCGCAGCCCCCGTGATCATCCCGCCACAACCCCTTTCTACGACAGGACTGAAAAAGGAGCTGAAAACCCCCATACCCTCCACGTCAGGTTTTAAAAAGGAGAAGAAAACCCCCAAACCTACCATTCCACCCAAACCAGTCACGCTAGGTAAAACTCCCCTATCGTCCAAGAAAAAAGCACCCATCTCCGATAGAGCCAGACGTGTACTGAAATCACTCGGTATCGACTACGACGACGGTGGTTACAGTCCCAAAGGCAAGGCAAAGAAGTACAAGAAGGCCAAACTGTCAGCCGCAGAAAAGTTACAAGCAGGGTGGGAAGATTTCGAAGACCCCTGGAGAAGGGGACTGGACTATGACTCGGATTAAGAAGAGGAAAAAGGCACCTCCACCCCCGAGGAGAAGTACCCGACGTCGCCGTCGCCAACGAGGGTATGGGATCGACATCCAAAAATGGTTGGCCAAGACTGGGATCGAGTTTCATTGGCCCGGTTATCAGTACATGGGACCTGGTACCAAACTGAAGAAACGTCTGGCGCGTGGAGACCCCGGGATCAACCGTCTGGACCGACTGGCCAAACAACACGACATTGACTATTCCAGGGCCAAGAACTTACAGGACAAATGGGATGCCGACACTAAGATGATCCAGGCCATCGACAAATTACCCGGACGTAAAACCATGACAGAACGCATTGTTAAGAAAATCATGCAAACCAAGAAACGTTGGAAATTGTAAAACCTTTTATTGTTGTTGTAATTAAAAGTTACACACGCTTTGTTGTTTTTCAAAAAAGAGTCTCTTTTTTTTCTTTAAGACGAAAATAAATAACGTTCCAATTGATCCATAAAGTCGTTGGAGACTGGGAGATGACACAAGTTCTGCTCTACTGTGTCTTCGCGCTCGAACTGCGCGAACCATCTACCCATGTCGTGAAGCATGGATGTCATCTGATCCAGCTCCCTAGCCACTTCTACGATCCTCTCTTCCATTTCCTGTTCTTTTCGTATTCGTTTCCGTCTTTCCTGCATTTGAGTCACTCTATTTTCTTCTGCCTTTTTTCTATTTTTTCTGATTTCGGAAAGTCTCCGTTTTACAGGGTCTTCTGACTCTGACTCTGACTCTGAGCCTGATGAAGGGTTGGAGGCAGAGGAGGAGGAGGAGGAATAAGACAATCGTCTCCCACGACGTTTCGGTGGAGGGTCTTCTGGTTCCGCTAACGCGCGTTCCAACTCTGCCACCAACCCTTCATCAGGCTCAGAGTCAGAGTCAGAGGAGGAGGAGGAATAAGACAATCGTCTCCCACGGCGTTGCGGTGGGGGTGATGCTGGTAGTGTTGCAGTAGTGGTGTTTGTGCTCTTATAGGCGGCGGTTGTGGTGTTGGTGGATGACGGTAGTGCTCTTTGTGGTGGTGGTGATCTTAGTGTTACTGCTCTTAGTGGAAATGGTGGTGGTAGTGATGCAGTAGTGGTGCTTGTGCTCTTATCGGCGGCGGTCGTGGTGGAGGCGTAGGTGATGGCGCTTTCATTAGAAGTGGCCGTGGTGATGGATGATGATGATGATGATGATGTTATCGAGCAACCCGGAAACAAACCTCTAAGAATTTCATCCGGATCATACATATCCTCATTCCTCACCTCACGCCTCTTGTCCTTGCGTCGGTCCCAACGTCTTCTTTCTTGTTCTCGAGCTTTTTCTGGGTTTTTCCTCCTCCACTCTCGTTTGTACTCTCGAACTTTGTCGGGGTTTTTCCTCCTCCACTCTCTTTTGTACTCTCTAGCTCTTTCTGGGTTCCTCTTACTCCGCCCTGGGGTTTTTGCGGTGGGCCTGAAATCGATCAACACAATACGGGCTCTAAACAGACTCTGAAGAATCTCATTCCGATCGTGCGTGTTGCCCTTCCCTTCCCAACGATTTAGTGCATCGCGCGCCATGTCGTACATACTTGTCTTGTCCTTGCGTCGAGCACGATATCGTCTCTTCTGTTCTCGAACTTTCTCAGGATTCTTCTTTTTCCACTCTCTTACAATCTCTCTTGTTTTCACTCTCTTTCGTTTTAACGCTTCGGTGGAGCTGGCAGGCATGGTCTTTCGTAATGGACGGTCAATACAAGTTCTAAAATGGGTGTGGAAAAGGTCATAAGATTATTCATTAATATCTCAGCAAATATTTACAGGAGAATAATCTACTATATCTCATTTAAAAGAGCATAAAAAATACTCTCTAGAAAAAAAGTTTTCCTTCATGGAAGCTAGTAGTAATTTTTAAACAATTTAAATAAATTAAACTTCACAAAAAAAAAAAAAAAAAAAAAAAAACACACTCCGATTTTTTTATTTCTAATAAAGGCAGGGTGGCGCAGTGGAAGCGCGTTGGGCTCATAACCCAGAGGTCCGAGGATCGAAACCTCGCCCCGCCCATTTTTAATTCACATTTCTTTTTACACGTTTGGTAATCTAAAAAAAAAAAAAAAATCACAAAAAAAAAATCACAAAAAAAAATCACAAAAAAAAAAAAAAAAAAATCTCGCATTTCCGTCACCATGGCAACAGCCAGTTGAATATTAACTCGAATCGAGTTACGCGTCTTTTCGAAAAGTGTGTTTACTCAACAAAACGAAGCTTTTTTCCAAAGTTCCTGAGCTCTACGATCCCAAAAACGATTCAGGACACATAATTCAAGAATTATTTGAGATTGCAAACGGAAAAACGGCGGTCCGAAGGGAATTTGAATTTGAATTTGAATTTGAGTAGCACATGGCGAAGGTCATGCAAGCTCACTTACCTAAAATTTTCGCTTCTAATTTCTTGCTAACCGTAAAATTACATTCGTATTTACTTCAAATTTCTTGCTAACCGTAAAATTACATTCGTATTTACTTCAAATACCTTTAGGACGTTGAAATGATGCACTTGACTTGACTTGACTTGACTTGACTTGACTTGACTTGAGTGATTTCGCAATGTCGTCGTCATGTAAGCCACATTGAAGCATTCCACGTGAAACTAGTCATGTGAAGATCGGGGACGGCGCGGATTCGCCTTATAAAGATCTGCCCAACCAAGTCACGTGTTAACCAGACCCAGGGGATAGGGGGGTATACCCCCCCACTCGGTCGGAGACTGGGGGCGGGTTGAGTGGGGATTACCCCCTATACCTTTCTCAGTCGGAGACTGGGGGCGGGTTGAGTGGGGATTACCCCCTATACCTCTCTCGGTCGGAGACTGGGGGCGGGTTGAGTGGGGATTACCCCCTATACCTCTCTCGGTCGGAGACTGGGGGCGGGTTGAGTGGGGATTACCCCCTATACCTTTCTCAGTCGGAGACTGGGGGCGGGTTGAGTGGGGATTACCCCCTATACCTCTCTCAGTCGGAGACTGGGGGCGGGTCGAGTGGGGGTTACCCCTATACCTCTCTCAGTCGGAGATTGGGGGCGGGTCGAGTGAGGGTTACCCCCTATACCTCTCTCAGTCGGAGACTGGGGCGGGTCGAGTGGGAGTTACCCCTATACCTCTCTCAGTCGGAGACTGGGGCGGGTCGAGTGAGGGTTACCCCCTATACCTCTCTCAGTCGGAGACTGGGGCGGGTCGAGTGGGGGTTACCCCCCTATACCCCCTATACCCCCACTCGGTCGGAGACTGGACCCCGTTTCACCGTAGGTATAAAAAAGATCGGTTCGAACCGTTCAAGTCACTCTGAGTTTTTGACTTGTATCGAGCGCTGGAAAAAAATCATGGCACAAGAGCTGACCGACGAGGAGATGAACCAACAGATGGATCAATATGAATCAGTGACCGATGAAGAGATGAACCAACTTATGGATCAATATGAAGCAGTGAGTATGACGTGTACCCCATGTAAGAAAGTCATCTTTAGAACTCTAACCCTAATCTTTTTCATAGAATTACTGGGATTGGTTACCTCCCGAGGTGCAGACTTACATTCTCCATTTACGAGAGGCCCAGGCTCTCGTCGAGGCGCGCGAACGTCAAATCAGGCGAGAGCTTTGTAAAGAGATACGCACCTTCGCCAAGGTCAAAGCAGCATGGGACCTAGGCCCAATCAAAGTGGTTGAACGGATATGCCCACGAAATGGAAATAGGAAAATGCGCGTGTACGGAACCTACGTAGACCAATACAGCAGTATAAGAACCGTATTGTTAGGGTTAGGGTTAGATCGAGCCTATTACCGTGTATGGGGTGTTAAGTATACGTTATTCACCTTACCCCATAGAATGTTACTAGACTACATTTATTAAAAGCAATGTTCGAAACATTTTGTCTCGTTCATGTCCTTTTTACAGAACAGACGGACCTACGACGAAGCCTTCCCCTTCGACGACCGAGTGATGATCCAAACCGGAGGTGGTGGTAACAATACAAGACCCCTCCTAGACTTCGACTTAAGACCCGTAGGCGCTCGACGTCACTGGAGAAACGTCCTCCACAAACAACGATTCGAAGCCACGTTCAGACAACACAGAGACGCGACTCGCGAGGACAATCTAGGCCAAGAATTGACTCGGGCCCTTCAACGATCCATCGAGCAACAAATCGCTCAGGATCCTACCCTGACACCCAACTCCACGGTCCATTTCACCATGCAGTCCCGTGCCTTCACGCACGCCTTTCAGTCCACCACCTTCACAGTGCGAGAATTCGAAGATGGGGGTGAAAGACTAACCGTTTATCTCCAGTCTCTCGCGTCCAAACTCAACTCCAACGAAGAATTCACCCCCGACGACACGTTTACCATGGAAACCACTTTCATACGTACCCCAGGTCCAGGCAGTGGAAAAAAACGATACAGGCCGAGTTGCGCCGCCGTGCGGGGAATCGTCAAACGGTCGATCGTGACGGTCAAAAACAAAGACACCCTCTGCTGCGCACGAGCCATCGTCACCATGAAAGCCCGAGTAGACGCGAACGGAAATACGCGTGACCGTGATTACCGCAATCTCCTACAGGGTCGTCCCGTCCAAGAGCGATTGGCCAAAGACCTCCACCGTCGAGCCGACGTTCCCGAAGGACCCTGTGGTATTCCCGAGCTGCAAAAGTTTCAGGCCGCCTTACCCGGTTACCAGCTCAAAGTCATATCCATCGATCCACCCCACATGCTCATCTACGCAGGACCCGTACCCTCGACCAAGATCATACGTCTCATCAAAGAAGACGATCACTACCACGGATGCAGTTCGTTCCACGGATTCCTCAGTCGATCCTACTTCTGCGACGAATGCAATCGAGGCTACGATCACAACGACTTTCACAACCATCCCTGCCTCGGTAAATGGTGCACCGCCTGCAAACGAAGAGACTGCGCCGATTTCCTCGAGAAAAAACGACCCCTAGCGCCAGGCAAGTTTCCCGAACCCACCATGATCTGTTCACGGTGTAACAGAAAATTCTTCGGTGACCGATGCCACGAGGCTCACCGACAAGTCCCGAGGGGCGACGAATACTCCACCTGCGACACTCACAAAAAGTGCGAGAAGTGTTGCCAAGTCTACGACGCTAAACGCAAGGACAAGCGAGGAATATGTCATCGTCACAAGTGCGAATGGGGTGAATGTAGCATCTGCGAAAAACGAGTCCATCTGCCTACACACCGATGTTACATCCAACGCATCCCCGCACGCGAAGACGAGCCCAAAAGGATACGCGTTCCCCGCAATCAAGTCGAAGGGCGACCCTTCGATGAACCCAGACCCGACGATCCAGACCAGACGACCGTCTGGGTAGACAAAGACCCACCCCTTCAGGTGTACTGCGACTACGAAGCCATCACCGACGAGAACGGGAATCAGACACCCATTCTACTCTGCCTGGAAAGCGACGATGACGATATATTTCACTCCTTCTACGGCGACGATTGCACCTACGAGTTGTTCAATCACCTCGAAGGTCTCGCCGTCGACCGGGACGGTAAGGATCGTGAAGTCATCGCCATCTTTCACAATCTCAAAGGCTACGACGGGATGTTCATCCTGCAACACTGTTACGCCAACCATCGAGAAGTCACCGACCAAATCACCGTCGGCACCAAGATACTGTCGCTGAAATCCGACAGACTGACTTTCAAAGATTCCCTCTGTTTTCTCCCGTTCCCTCTGGCCAACTTTCCTGCCACCTTCGGAATCACCGAACTACACAAGGGATTCTTCCCACACAAATTCAACACCCGAGAAAACCAATCGTACGAAGGTCGCATGCCACCGAGAGACATGTACGATCCCGACGGCATGTCCGCCAAAAAGAAAGAAGAGTTCGAACAGTGGTACCAAGAGAAAGTCGACAACAACTACCATTTCGTACTAAAGGAAGAAATGGAAGCCTACTGCGAGTCGGACGTTAAACTCCTCAAAGCGGGCTGTCGAAAGTTCCGGCAAGAATTCCAACAAAAAGCCGACTTCGACCCCATGGAGAAATGCCTCACCATCGCCTCCGCCTGCCATCGATTCTGGCGCAAGAAACAAGTCCCGTTCGACACCATCGCCTCCAGACCCCCGCGAGGATGGCACGGCGCTCGATCCAATCAGTCCATCGAAGCCCTGAAATGGCTAGCCTGGCAAGAACACTCGTTACCACGCACGGGTCAAGGCGATCGTATCCTCACGGTACGAAACGGCGGCGAAGTCCGACTAGACAATCATCTCGTGGACGGATACGATCCGATCACTCGGACCGTCTACGAATTCCACGGATGTCTATGGCACGGATGTCCTAACTGTTTCCCGCGACAACGCAACCGATATCCCATCCATCACGCCGATCGCACCATGCAGGAAGTCCACGAGGCCACACTCCGCAAACACGACCTTCTCCGTCGTCAAGGTTACCAGCTCAGCGTCAAGTGGGAATGCGAGTGGAACCAAGAAGTCAAAACCAACCCTGCTCTCAGACAGTTTCTATCCACATTCGAAATCGTCCAACCGCTCGAACCCCGAGACGCTTTCTTCGGGGGACGCACGAACGCTGTCAAACTGCATCACGAGGCCGTCGTGGCTCAAGGAGAGCAAATCAAGTACATCGACGTGACGTCACTCTACCCGTGGGTCAACAAGGGAAGTAAATACCCCATAGGACATCCACAAATCATCGTCAATCCCGACGACCAAGACATCCGTCACTACTTCGGTAAGGCCAAAGTGGACATTCTACCACCTCGCGGACTTTACCATCCCGTTCTACCTTTTCGGCACGAGAAAAAACTCATCTTCCCACTCTGCCGATCGTGCGTGGAAGACGAAATGAAAAAACCACTCCACGAGAAATCACAACAATGCTCTCACACGGCCGAGCAACGCACGCTACGAGGGACCTGGTGCACCCCCGAAATCGAGAAAGCCGTTGCCATGGGATACACGATCATCAAGATCCACGAAGTCTACCACTTCCCTGAAAGACAACGCCGTACGGGACTCTTTGCCGATTACGTGAACACCTGGCTAAAAATCAAGCAGGAATCCGCCGGCTACCCGAACTGGTGCCACACCCCCCTAGACAAGAGACGGTACGTGCACCAATACCGACAGAAAGAAGGCATCGCCCTCGATCCGGACATGATCCAGAAAAATCCCGGACGCAAAGCCACTGCCAAACTCATGCTCAACTCCTTCTGGGGCAAGTTCGGTGAAAACCTACACAAACCCACCACAGAAGTCGTCTACACCGCACACCACCTCTTCGAACTCGTCTCCACTCACTTTCACAACGTAAATCAAGTCAGAATCGCCAACGACGAAGCCCTAGAAGTCGTCTACTCCGAGCTCAAAGAGAATACACCCGACAACGGAAAAGTCAACATCTTCATCGCCGCTTTCACCACCTGTTGGGCTCGACTCAAATTATACAGTTACCTGGAACTGTTAAAACAACAAGTCCTCTACTTTGACACCGATTCCGTCATCTACTCACACAAACCGGGTCAAGCCGATGTCCCGCTAGGCGATTACCTCGGAGAGATGACCAACGAGCTCGACGACGGTGATTACATCATCGATTTCACCTCCGCCGGACCCAAGAATTACGGGTACAAAACTCACCAAGGCAAAGTCTGCTGTAAGGTGCGTGGCTTCTCCCTCAATGTACGAGGATCACGTCAACTCAACTATGACGTCATGAAACAAAATCTACTCGACGAACTCGAACAACCTCTTGAGAACGGTGAACGACGCAACATCCCCGTCGACAACCCAAACTTCTTCTACAGAAACCCAGCCACCAAACATATCAAAGTCATCACACACACCAAACGCTACGGACTCGTCTTCGACAAACGCGTCGTAGACAAAGACACCTACAAGTCGTATCCATACGGATACTAACCAGTGTAAATTTTTTCACTTCCTGTAAAAAATCAATAAAAAATCAATTGTTAAAAAAACTCATTTCCTGTCTATCGCCTTATTTGAACACGTGCGTCACAACCTCGATTTCAGGCATTGGTCGACGCCTTATTTGGACATGCGCATGACATAGTGCAAAAGACTGCTGGACACACCGAAGTGTTCAGAAAATAACGGTATTTCGCGCCTTTTATGCTAATGAGCAAAATGCTGCAATCTGATTGGTCGAGAGCCCTTTTTCGCCATTTTTAATGATATGTACGGCCTCCTGATTGGTTACGGTACATATTAACGTGCTTAACTACTTACGTACTCACTCACTCACTCACTCACTCACTCACTAATTTACTCACTCAATCACTCACTTTCTTGCTTACTTACCTAAATCACTTACAGCACCATGCTTAAGGTCCATTACTTGCAATGCATTTCTT
>NC_138154.1:20887081-20932081 GCF_964199315.1 Orbicella franksi
CGCCTTCCACGTTAATATCTTATCGATTTATATTTGACCTGACACTCTGCTAATTTTTCTCCCTGCTTTTTTCGCTCCATCATAAGTCCCAGCTGAGTTCACAAAGGTTGTTTTCTTCCTTGTCAGTTTCCATTAACTTACTTACTTACTTACTTATAAGAAAGACATTCAGATCTTTTCCCACTTATTTTGACCAAAAAATGTCCGGACTGTAACGGGCCCAGGTTTACACCCGATAACCTGCATTTAAATGCTCTAATCGGGTTTTGCGTCGGACGTCTCTGCGACCACCAAAAGCAATAATCCATTCACAAACAAAGTTAAACGCTATTTAGCTGCCCAGGTGAATTAACATGAATGTGAACAATTCATCTCAAAAGAGTGCATTGGCAAAGTTGGTTTACTCGGTTTTCCGGCGTCCAAATTTAGTTACGTGGAATAAAAAAAAAACGAAGCCGTCGCTCGAGTCACAACCGATTTATTGTGTTTGTTACGTGCAACGTGATTCACCCAAAAATTGCTGTTACTGTTACGTTTTCGTTGTTGTTTACCGAAAATGCGTTGTAAATAAAACACCCCCCCCCCCAACATAACTACAATTAAGTCCAATCAAATTATTTAGCGAATAGATTTTACCTCTGACGGTGAAAGATGGTAAGTTAGTTCTTACCTCGTCTTGGCTTGTTTTAGGTTGCTAGCAGTCGCAGCCACCAGCACACTAAAGGAAAGAAAAAAACCCACACCGATTTGAACGATGCTGCGATAATGCTTGAGCCTGGCCACTTGCAAGAAAATAGACCAATAATGACTTTAACTTTTTTATGTCAAATTTTATTGAAGAACTGTCAAATACACCCGCTATCTTTTGTTCTCAATTATAATTTTCATTGGTCAATTTTCTTCCAAGTGGCCCGGTTCAAGGACCCCAGCTTTAAAGGGCCCTGGTCAGCCACACCTTTCTTTTTGTTTGCATGCGAGAGTTTGGCTATCATATTTTATTCGGAGCATGTGGAAACGAAGGAAATCACTATCTACTAAAGATAATTAAACATGCTTTCAGGAATACAACTTACAGTAAAGCAATAAGATTTAACTTCACCATGCAATATCAATAATTTCAAAAAATGGAGGAGGCCGACTAGGGTCCTTTAAAGTCACAATGAACTTTATATCACTTTTGTCGCTATAATGACATGTCATTTTAGAGAAAAATTGAATACTGTGCCATTGAATATATTATTGAGGCCCAGAAAAAATATGTCACTGAACTAACGATGGTCTGTATTTGCAAATTACTGGTTGAGTTTAGGAGAAGTACGTTTGATCTTCGGTTTCATTGCACCTACAAGTAACTGTATATTTACAACACAATTCATGCTAACTGCACTCACCATTCGACGATCACGGGAAGAATGACTCAAAAAACTATCGTCTTCGCGTTTCCCTTCCATTGATCGAATTGCGCCCTGCACAAGGCGTTTCATCGAGCCTTTGACATGATTGAGGAGACCTAGCAAAACAATAATCGATGAAATGCTCCGCGCAAAAAGGAAAACGGCCGGTTTGGATCAAGTTCTTCGGACGTGAGGATACAAATCAACACTACCGCGTGGAGGAGAATTATGCTGAGAAATTCCTTTTCGTGGCTTTGATCCGTTGTTGTAATTCTACACAACTCAACGGCCAGCTGGTATGTTTTTGTCATAGACGATTTGAGTTCTAATTTCGATCCTCTTCGTCTATTATTTATTATTATTATTTATTATTTATTTATTATTATTTAAAAGAACACGCAAACCCTCACTCTCCGCTTGCCAAAGTAAACCAAGTTTCGCTGTCTTGATTGGATAACGTCACTTCCCCTCCTGCCCCAACTTTCTCAGTGGTTCCCGGCCACATTTGAATTTTGTAATGGCGGAAAGTCAAAGACAGAAATTGTCGCTCAAATAATCTTACTTTTCTTGGGCATTAAGACTTGAAACTTGGCATGGTATTTATTTAACATAAATACTCTTGATTTATCGAAAAAGAAACAGAAGTAATTTTTGATCATAGTAGCACTATAAGGCAGAGTGAAATAAATATACATTTGATTAGATAGCCCTGAGCTTGCTCTACAAGATGACACCGTTTTATTGGTGGTGACACCATATGACGTCAAATGACGTCATTTGATCCGCCATCTTTGACCAGCCATCTTGGATTTTACTATTTTTTAAAAAAGTCTAGAAATAACCGAAATTAACACAAAATCAAACTAAAATGCTTATGAAATGAATAAATTCATGAATTTCTCCAATTTCATGAAGAAAACCGGAAAAAGCTACAGAGTTACCTCAAGAAAAGTTTTGGTCAGACCTGCATGGAATTTGATGGTTGCCATGACAACGTCATAAAAGATGAACACCCAACTGACATAGCAGAATTTTGGGAGAGAATTAAGAAACAGCTACTGAAAGTTTCAGCCACTTAGAGTAAATCGTCTTTTCAAAACTTTGGAAAATTTTATGGAGGGGGGTGGCAGCCAGCCCCCCCTCCCTGTACGTCCGGGGATCAACATTGTGTATAATTATACATTATCTTCGGAAGTATATAATAAGTGCAGTTAAAGGTTACTGTCCCAGCGAAATACCAGCCATTTCCAGCCGTGAAATCACGCAATCTGAAGGATAAGTAATAAACTATAAAACGTATAATTATTTTAACAATACGTTGGTGAAGGTGTGGAGCTGTTCACCAACGTATTGTTGAATATAAAAACTCTGCGATCGGTTAACACTTTTCGACAGCCCATGGGGATACGAGCCTGTTAAATATCGGGAAACCTTCGGATGGCTTCTAATAGGTCTGATTAGGCCCGATGCAAACACACGCCACAAACAACTACATTTCAACATGACGGCCATACAAGAACAGGGTCCGCCTCTTTTTTTATTAAGCATGCGTAACAAAACCGCTGACCAATACATGACAGAGCCTCCTCAAAGAAAGCCAATTCCGCATTCTAAAAAAGTGCCAAGGAAAATTTGATTGTATTTTCTACGAAATGCTTTTCATCAAGGACCGCAATCCCAGTCTCAACACGCAGACTGATTCCATTCGCGCAAAACTCTTCGTTTAAGGGAACATTCCATCACCTACTGTCTTTTAAGTATTTAAACATTCTTTATCATTCACTCTTTGACTTGATAATGACGTTAGCCAAACGTCGAAACGTCGTCAACAAACTTTTAATATGCTATACGGACTGTTTTTTTTTTTATCGTTTAATTATTATTTAAGCAAGGAAATGAACGTAAGTAAAGTAACATGACGTTTCCACCACCTCATGTCATCATTGTCGAATAACAGGAAGTCGTCGAAACGTCATGTTACCTTACTTTAAGTTTGTTATTATTATTATTATTATTATTATTATTATTATTATTATCGTCCTCACGTAATGTTTGCTTAGAGTCCTTAGGGCCGAGACCAGATCATGGTCCTGGGACACTAGGGGATGGCCAGTTTTTAGCTTGATAGCACCCTCCTCAAAATGTGTGCTGTACCTAGCAAGGTTATCTTTTGTAGTTCACTGATGCTTATTTGGCCGGGAATTCTTCCAAGATAAGTTTCTAGTCCCTGTTTGATAGCCCAAGTGCTCCAAGGATAACTGGTATCGTTTTCCCCGGGTAATTTTCAAAGACTATGATTCATCCTCTCTGTCTTTGATGAAGCATGGGTTTCTAATATTCCTTTTCTTTTCACTTGCCCGAGCTCTTTGCTTTTTCAGATGTGCCAGTGGAATTTTGCAACACTGAAAACATCACATGGAGAGGCCAAATTAGTTATCATCGCAACAATCCGCTCACGGATTAAAATTTAAAATTTAAAATTTATTTCATTTTGTCTGTTTAAAACTCGTCACATACCCTGTGTTTCGCGGGAAAAAAATTAAAAACCCAGCGCGCGTCAAAAACTATATTTTTTCACCAGGAAGTTAGCTCGGAACATATACATATTTATATTCGTTTGAATCGTCGATGAAATGACCTTTTCGGGATATTTTTTCCTTTGGGGTCAACAAAATCCTCCGATTACAAAATCACGCCGAACCCACACGTTGCAAAAAAAGTCTCTTCAAAACCCTGATTTTGAAGCGATATATCACTTTAGTGTTAATAGCTACCACACATCGGTAGAACGTAAATCTATTCCTTAACAATCCAGCTTTATCGTGTTATAATTTCAGCGAAATCGAACAAAACCAGAATTAATTAGAATTTTTTTGCGACCTCACTTCTCAGACTTGACCCAACAAAGGGCGCTACGGTCGCCCATAGCAACCGAAAAACACGGACATAACAAAGCCGACGTTTCGGCCAAAAAACTCCAGAATTATCACCTGAGAGCTTAAACTTGAATGGGAACATCATTTTCGAACTTTTTTCAACTAATTTAGACGAAAGAATGGCCTCGGCAGGCTAGAAAAAAGACCGAGAGAAAAAACAGAACAGGACAGCATAACAAGCCGATAATATTTCACCTCGTGGCTTTCGGCACGAAAACGAAAATACAGCTTACTTCTGGATAAATTCAGCCTTAGAAGCCAGCAACTGGTCCCAAATTACTTTCTGTATCCTTACAAATGCCCTGACTTCCATCTCCGAAAGATTTTGCCCCAATTTTGAGCAAATAAACATTTCGCCGAGAGCGTCCGCCATTAGGTTGGCTTGCATACTTAATTAGCTAACTTGCCAAAAATCTCCCGAGGGGGGAATATGACGAAAAGAGCAGAAAAATGGCCTGTTATTGGCTAATGATGAGATCATCCCACTGTCCAAATTTGGTGAGAATCGAAAGTAACGCCAATTTTCTGTCACGTTTTCAATCTATGGTCACTGGGGTGACCAAAATCGAGACTAGGGTATGCATTGAGTTTTAATTAAACTCTTTCAACCGAAGGAACAGGACGAACAGGGCCGAAATACTTGGCAAAGGAAACTGAGAAAAACGTGATGACCTTCACCTGCGTGGCATTACACGTGAAATGAGCATATGGTAATTTTTTATTAAAATCTCGACGCGTTTCGTCTCGATAGGTAGTATTATAGATATTATAGATGGTATTGACAGATTTTACATCTTTTAAATTTAACCAAAAGTTCCAACAGCCAAACTGCAATACGTGAAGAAAAACCAAGACATGTTGAGACTTTCAGGATAACATTTCGACAGTTAGTGTATACAGTTGCGATGTAACGTCAGGGAAATGTTATGTAACTCGCTGAATCACTTCGATGTGAAAAAGCTTATCTTACCCCCACTAGTCCAGGTATGTCATCATTATTATTATTATTATTATTATTATTATTATTATTATTGTAATCATCATCATCATCATCATTATTATTATTATTATTATTATTATTATTATTGACATATCTATATCTATATCTATACTGAATGTACGAGGCATCTAAATCTGCATCCGTGACAATTTATCTCACAAGAAGGAGAAAACGGATTGACGTGAAATACTTTGATTACATAAATTTGGGTGCATTAAACACAGGGCGGTACCAACACTGAAAGTAAGTCTCAAGAGAGTCTACATTCCCCTGAAATGAATGTACCCATGTTTCGCGGCTCTGTGTTTATCTAAAAACAGTTTTGAGTGCTGCTCCTTAAATCCTGAATCGATGTGAGTAGCCGGCAAATTTTTGCACTCGGGACAAAAGACAATTCGCACGAAATATTACTAGACCTAACCTGCTGAAATAGACGGCAAATTCAATGATAATAATATGCAGGTATCGTATTCACATGTAGCTGTACTTAATTTGCATTTTGTGACTACGTGTTATTGTTACCTCTGTCACGGTACCCGAGAGGACGGCTGTCTTACGAGATTACAAACCAACGAAGGTAGATTTTACTGATTTTCTTTTCATTTTTAATTTTTTTTTTGATTTTTTGAGTTACGGAAATGATGCCCGAGCTTGCTGATCACATAAAACCGTTTCTATAGCGCAAATTCGAGCATGGCTGTCTACGAAGACAAGTAGATATAGAGTAGACAATAGGTTTGATCGAACGATAGAAATCGTGTTTCAAGCAACGGACTTGCGGTCAAAAAATTCGAATAATCAAACTAACAATCTGACGGACGATTTAATTTGTGTAATTAAAGGGAACATACCTGGACTAGTGGGGGTAAGATAAGCTTTTTCACATCGAAGTAATTCAACGAGTTACATAACATTTCCCTGACGTTACATCTCAATTGTATGCACTAACTGTCGAAATGTTATCCTGAAAGTCTCAACATGTCTTGGTTTTTCTTCACGTATTGCAGTGTGGCTGTTGGAACTTTTTGGTTGAACTAAAAAGACGTAAAATCTGTGAATACCATCTATAACATATGTAATCCTACCTATCGAGACGAAACGCGTCGAGATTTTAATAAAAAATTACCATATGTTCATTTCACGTGTAACGCCACGCAGGTGGGGGTCATCACGTTTTTCTCAGTTTCCTTGCAAAGTATTTCGGCCCTGTTCGTCCTGTTCCTTCGGTTAAAAGAGTTTAAACAGACAAAATGAAATAAATTTTAAATTTTAAATTTTAATCCGCGAGCCGATTGTTGTGATGATAACTAATTTGGCCTCTCGATGTGGTGTTTTTCTGTGTTGCAAAATTCCATTGGCACATCTGAAAAAGCAAAGCGCTCGGGGAAGTGAAAGGAAGAGGAATATTAGAAACCCATGCCTCAGCAAAGACAGAGAGGATGAACCACAGACTTTGAAAATTACCCAGGGGAAAATTACCATATAAACACCAAGACGACTCATGCCGGACATCTTGGTTTGGAAATTACGTTGCATGGAAACGTTACCTTATGGATTTTTAGAGGATAGAAAGTAAAGTTAAGAGCGAATTATTTTACAGGAAGAGCAAAGTCTTGCCCGATTTAGTGGTTGTTTTTAGCACTGAGGCTGTTCATGATAGCGCTTAATCAAATTTAATTTTCGCATATAAAATAAGGACCGACAAAAGGCCTATTTAAGTATCTAGGACGAATATCATGGTACTTATTTTTCATGAAAATTGTTTTCACAAGATCTCTTTGTCTTGGAAGAAAAGTAATCTATTGAACGCCAACCAGCTTTTAAGACACGGGGCGGTAGCGCCAACGTATGCATTTCTTGAAGCAACATCTGTCTACCACTGTTAAAGCTAAAGTGGACTCGGGGCTCAAAGTCATTTTATTGTGTTTGCAATAATCAACGCAGATTATGAGTGAGAAATACCAGATTTAAATTACAACAGGTTTAAAAAGGAAAAACTCGAGTAAAATTATCTCGCCCACAAAATGGTAATATTAAGCGGCGAAAGTAATTCAGGTCGAAGTCGAAGTGGTATCATCTTTGCAATATTAATGAGGGCCACTAGTTTATATTGTGTATCACCCTCATTAAATAACGGCAGTACTGACTGACTGACTGACTAACTGACTGACTGATAACTGACTGACCCTCGATAAATCGGCCGAAGGCCTCACCCTATTTCTTCCGACTTTTTTCGATTCTTTAAGTAGAATATCATACTTTTTTTTAAAGATATATTGTAGTGAGTTTGATTGCGCCTGTTGCTTGAACAGCACTATACTAAACACGTAAAGATGGCTTTGTTTCACCTTGAATTTGTGAAATTTCAGTCGTATCTATTCGCTTTCGACGGTCCGAACTCCTGATAACTCGAATCTTATAGTAATACTGATGCATGATTTTGTTCAACGCTTCGAGTTGCCGGGAGTTAGATGTGTATAAACACATAAAGATCTATCATTTTCGTAATAAATGCCTTTGTCGTGTTATCGTCTCAGTACCCTATATAATCGTTTTGTTACGCTACACGTTAATGTATCTCGTTTCAATGTGCAGTCGCAGTTGCGGTATGTTGACCAACGCATGCCTGGTGTTACTCGCCCTTCTGCCTCTCGTGGCGCGGTCAAACGAAATTAAACCCTGCCCTGGAGACACTAGAGGAGACAGGTAAGCTGCTTTTCGAGTATTACGTTATTGTTTTAGAACAATCGAGTTTCAGAAGTAATCCGGGATTGCTTTGGGTTTGCTTAAATTCGCTACGTGGATGGTCCTGACCACTCGCGCCCCTTTCTCAGCAAATCGCATTCAAAGCCAAAACCAATCGCGGCTTGCTCACTCATGTTGTCCCTCACTTTAAGCTGTGTGTGTGTTCTCACTCACAAAAAATGTCATGTAGTTTGCCCTCCCATTATATGAACTTAATATAGCCTTTGTAACGTTTTTATTCTTTTTATTTCCACTTATTTTATTCCTAACATATTGCCATTGCTACACAGCATATTTTTTATCGTAGACAGTAGGTCCACGTCAGCCTCTGGCTGCGTTTAATTTAACCCCCTATAACAAATAAAGTATGTACGTATGAATTCATGCATGTATGTACGTGATTACTTTGGTTTTTGGTTTGGAAACACCCTCTAACAGTTACGCAATTAAAAGTTAATTTGTCATTCGTAAGGGCGTTGATAAGTATGCAATATGGTCAACATGAATCATTGATATACTCCGAATTGCAAATCGATAGCTACAAACACCGATTCACTGAACTTTCAGGGGTATGACCAGATAAAGTTAAATGTAAGAGCATTTCCAATATTTATTACTGTGGTAACATAGAACTTTAAGGAAAAGAGCTCATATATACTCTCCTCGGGAGAAGGGTTAACAGCGTTAAGAGCGAGAATATTGTTGATAAATTCGATTATTTATCTTTTGATAGGCGCTGCAATCACGATCCGACTCATCGAGTTTGTGCCAAGATAGGAGTTACAGGCACATCTTTCTGGGAATTTACAGGACAAAGATCTTGGTGTGGCTCAGTGAGTAAGTATGCCCTACTTTATGCATTACAAATTTAATAAAAAGAGATAATAGGCTACCCTCGTTATACGCAGTAATTCCTGTCTATTCCTCTTTATTTTGTCCAGTTAGACTGAAAGTAAGAGAGAGGTTAGTGCGCTATCAGTGAGGTACATATGGTCTGTTTCGTGGCTGGACTAAGTTGTGTGTGCGTCGTCTAAACAGAACATTGCAGAGAAGTGTATTAAAAATTCGATTTACCGGAATTCGTATTTCATATATAGCTCACACGTCGACATCAACTCAAGTACATGTCAAAACTCACGAGTTAATTTTTCTTCAGCTCCTACTCATTTTCAAATTACAGATTAGTGAGGATGGCTGCCCATTTAAATGAAAATAAGCATGTTTTATTATAATATTAAAGGCTGGAGCGAATAACTCATGCGTCTTGAGAGTCGCTTGTAAACTACTTCTCTACAACTAGAAAGGTCAAGAAAAAGTTTGGAGATTTCCAAATTAAATTGACTAAGTAACAATGAGAGCACAGATTCCGAAGTTGTAAGAGAGAGTTCGCTTCGCACCAATTGGTCCAAATAGAATCTTACCCTTCAGCTTTCTCTGTTTCCTCTTAAAAATTCAAATGCGAATCTCTTCACAAAAACACTGCTGCACTAACGTCAAATTTCTTGTTTATTTAATTATTTCCGCCATTGTTAGTGTTAATTTTGAGGCACAAGGATGATACCCATGATGGCTCAAATGAATGGAAAACTTGCACATATGCAAATTTATGTTTGTTCCTAATATAGGTAACTACGGTGATCAAAATGATGGAAAGCTGAGATGTCCTCCTGAGAATCCAACTTGGTGCATTTGTAAGTGGGCCACTGCAAAATGGATCAAAGGAGAGGGTTGCAATGAAGTTAGTATAGGCCACTTTTGAATTTCGTCACTATTATCTACCCACTGCACAATTTCAGAATGAGACGGCGGAGAAGCTCAAACTGTCCCCCCCTTCCTCCTCCTCCTCCCCTCCCCCCACCCCCTCCTCTCTCTTGGATTTTCTCATGAAGCTCAGTTTTTCTACAGTCGGGAATATTCATCTTTAATGAATCCTTTTGCCTCGTCTTTTTTTTTTTTTAACAGCGCATTCAGTTTGACTGCGAGGCTAGCGATGTATGTAACTTGAAGGTACGGAATGAAACTTTATCATTGAGCTTACTTTGTGCGCATGTTCATTTATCGAATTTGATGGTAATCAAAACCGAACCGTGAAGCAAATGCCAAACAAGGTGCGTCAGGGTACTAGTTGTTGTTGTTGTTTTTTTTTTTGAAGTTAGAGGATTTACCACCTCCAGGTCCTGAATCCTATCGTCTGGTGCTCGATTAAATTTTGGCGAGATCCTGTACTTACTCAGTCGGTTGAGGGACGCCCTTGATTTAACGCCATCCCTGCATGAATAAGCACCTTGCGTGAGAGCAAAACAAAAAACAAACTCGAAGGTGCACCGTCTCTGAGACTGCAGCGTTATTCCTGGGAATGTAACTAAAACACGCGTTGGGTGCAACGTTTCTGAAAACAGCAGCCTCGGAAACGAATGTTTCTCGGTTCAAAATGCTATAGTTCCCTTCTCTTATCCAACTCTTACACTCTGATAACGAAATGTGCTGTAAAAGATGAACACTTTCCAACGTATAGCACGCTCGTTCAAGTGACAAGTCCAACCTTTTCCCATAAGCTAGAGTGGACGGTTTTTGAGTGGACGGCGCTTATTTGAGGCGAGTTTAAATGACTTTCCCTTTCACTGATCGGATTTCATTATCAATAAAGGTCGTGAAGTCTTTTTGGAGTTTCCATGTGCTGAATCACACTCAATAAATCTTCCATTCTCTACTTCTCAGGCTTCCTACTTCGATGGTGACGTCGATTTGAAGCCTGCTCATGATTGTATGATGCAGAAGTGCAAGGAACAGTGGGATGCTTGTCCGGACAGCGAATCTCAGGCCAGATCCTTTCACACTCGAGACTTTCTAGAAGCTAGAAATCTACAATTTTAGACCTTGTGTTAACTGGAGATCAGAAGCGCAGGAGATATTTGTCAATAGCTTAGTGTAGAGATGTCATGAAGTAGGACTGCAATTTGGATCTCAATGAGCACTGTGCTTACGGGTGTGTTATTATTTTAATAAATGCGAGTGTTTCAAAACATAACTGATCCCCGGCCCGCTGTTATTTTGATATCACTTTCTCGACGTCTTCGGACGTAGCTAAAGGATTCATTGAGTGCAACGTAGAAGAGACAATTCGCTTTGTTTCCTCTACAAGTGGTTTTATCACTTACTCTTCTTGGAGACCTCCAAGAAAGACTGTATAGGGAATGATGTTCCCGGAGTGATTTTGTCATGCTTCAATTTCTCTAATAAGCGCGCGAATGTATTAGTATATATAAATTTACTTTTTGCACCGTGTCTTGAGTTGGGAATATTTGTTCGAAATGTTGGCTGTGGTGTTTCGCGAGCAATGCGTGGAATGGTATTTCTGTCGGCAAGTTGGTATTAAGTTCCCATCGGGTACATATCTATTGCTTAAAACCTTCGCTGTCGTCGATATCATTCAACACTACCTTGTTTTCTAAGCTAGAGCGGCATTACAAGTGCAGGTAAACTTCATGGACCTTATCCGCCTTGATTTTCCGTTTGCTCTGTCATGGTGTGTATCAGCAAGTTCTCTAGGGGCTTCAGGCAGACTGCTCTTCTTCGAAAAAAAATCTTTTTGGTCCTAGGGATCGGGAGAGGAAATCTTTGGGGAAATAAAACTGCGATTGTGAAATGAATGAGCTAACGCTTAGCAAGAAAATGAAGAAATAAAACAACGCAGAAATGAATGCATACATAAATGACAAAATAATTTATGGATAACTGATAATCTTAATCAAGAGATTATCAAGGTAAGAGAGTGAATCCCCATATAGACCCCCTACGGTGGCTGAACACAGTTTTTGATACCTGTGTTTCGCTCACCTTTTTCTTTAAAACCCTTGATCCTTTGGTCGCCAACGACGACAACGCTCAAGTTAATAAAACAAACTTCGTTTTTATAGTTTAGCCGACGTATGTGCCGTTACCATGGCGATATGATTAAATATAAACAGGCCTTTAAAGTCGGTTTTGTTTATTTGCAGAAAATCTAGGAATTAGATTTTCTTTATCATTTGCATGCAGCAAGCTTGAACGATGCTCACAAGTTAACACTATTTGAATAATAGTTTAACAGAGAGATCCATTCCATTATCCCTTGTAGAGGGTTGACTGGAATATCTAGAATTTTCTTTGCTAAATTTCGATTTTTTTCAAGACTCCAATTTCTTATTTCCTAGAGAATTTTCGTTCCAAATTTCGTGAAATTCTAATGAGTGGTTCTCGAGAAATAGACGTATCTCCGAGAAAGCCATTCCGCATTGAATCGCATTTTTTTGACTTACTACGCATGCGCTGTATTTAACCGGGTTCTTTTGGTAACAAGGAAAAATCTGAGAATTGCTGGGTTCTTTGCATTGTTACCTTTTCTAACATACCTTTCTAATAAAAGATTAAAACCATAAATGAATTGTATTCAATTATGAAGAAAAATAGCACAGATAGCGTGGGCATTGTGCAAATAAAAAGATCGCTGTATCGACGACATGTTTATTTTCTGTAATCCTTGTGCGCGCTGAATCCCATTAGCGAGAGCGCGCGCGAAAACTGTGTTCGGCCACCTTGGTTATTTTTAGAAATGGCACGTGGATGTTATTCGCGCGATACGTGGTTGTTCTCGTGGAGACGACAGGAAAACAACAAAAGCGGACCGTGCGTCCTCGAGAGTTTCAAACGCACAGTCGAATAACAGTAGGAAAAAGAGTCCAAATTCGTTATGTGGAGGTAGTTCTAGCGAGTGCGACGAATTTTCCGAAGGTGAGAATTTGTGAGGTTTTGTCCGATTATAATTTAAAGACAGCCCACGCTAAAGTTTACCTTGAGGCCGGCAGAAATTCAATTCTTGTTTTGCTTGTCGTTAAATCTACTGGCCAAAGAAATTCCCCGACAGGATCACCGCTTGGGATTGTCGCTTGCGCAGCAAAACCTGCGTACAAAGGACACAAGAATGTTAGCTATGAAGATGGACGACAAAAGTTTGCTTCCTTTGGAGTTCAAAGAACATCTCAATGATTGAGGATTATACTTTTGAAAGAAGATTTTACATACTTAGTGCAATTTGCTGATAACTGCACTCGACGATTGACCACCCAAGGAACATTTCGAAGTAGTTCTTTTTTCATCTCTAAAATGCATCTTTTCAAGCGTGAATGGAAACAGTGATATTTTCTCTCTGTTAGCATCTGTCCTTTAACTGCTGTTTTTTTTTATTTTTTTTATCCATTTATTTGTTCACTGTTGGTATCACCACCGAATCTGCCAAGGTTATAACAGTCTATTAGGAGTTAAAAGTAGTGGCTTCAGGTACTCCTTGGAATATTCTGATATCCAGCGACTGTTCGTACAGCACTCCTAGTGAGTGTTGATTTTCCCACAAGAACAGATCTCTCATATATATCTTACAACAAACTATAAAACATTTTATGACATCTTGTAGACAGGACTTCTTTCTAACTGATCACGCCTGAGTTATGATTTCAAAGCTAGTTGTAGGAAATCAAAGCAACACATAGAAGCCCAAGGGCCACCAAACTGGATGCAGCTTTTTGCTTGCTATTTCTATAAAGTGGTGAGTAATGAACGGAAATTGATCTAAGTTTATTTAGAAGGTCAGGGTGGAATTAACATGTGACTGATGGCTGACAAATGATCAACTGAATTTCAATCGTTAGTTGAGAAATCACCAAAAACTAACAAATAACTTTAAAAGTGTGAGCGATGTAGGTGGAAAGTACAGTTGCTGCGTTTTGAGCGGGAAAACGATTAGAGCCGTGGTGGGCGGGGCACATAACGGCGGGAAACAACTGATAGCTGTGACTTGTGAGTTAAAAGGAAATTATGGCGGGAAAACACCATACCAACACATCGGTCAACACTGAGCGTTAAATCACATTCCTGATAACACAAACAAACGTCTCTTACAGGAAATCGAGTATAAAGAATGCTATGCAATATTGTATGTATTTTAACTTGCAGGTTGTTCTTAATTTGCTGTTAGAGTACATAGAGCTCAGAGGTCTTCATGTAGTGGACTTCTTCCTTAATCTGGATAAAGACAACAGTAAGAAGATCTCAAGAGCGGAGTTTATAAATGGCGTCAAGAAAGCTGGTATTCCAGTGATAAAAAACAACTAATAAAGCTTGTCCGAATTCTTGACACAGACAAGACGGGAACATCGACTATGGAGAGATGATCGCCATTAAAAAGGACGAAGTGTTTGACTTTTATCACAAGAAGAAGATGTGCAAGAAGGACGACCCACAACTGCAGTCCTTTAAGAGCGCACAGCAAGAGAAGCCGTGACTAAATTTTTGTGGTGATGTAACTCTAATATTAACTCTTAGGACACCTAGTCTGAAAAGATTGACCCTGATCCTTTACATGAAACATGTAGATAGGAGATATAAATACACGAAAATATCCGAGCAAGACCCTATTTTAATAAGTTTACGGTAGATGAATATGTGCAAGAAATTAGGCCAAGTCTGTCATCGTTTTTTTTTCCCTAGAGGTTTGGTTATACCTGAAGAGTTAAACCATTTGTCGATGATTAATCACGTGGCGCTAAGCTGGGCATTAGAACCCCTACCTGTGCTACTCTTCCAGTGAGTAATAGTAATAATGGAAGCATGAAACACATATTAGAGGCTAAGAGGATTGTAAAACATCCCCCGTAGTGCTTGTTTGAAGTTAATCTCTAATGGATAGCTTGAATTAATTCGAAGTTTTTGTCTTTTTCTGCCGAATAATTTCCACTAAATGTGCTTGATTTGGCTATTGCAGTAAATGACCACGTAAAAGTTGGGTATTGGACCCTTTTAGTGGTCATGGAAAGAACATCTCAGAAGCAAAAGAAAAAAAAAAAACAAAAAAAAAACAGTCCTCTAAGATTGGTTGAATTGTTAAGAAATCTAGAAAAAATCATATATTTACCTACGTTGGATTTCATACAGTGCATTGTCTTTTACGTTTTTATTTAGTTACTTCAAGGACCACAGTCAATCATCACGCATTGCGGGCAGGTACTTCGTCCGCGGCATTTTCTGTAATACAGAAATTACGTATCTCCCGAACGCAATCGTTTTTCTAATTATATACTTGAGCGAAACCCGTTCCTTACTCAATACTTGATTAAGAAGACACTTACTTTACCTCACTTAGGTACTTACAATACTTTTTTTCACTTGCAATTCAACACATTTGTTGCTTAAATACATTTCTTTATTACTTACTTTACATTACCCAATTTCTATTATACCAATGAACCATTTTATTCACTTGAATATGGGTAACTTGACAAATCTCTGATTTTACACTCTGAAACTTATCTGAGACAATGAAAGTTTTCTTAGCTCATAATAAAGCCATAGCTTGTGATTTTGTCTAACCCTTCTCTCTTCATCTGCCTTATGAGAATTACAACTTACTCCTCTATCGTTAACGTGGTTACTCCGATCCCTGTCTCATTAGCTGTTGCGGCTTTCTCTGCCCGTACGTCTTCCCAAACTTCTTGGTGCTCCCATTGTTTTTTCTTCTTCTCTCGATCAAGATCGATGTCGAAAAATTTTCAAGATCTCATAAGTAAAAATGAGTTTGAATTATTTCTGTGATCAAATAGATTTACGGGGGCAGGGAGATTTCACCGAGGTCTAATGCGTACTCGTGAAGGACCACTCATAATAACGCTACACCTTTCCTACTTTGAAAGCTAGTCGATATACATAAAGAAAAATGTGTTGTTTGTTTTGAAGTTGTGGTTTCAAATAACACCGTGGTGTCACATCAGTGTTACTTCGTTTCTCCTCTTTTGCCCTCTACACTGTCTTTTGCACTCAGTAACCGTTTGCGCACGACTTGAAAAAGTGCAGTTTCCTTCACACTGGCGCGAGGGTTCCCTTCGGAGGACTACTTCTTTTAATGCATGTCGGAAGTCTTTCTTTGCCAATGTGCACAGGACTGGGTTTAACAGCGGAGGAAGGAAGCCGAGAAATACTAGTAGACGCTCTATCGACACTGGCAGAGGAGAAAACGGTGATGATTCCATGTGTGCATCAAGTACCATCAAGAAAAATGGCAACCAGCAGCCGGCAAAAATCACCATTGTGATCAGCAAAACGCTGCGTCCTCGCCACTCTTGAAGTAATGATCGACAGCTGGGCTGCTGAAGATTCTTGTTCAATTGACGATCAGTTTTGTTGCGTTTAAACGAAATGTAGAATATGTGTCCATAAATATAACACATAAACAACAAAGGAACTGCAAAGAACAGCGCGATACAAGCTAGGCTGTACTTTATATCAATATCTTCTGTTCTACTTTCAAATTCAGTTAGCGCGGCTTCGTCGAGATTGTGCCAAGACAGTTGAATAACAGAACCTAGAAATGACAACAGCCAAATGGAAAAAATGGAAGCGATAGCTCGCCATTTTGTTACAATAGAATGATATTTCATCTCGTGAACTATAAACATGTAGCGATCAGAAGCGATGAGCAGAACATGGCCGACTGAAGAGATGGCGGTGAATCGAATAAAAATTGTGGAAGAGACGCAGACCATAATTATGTCTTTCACCAAACAGATGGCAAGAAGAGGAATTCCCACCAGACCTGACATGAGATCTGAAATCGCCAATGAAGTAAGAAACATATTTGTAAGCGTTCTCAGTATTTTTCTTTGGCAGGTCAAGAAGATGACGAAGCCATTGACTGCAACAATCAGCAAACACATGAAGAACAGAAGAACAATCAATGGCGGAGGAAGAAGCGTGTCTTCGTTTCCAGCTTCAGTTTCATTGCTTGACCTATTGTTTTTCACACAGCTTGTGTTGCAGGTGCTAAGCCATGCCATAAAGTGAGGCATGTTTGTAGAGAATCAACCAGAAAATATACTGGATATAAATTTGAAACGAAGGCCGAAGTTTCTGAAAATAATTAAACAAAAGCACTCTTCAAAGTGTGCAATCTAAACACTGAATATATTAAGACAATTTTTTTTTTTGCATGATGTTTTGAGATACAAACAACACGTTTTCGTAAATAACAGCCTCGGGCCTCTTTGATAAATAAAGGCAATCTCGTATCCTATATACGATGGGAGCCGTCAGTTAAAATTTATTACTAATAGCGTTTCACAATAATGAAACGCAAAGAAAAGACGGAAGTGTAGAATGATCTTTTAGCCAGCACAATCGTGAAAAACATGCTTCTCTTGAATTATATCAAGCTAGGTGAATTGCATTAAGTTTGTAGGCGCCATCTCAAGCAAGCTGTACTATCTAAGTAATAAAGATTTCAATTGAGATTCGAATAACGGATTTTGGGAACAGGAATCATTGCGATAAACTTGATAACGTGGGCATAATATTTCTACTAACAGTATAATTCTACGCATTTATTGTGCAAATTACAGCCATGGTTGTGAATGTAGAAGCTTAGACCGTTCAGCATTTTCTTCTAAAGTACAAAGCAACCTGAATGGAAACAGAAAATTGAAACATGGATAAGAGGCTTCAGTTGCGACATAATATGCCCCACTGCAATATAATTATATTAAGTTGAAAGTTCTAGCTTCGGTGCCATCATCTCAGTTATCTTTAAGAGTAAATACAGGGACAAGCCTTTTCTATGTGGATGGACTTCAAGCGGATATCCTTTTAATTTGCATCCTTGAATTGACACTTGTAACAAAAGACAATTTCATTCGCTTTATTGTGAGTTTCCTTGCCACAGCATAACTTTATAGGCATTGCCGTGCGACCGGTACCCCTGAGGAATCGTGACTGATTTTGTTTTGACTACGAGGAAGAACAACGAAGATGGAAATATCACTATTGATGGTTTTGCCGGCAATTTGTCTGGGATTGGCTGGCCAGTAAAAATGGGATTTTCACCGTAATGAAAGCTAATGCAGTACAAACAGATGAAAACTATTACGTAAATATTGGTCACGATATCGATATGGGCCTCATTTCTTGTTTTTTTCACAAGTTCATGTGGTACCTTTTTTTCCGTTTGTGGCTTTCGTGGCGGCTCGCAGGAGACGGTGGTCAGGCCACCGATCATGCAAAATGGAGCACCTGTCCAAGCAGGGTTAAATTCTTGGAGGTTGCGCACTTCGGCTTTTTTAACATTTCACGTGTGGATATTCCCAGCCGCAATGGGAAGCTTAAGAGGATGCATGGCACGATTCACTGCTTCGATATCCACAATAATTGACGCACCTAGTAGCAGAAACCTTTAAGTGATTTTTCTTTTACTATGAGGTGATCGGGGACATCCGTGATGATCCTCTAAGATAAAGCGAAACGCCTGACTCGCACCAATATAGGTCACGGTCTAAATTATTCTAAAAGGACTGGTAATGGGACCTCCAAGTGCACTTCGCTTAATGTGGAATAACGCCCACAGTGTCATGATCAGACGCAGGAAAGCCTTTTTTGTCAACGACGACAAATCATCATCATCATCATCATCAGTCCTCGTCGCGCCATCGGACGCGACAAATCGTATGTGTAAAAAATTCCAGATTGATATGTTTTCGGAGTGCCTAGCACTAGTACCGCCTTAACTATGCTTTACCATACTGACCGCTGCGCTCCGTCCGTACTGCCATTACCTCGGGCCAATATTGCCCAGTGCGGCCCTTGCGCTTGGTTAGTAAGAGGTTAATCTGTTCAAGTCTTAATGTTCAGAGAAGACAGATGGGTCACAGGGCTTAAGTGCAGTTTCTGTAGCCTGAAGCGATCAGCAGTATTGCTCATCCTCTAGGTTAGATGCTTATCCATCACAGTTTACATCCCTTCATCTGTCTGGTTCCTGTGACTGTTCACCGGTACCCATTTATACACCAGGGTAGAAAGGCTCACAGTCAAAGTAAGGTGTCTAATAAACCCAACCAGCGTCATGATTCCCGATCCAGAGTTCTATCACTATAATAATTAGTCTATCGCATCTCCCGAAGAAAATGGCGCAGAAAAATGACATCCAAGGAAATCGTTATCACACTGCTTTTCTATTTCATGCAATCTACATGTACAACAGCAACTCGTCGTCATTGTATACAGCTTTTTTTTGCTTGTGGTTGACGTAATCGTGCAATGACGTGTGGGGGTCACCAAGAGCTAGATCTTATGGCGATCACTCACTCCATTCTACAAAACAATTAATTTATGCATTAAACCTTGATTAAACTCGTGTTTTCTCCTGCCTCACCTTCTGATGTTCTTTCAATTGGAAATTTGCCCAACGGCATGGAGAGAACCAAACTGGCATCTGTGGTGTCGGCCCGTCGATCAACTTATCAAGAAGGTTTTCGTTCATTTTGCTCCATCCTCGATTGAAATACACCTTTGTAGAGCTCAAAAAAGCAAAGGAAAAGCGCTACAGACTACTCGACTGCAAAGAAATTGACTTCAAAGTCTTAAAAGCCTTGATGACAATATAGTCATTTGGAAGATGAAGAATCGATCAGCCACAGTATATAGTCTACGGATCCACAGCTACTTTGACAATGTTATGACTAAATAGACAGGGTAGACTATAACAGCGGATTCAAGTATCTGATGGAGTGTTTATCGTGTTTCACAGTGTTGCATTTAGGATATCTAAGTCTAAATTACAGAGGTTGTAAGGCCTTAGGGATGATGCTCCAGTTTCCTTCTATCAGAAGCCTTGGCAAAGTGCCTTACCTTAATTAAAAATGCTTTTAAATGATAACTTTGAACACAGGATAAATCATGAAAAACTGACATTGTCATGTCTGCATGGTATTTATGTAAAGCACACTCACAAACCCGCACATTAATTATAAATAGTAGACTTACATGCAATTTAATTGGAAATTAAAGAAGATCGTATAGCATTACTTCATGAAGCAGCAAAAAAAAAAAAAAAAAGAAAAAAAAAAAAGGAATATATATTTGAGTGGTTTGGTTTTTTTTAACAGGAAATTGCACACTTAACGCAATAGTGTCAGGCTCAAGCTGGACATCGTAATGCAGGTGCTACAAATTGAGACGCATCTGAGAGCTTCCGCGTTAATTCATTGCTCAAGTAGCCAGATGGCGTGCTTCACACTTACTGGAGGTAGTCTTGAGAACAGATAATTTCACAATTTCCTAGATATTGCTGTGCTATGAATCCTTCCTGAGAACTCATTAATTGCATTTTGGTTACGGAAACAGACATCACGATTGAACTAAACCTTGTTTGCATTGGTCCATAGCTGGGTATCTTATTAGCTGCTTGAAGATTAGCAAAGCTTACATGTATTTCAGGATCCGGTTTAACATTTTCCTACGTTTTCTTTCAATGGATATGAAGCTAAACAAAAGCTTTCAAAAATAATCTTGTGTTTTATGCATTCAATAAAATTTCGGATTCTGATTGGGTCATTGCGAGTTCATATTGACGGGTACGGTGGAAAACAAAAAGAAGTATAGGATGCAATACGAAACTTGATATGGCCGTGTAGTCCTTCGAGGCAGATTTCTTCTTCATTCCAAAATGTACGCATTTCATTGGTCTGTTTCTCGGCAGACTGTGAACTAATTGTTTGAATATTATCAGTAAGATGCAATCTAGTCAAGTGTATACACAGCAAAATTAGCATTTGTCTTCAGTATTCAAAGCAAAATTTTCTTTTGTTTCATTATAAAAAAAAAAGCATACATCAAAGTGATTCGCAGTTCGCCGTTTCAGGATTACTTTTGAGAACTTCCAAAATATCACTCACACACTGAAGCCGCGAATTGCACTCACGCTCGTGCAATTTTCTCGTCTTTTTTAATCTCAACTCACGGAATATCGCCAGGAAAGTGGTCAAGGAGGCCAAAGGTCGAGTTGACTAAACTCGGACGTGATGTCCACAAGACTTAAATGTATAATTGCATTATTGCTCAACAAATAATTCCTATTTTAAGGAAACTAATTTGTCGGGTTTTGCAATTGGTAACTACAAAGCTAATACAACAAAGCAAACTACAACCAAGAAACATCCAGGCGTTTAATTGTTGTTCTTAGACTTACATGTACCAAATAAAGTGACAAGTTTATGACAATAAGTGCAAGCGTGTTGATGACTGAAAACTTAAAGAGAAACAAAGCTTTAATCATACCTATATCGGGCCCACCCTAGTGAGGTTTCTAGAAGTTTTGAGGGGCGCAATATTGTTTTTCGAAACGAGCAATTTTCTTTTATAAAAAATTGAAAAGAAAATTGAATACATTAGCATTTTAGCTATGCTGGGGTTTTGGCTTTAAACGTGATCACAATTGTCCTCTTTTAATATATTTGGAAACTGATCCAAGTCCTTTTCAGAACGTATCTGCAATCAAAAAGTGACGAATTGTAAACTCAAAATAAGCAACGACTTTTGCGATGTTGCACGACTTTTCCTCCTGGCAAACTGCATAAATGTACATCGGACGGGTGAAAGAGAATAACAGCATCCTGACCGTATAAGGCCATCGCGAATGTGGCTGTTCTGTTCCGTAAGGACAAATCCTTGCCCAGTCTTCGCTTCCTTTTCATTCAAGTTCTAAAACGCTCGATACAGTGAAGCGGTTACTAGAGACATGAAAATGCACGTTTTGCTCACAATGATGCCATGCTTTTCTTCCGAATAACAATTCTCTCAGTGCACGACGGAAGTCTTTCTTGGCCAGTGTGCACAGGATTGGGTTTAGTATCGGAGGAACAAAGCCGGCAAATACTAGAAGGCGCTGCGCCCAAACTGACATAGAAAGGTCCTCTGAAGGTTCCATGTAGTCATGAAGCACGGTCAGGAAAAACGGCAACCAAAAGCCAGCGAAAATCACTATTGTGATCAACAAAACACTGCGTCCTCGCCACTCATGAAGTAATGATCGACCGGGTTGCTGAAGATTCTTGCTCAACCGGCGATCACGTTTGTTACGTTTAAATGAAATGGAAAATATGCGTCCATAAATATAGCACATTAACAACAAAGGAACTGCAAAGAACAGCACGCTGCAAGCAAGACTGTATCTCTTGTTGTGATCTTCTGTTACCTCTTCATATCCAGTAACGGCAATGCCATGAAATATGTACCAAGACAACTGAACAAGGGAAGATGTCAGAGAAAGCAGCCACACAAAAATAATGGCAACGATCGCTCGCCGTTTCGTTACAAGGGAATGATGCTTCATGCAATGAACTATAAAAATATAACAATCACAGGCGACGAGCAGAACATGGCAGACTGAAGAGATGGCGGTGAATCGAATGAAAATGGTCGAAGACACGCAAACTTTGATGACATCTTTCACCGAACAGATGACAAGAAGAGGAATTCCCACTAGACCTGCCATGAGATCTGAAAGCGCCAGTGAAGTAAGAAACATATTGGTGGGTGTTCTCAGCGATTTCCTTTTGTGGATCAAGAAGATTACGAGGCTATTAACTGCAACAATCATCAAGGACATGAGGGCAAAAAGTACAACCAATGGCGGAGGAAGAATTGTGTCTCTGTAGTAAGTTTCAGTTTCATTACTTGAAATATTTTCAACACAGCTTGTGTTAGATGTTCTGAGATGAGACATGTTAATCATAAGAACATTTGCAAGATCGAAATCGTCCATTCAATATTCTTGTTGTCCAGGTAGGCGTGCGAGCAGTTCAGCTGTAAGGAAACAAAACGGAATTCAAACTATATCAATGGTGTTACATGAGCCAGTACCACTTTCTAAAGAGCAACAGTTAAATGAAAAACGCTTTTAAATGCTCAATCTGGAACCGGAATATATTACGATAAGAATTGATAGATTGAAAATGATGCTAAGCATACAAAACACACTTACTGTAAATACTCAAGCTCTTTAATTAGCGTAGTCGGGATTTAATTTTTTTTTTTTTTTTTGCGGCGCGAACTTGCCAAAATGAAGGAAGGAAATGAAGGGAGACAGATGCGTAGTTACATCATTGAAATAGTGAAGGAAAGCATCAGCGAGGAGAATTATAAAATGAGTAACATCATAAAATAGTATGCTTCTCTGCAAAGATGTATGTCCATATGGATATTCGTATACAGTTGCCACGTTAGACAGATACGCACATCGAAAAGCACTGCTATCACAACCACTCAAAGATGCTCGCGAAAACAAATGCCATATTTTACCATGCGTTCTTAAGGCGCGATTCTCTGCGTATTGCTAATCGACCTCTCATTCATGAAACATTATTGATGCGGACACACGAGAAGATATCCATCAAGAATTAAATATACCTCCATTTGTGGTTGTCGGAAGCTGTCGTGTTTTCTTCAAATAGGTTTTCAAGAAAGTTCTGTAATATAAGGGTTATAAGTACACGGACAAATTTTCTCACGTTTACAACCATCATAAATTAACAAATAATAAAAGTTCCGAATCTGCAAATGATTTATTTAAATTTCAGTCAAAATATTGCAAGTTTAGTATGCCTTCCTTTTCCTATTTTGAAAGTTGAATATCATTTTCTTCATACGTTAAGAATAAACTGTTGTATGTTTGAGATAATTTAATATAATTTTAACACCTATAGCCACGAAAGGGTGAACCATCTCGTTCGTGCTGCGGACGTACAAATAATTAAAGCTAACCTTCCAGATAAATCATGAGAAACTGTAAGGACGGAAATACTCACTGGAGGGGGATTTAACCAAAAACGACGCAATAAAGTACTAGAAATGTTTATTTCGCGCCATTAACTGAAGAGCTTGTTTCCAAACTCTCAGAAATGTCCTTTGAACGTACACAATAATATCCTCTTTCATGTTAAATATTTTGGTTGGTGCATGCGCAGAACGCAATTTTTTTCAATGAGAGACAAACAGAACAGCTTAGTGTTTACCTTTTCGCTTTCTTTTGTTGTTGTTGTTGTTGTTGTTCAATGAATCAATGAATCAATCAATCAATCAATCACTGAACACTTTATACACGTAGCGCCGAAGAGCTAAGTAAGCTCTAAGTAAGGAATCTTCTTCGCTTTCGTTTTCTTCCACCTTCTTCATGCTTTGTTGGTCTCTAAGAGGCCCTTGTAAATGCTAGAATCGTTTTCATTCAAAGGTCGAAAATTTGACTCATACGTGTTTTTGGAATAATGATCGTTTTACTTGTCGTAAAACCGGCTTATCGGACTTCTGGAACCCGGTTAGGGATTTTTTTATCACCCATTTTATTTCAAACAAAACCAACTTTAAAAAGCATTTGATGGTGAGTTTCCTATTGGGAAAAAACATCGAACATCTAAATGAACCTGAAAAGCCTTAAACTACTCGCAAGAACCACAAAAATAAATTATTCCTTTTGATCCATTCATATTTAGTTGAAATCTACTAGTTTCAGTCTGGTGAAAAGGCTGCAATCTGATTGGTTGAGCTATCGTACAATATAAGCCATTCATGCACAGTTGGTAGAGGTCGTCGGTGAAATACATTTGGGCGGCCTTATGATTGTAAGGTGTCATTTCTTACACTTTAACTCATTAGAATACGAATTTGTGCGAAGACATCATGATAGAGACCATTTAGATAGAAACTGACTCCAACAATTGCGAGGCGCGCGAGTGACGTTATAACTCAGACAAACAAAACGGAATGGTGGAAGATTTGAAGCTTTTTCAAGCGCGTAAAAAAGTCTTCCTAAAACAATTTTAAAACGAAAATTTGGCGTTCAGTTTCCTCCCATTTCTCCCAGAACACGGTTATGTTGTCTGACTCGCAGGCCTCCAATAATTTGCATTCTATTTTTAGACTTCGCGCGCTTCGTTATTGACAACAACAATTTTGTGAAACGTAGTAACTGGTGAACGTTTTAGCTCTATGGTGCCAAATCGAAGGAGATATTGTCTTTCAAAATTGCAAATGTCTGGGCGTCAAAAGCGCGACTGAGCCCATACATTCTTTGAAAAATTCTGAGTTTTGAAAATCGCGTGAAAATAAGAAAATAAAGAATGTAATACACAGAAGTCAAATTCGTTGAAACAGGTAGTCGTGCTATGACCCAGGAGCACCCAACGACCGTTTTCTCTCGAATGCTTTTATAAGCTGTTTTAGGCTATCTGGAATACTTTTAAAGCTCTGTAGGTTAATTTAAGGTTGCGCTAAAAAAATTTTATCTGTTCGGTTATTCTAGGGGAACTTGAGTATTTTCTAATTTGTTAGGGCTTTTTTGTCCATTTCCCGAAAACCTTAGGTCTTATCGCCTTTCCAAAGATAATAGCTAACCTCTTTTCGGTACTCAAAACGACATTTTTAACAATCCGAAAACAACAGACATTAAATTTCTCAACATGACACGAGCATGGGACAAAGAAAAATTCTGAGTCCCCGACGGGAATCGAACCCATGACCTCCCGAACACCGGGCGGGCGCTCTATCCACTGAGCTACGAGCTCAGTGGATAGAGCGCCCACCCGGTGTTCGGGGGGTCATGGGTTCGATTCCTGTCGGGGATTCAGAATTTTTCTTTGTCCCATGCTCGTGTCATGTTGATTAATTTACCTTCACATTTCATTACCGAGCTTAAAATTCACCATCTTTATGAACTTATCATTAAATTTCTCATATCACGAAAGTTCGAGGTGACAATTCTCTTAAGAAAATCAGAGGGGATTAAAGGGCATATTGTTAAACTTGGACTGGAGTGGACTGGATTTGTAAAACATGGAGTGGATTTGTTAAAGGTAGATTTGTAAAAGGTGGATTTGTAAAAGGTGGATTTGTAAAAGGTGGATTTGTAAAACATGGATTTGTAAAAGGTGGATTTGTAAAAGGTGGATTTGTAAAAGGTGGATTTGTAAAAGGTGGATCTGTAAAACCTGGATTTGTAAAACCTGCATTTGTAAAACGTGGATTTGTAAAACGTGGATTTGTAAAACGTGGATTTGCAAAGGGTGGATTTGTAAAACGTGGATTTGTAAGAGGTCGATTTGCAAAACATGGATTTGTAAAAAATGATAATTTAAAATTAAAGCGTGCGACGAGAACAGTACGGAATTTCTTTTTCGCGCATCAAATCGGAAACCTTGCAATAAAAGCTAAAGATTGTGGCACCCAGGGGACGATAAGCGGGAAGAACGTAACAGTATTGAAGGAAAACCGGATGTTATCCTACAATATAATTAGCCAGAAGTTTGTGCAAGCGGCTAACAAAATGAACTGTTATTTAATTCCGTAAATCTTTGCTTTTTTAGTTTGTGCAAAAGGTGGATTTGTGAAAAAAATGTAAAGCAAACGTAAAACAATAAACTTTATTTTGTTTGCAGATCCTTCGAGCAAACAAAATATCAATGGTACACATTCCAAATAATTCATTCTTTACTTTTGCATGCTTTCACTTTTACATACATTCCAAACAATTCATTCTTTACTTTTACGATTAATTCACTTCAACGTTAACTGTAACGAAAGCATACAAAGATATAATTCCTCTATATTTTATCATAACGTATATAAATGCAATATTGTAACACTTTTTGGTGAGAAACGGATTAATTCGAATCAAGAAAATGAATTGCTTGAGCGGGTGCTTCACGTTTGTTCAACATTTTTTGTTGTTGAACGAATGACTGTAAATTTCTCAAACATTAGTTAATAACAACACATTGCTTCTCGTCAGTGCATTTAGCCAAATAAACTGTTCCTGCAAAAGTTCCGCTTCCTATTTCTTCCTTTAGGCTTATAAAATTCCACCTAAACTCTGGCAAAGATAACTGCCGTCTTCGCTTTTTAAGAGAAAGAGATGGAAGCTTGAAAGCCGCCATCTCGATCTCGAGCGCGCCATGTAAACTTTCGCGCCAGAATTTAAATTATGCAAAATTTTATTGCTCAAAGGTCAAAACATTCACTCCAGCTTTCTGTTTATGGATACGTGTAATTGACAACAGCGCCAATACTCAAACGAAAAGAAGTATCTCCAACGCCCGACAAAAACCTTTGGTAGCCAGGGTAGCAATAGTTAAAAGCAAAGATTTACGGAATTAAATAACAGTTGATTTTGTTAGCCGCTTGCACAAACTTCTGGCCAATTATATTGTAGGATAACATCCGGTTTTCTTTCAATACTGTTACGTTCTTGCCGCTTATCGTCCCCTGGGTACCACAATCTTTAGCCTCTATTACACGGTTTCCGATCTGATCTGCGCGAAAAAAGGAAAAAAAATCCGTACTGTTCTCGTCGCGCGCTTTAATTTTAAATTATCATTTTTTACCAATCCATATTTTACAAATCCACCTTTTACAAATCCACCTTTTACAAATCCACCTTTTACAAATCCACCTTTTTACAAATCCACTCCATGTTTTACAAATCCAGTCCAGTCCAGTCCAGCTCACTCCAGTCATATTTTACAGATAATTTACCGAAAGGATCCGGTGGGTGCCCCAGATGACCTTTTCGATATTGTGAAGTTATATTTTTGCCGCGCGATCAGAAACTGAAACGCTTACGCTGGTGAGGAAAATATCTCTTATAACTAAAGCATCCGAAGCTACAGAGTCATTTATAACTTGCGTGGCGTGTTGGGGATTGTTGAGCAATTTGTCTTTCATTTATAGCAGGAAGAAAATGTGTAGCATTTACGCAGCGTAATAAAAGATAAATAATTACTGAATTATCGATGGATAGTCTATAGGTAATCCTTATGAGTCCGCAATCGGGTAATCGATGAGATTGATGAGTTATAAATAGGCCACTTTTGTCATCGATTACTCATCGATTCATCGATTGAATACGTCTGTTAAACGCTGTTACTGATAATACAGATCCTAGTGCCCCAGCAAGTTGGCTGTGGGCCATAAATATTTATCATCTTTTAACTAAAAATGTTTAGAACAATCTATTGCCCCTGAACGTTCTGTTTGGGCTCGAAGAACGTTTTATGTTTCTCCAACAGGAGAGCAAACTAAAAGCCCTAGGTTAATACCGCTTTTTAGGTTTTTCTTTTTTAACGCTCCACACCTGGGCAGCCTGGGTGTCAACAATAATGTGCCGCCGCCAAACGAAGCACAACTGAGGTTCACCTCACGTCACTCTGGCATCACATCTCAGCTGGACCTTGAATCAAAAATTTATCAAGGCGCTCCAGGACAACTGTGTCAAAACACTTTGGTTTCGATGAACGATTATTTTCAATTTTTCCTCCTCTGGATCTGAGAGAAAATTGCTTACCGAAAGTATTTACCAGTGCCACGTTCCAAACTGCAAATTCGCTTTAAATGTGAAGTTTCCCTCGCCAACAGTAACAGTACAACGCTCACCTTGAAATAAGGACAACCTAGATAGGAAACGAAATTAATTTTTACACATTGTTTTTGGTCTCATGCTGTCACAGACCCCGCTTTGCTCCTAGTCAGACGCAGAATATCCCCTTTAAACATGACTTTTGCAATGTTTTGTCGTCACATAAAGCAATAATTTGGAGGACCATGCAGCTATTTCACACAATAAGTCACCCCAGAGTCGCTAAATAACGGAAAACATTTACCTCAGTCCGTCGAATAATCGATATATATCCTCCTCTATTTACCTCCACTTCGATAAATAATCCTTACAATAAAAGGTGGTCTTTAAAAGGGATGTTGTTTTCCGCGAAACTCCACAGTGATAAAGCGAAACGTTGCAATACAAGCATCAGTTTCCTGGAGGAACTTTCGAATTCAATTCAAATTTGTTCGAGCAAGACGCCAAATTCTGCTTTGGTTCTGAGAATTTGCAATGCAATCTGAGTCAAAACCATCTCTGTGTCAAAGAGGTAAACAAATCAATTACTACCCTATTACCGACTGTTTTGACAAAACACTGTGAGAGGTTGGCGTCGGGTTGATTTCACGTGGCGAACAGCGCATCCAAGTACCTGCCTTTATAAACATTGAAGCGTTGTTTCCAGTCATTCTCCTGCCCTTAATTTCTCTCAAGGTTTTTACCGGCAGATGCATTTATATTTCCTCCTTTAACAGAGAAGTTGAATTACTTCATTTTACATATTGAAAATGAACAAGCAGAACTTTCCTAACCTCAAACGGAATATGACAGCTTGCTCGAGCAGCGCTTCAACATTACAAAATCGTGCGGAAAGGATCAATCTGTTTGCCTCTAAATAGTTACCTCTCCGTATTGTTACGAAGAAGGCTCGATCGATTACATACAAACGGGCGTCTATCACTTGATTTACAAACAGCGGTTGAAAGTGAAAATTAATTTACATATGAATTTAGTTCAGAAAGCCTCCAAAACATGTTTGACTCCCTTTATGACACTCATTTATCACCTCGATCCGGGACAACCATCAATTTAGGTTGGAATGGAAGTCGATGCTACTGAACGAAGAAGTCGGTTTTTGAAAACAATGACAACGTATCTCGGCTGAATGCGGATCCATTCTACTCGATTTTTTTCCTGTACAAAAAACTAATGTTATCATTTCTCTTAACCTATTCATTACAAGACACGAATCTTTAACACTCATTATCCTTGGTCACTTATCATGCTTTAAGCAAAACTGCTGTTCGGGGGCAGTCCGGCGAGTTCCTGGTCTTTGTACATACCGAGCTCTTGTGATTCGGTAAACTGCTGCCATTGCAAACAGAAGTTAAAATTATTAACGCACATAACCTATTGGCAGACTGGCGCAAAAATGTACCTGTTATGTTGTTCACTTATCGCTCGGAAAACCCTCTCACGTTACTCCATAAATTTCCTCATGCTTACAGCGGGAACATCAAGGGGAAATGATTCATAACGCCGTCGGTTTAAACCTTTCATGTCAGATCGCTATGAGCACGACTTGTTGCTATAGAAGTGTCTCCGTGTGGAAATTATGAGAAACTGATATGCAGCTAAATTTAATAGCTACTCAATTCGCCACTATCGTTTTCAAACGTTTCGCTGAAAAGTCTACTATATTTTTTTAACCAGGATCGGAATATTATGGGAGTGTATACGACTTTTTGAAGAAATATTATACAGTTCCATAATATTCCATAAGTCTAATAATTAAAATTAGACTTATACTTTTCAGAGCAGTGATGCATATGTTTGACAGCTATCTACAAATACAGCGGAGGACCTTGACACCGACATTTTAATTTGATTAGTATTTTGATAAATATCAAATACTTCGTATTCTAATGAGACCCAATAAACAATGTTAGTCTTCAAATAATTTGGGCTGAAAACGCGTAAACGATTTTGAAGTTCTTTATACATTGTTTTAGGAGCAACACGCGAGGATTGTCTCCCCAGTTCCTTCTTCTTACTTTTTCACCTGGATCGAAAGTAATAAAGGTGCAGCTGGCTCGAGTCGCCCGAGTTTGACAACACAACCCACGCGACTAGCTCACCTATCAGGAATTTACTCTGCATCCGCACGGAAATAAATAGGGAGCTTAAGAAACCACGACAGCGAAGCCGACGACAACGTCGATTAAAAAAATGGGTTTATGTTTTACTTACGAATCTCGCGATACCCTAAAGTCATTTACTTTGTTTATCACTGTCCAAGCTATCGCGAAACTGAATCTAGGACACATCGATAAATCCGAAATAAAAATTTAAAAAATTAGCCGTCGTGGTTCACGTTCTCCAAACAACGCAGAATTGGATCATTTCACGTTGTTGTTTTGCGGACGGCAAAGAAATGTACCAAGAATTATGACGCATGTGCACAGCCATTGTTCTCCTCATTAAACCGTTGCCGTCGTGGTTATTTTAAGCTCCCTAATTTCATGTAAGTTGTACATTTAATTTAGGCTCGGTCAGACACCTTCCAGACACAAAATTGATGCATTAGGCACAATTTGAAATAATAACGAAATTAGGAAGTAGCCAAGAAAATTTATCTTACATCCTTCAAAAATAACCAATTATATATTAACCGAGCCGTAATTAAGGGTTTCATGTTAAGCACTAAGTGGCGAAACAAACTTGAGATGAACGTTGAAGCGTGGATTAGATTACCTTCAATCACAAGCCCCTGCTGAAGATCTTTGCACCGGACTCGGCTACACCAGTGTTGGCAGCAGCAAGGCTTTAGCGATGGTCACTCCTACTATCCTCTTACAATTACGAGATCGAGTTCAAGCCCTCTGCCGAAGTAGCTAGTGCTGATGCTCTATCAAGGCTCCCGCTAAGGTACAAGAAGGATGCAAGTGTTGAAGAGGAAATATTCCATGTAGCCAGCAAGCCGCTGAATAAGCACCCGGTCTCGGCTACAGATATTGCTAGAGAGACTGCAAGGAACCCAACCACCGCGAGGGCCTTGTCTCTGACTCAACATGGTTGGCCTAACAACTTCTGCACTGACCCTAGCCTCAAGCCATACTTCCATCGTAGACACGAGCTCTCCGTCGAGCAAGGCTGCCTTATGTGGGGTATGCGAACCATCGTACCATCAACCTTACGACAACCCATCCTGGATGAACTGCACAGAGCACATCCCGGAATCGCACACATGAAGGCAACAGCACGCAGTCATGTGTGGTGGCCAGGAATAGACAGCGACATTGAGGAGACCGCTCGCAGATGCCAACAGTGCATTAAGACAAGGAAAGCTCCCCTAGTTGCACCACTATCTCCATGGTCATGGCCCACCGCTCCATGGCACCGTATACACATTGATTTTGCTACTCATCAATCCAATCATTATCTCATCGTGGTGGATGCACACTCTAAATGGCCGGAAATAATTGGTCCTATGAAAACTACCACTGCAGAAAGCACAGCCAACGCCCTGCGCAGCATCTTCGCAAGATACGGGCTCCCAACTCAAGTAGTAAGCGACAATGGTCCACCCTTTTCTTCTGCTGAATATGGAGAATTCCTGCAGCAGAACGGTGTTCGGCGAGTACTTGTCTCTCCTTATCACCCATCCTCCAATGGATTAGCAGAGAGATTTGTTCAGACCTTCAAGCACGCCTTGGATTCATCAGCCTCGGATCCTGCTCGCTCTATACAGCAAAGGATACAGAACTTCCTACTATCTTATCGCAGTACACCACACGCCACCACTGGAACTTCACCATCCAAGCTTTTCTTGCAGCGAGAGCTACGAACAAGGCTGTCACTCACTAAGCCAGACCTCAGCAGTCACGTGGCTACACAGCAAGGCAAGATGAAGTTTTACCATGACAGGCATGCCAAGTCTAGAGAACTGTCTGTGGGCGACACCGTTCTGACACGTGATCACTTATCAAAGCAGAATGGCAGTCGGGTACAGTGTTGAAGCACAGTTCCCCACATTCTTATCAAGTCCACCTAGATGACGGCCGAATTTGGAGACGCCATGTGGATGACGTTCTTCAGAACAATCCCACCACTAAACCAGCAGAGCCTCCCATATCATCTCCGGATGAAGTACTTCAACCAAGTTCTGTTGTGGAAGTCTCACATTCTCCAACCACTGTTACATCTGAGTTTAATGTTCCAGTTCAAGAAGACTCGACCTGGATGGCGTCACCACCCATAGCTCCTGTCACTCCCGAACTACGGAGGTCCACACGTGTTATAACACCTCCGCAGAGACTGATTGAACAGATGTGACATTACTTAAGTAAAAGAAAACTTTGCTTCGTTTCGTGACATTGCTCAAGAAACTTGTTTAGTTGTTTGAACTGAGTCTGACTTGCAGCTAGGTTATTTGCACAATCAGGAAGACTCACAAGGACTGTCTTAACTCTTATTTCTTTCTTTTTTTTTTCTATGTTATTTGTACAACATATCTCGGTGGAGGGGTGTTATGGTTCATTACGTCATACTATTATGTATTGCCCGGATGTGAGCCCGCAGTCTTGTACACGTGAGAATACAGTTTTGAGTTCCGCCATCTTGTGTGTTGTTGTAGTTGCATTTCTCATTCGAAAACATAACATCGAGAAAGAACTCTGGAATGCCCAAGAAAGTGTACAAGAATATTTGGACGCCAATAAGGATTAATTATCGAATCAAGCGTCTGGATTTTCCAGGAAATTACGTAATTTGCATTCACAAGAAACGAAAGCTCGCCAGCGCGTGACCTCGCTCGAGGAGCGATTACGCGCAAAAGAAGAATCTGTCAAGCGTGCGCAAAAGAAAATGAAAGAAGAATATGCCCGTTGTCAAAAAGAAATGGAAGCCGAAGTTAGAGAGGCGAAAGAGGAATTAGCCCGTGCAAAAGGAGATTGCAAAAAGAAATATTCGAAGCTCGAGGGTGCCATAGACGAGGAGCTAGAAGAATCACCGAAACATGAGCTCGGGAAAAACATGTGGAAACAATTGACGAGGGTTTCTATTCCGGTATTTAGTGGAGACAAGCGGTCGTATGGGAGCTGGAAGGCAGCATTTATGGCTTGTGTTGACAAAGCGCCAGCTACTGCAGAGTATAAATTGTTGCAGTTCAAGAAGTATTTATCTGGAGAAGCGTTGGCAGCAGTGGAGAGCTTACGACATTCGGCAGAGGCCTATGAAGCGGCCAAGAGCAGATTGGAGAGAAAATTCGGTGGTCAACGCCGTCAGATCAATTTGCACTTAGAGGAATTGGACCAGTTCCGACCGATTCGTCCTGGAAACGCCAAGGATCTAGACAGGTTGGCAGACTTACTGGACGTGATCGTCATAAATCTGAAAGAGGCCGGAAGAAAAGAGGAACTTGGCAGTGGGTCCTTATACTTGAAGGTACAAAAGAAAATGACCAGCACTATGCTTGCTAATTACAACAGATGGGTGTTTGAGCAGAAAAAACGTTTAATGTGTTGAGACACATTGTGAGTGGATCATACAAGAAGCTGAATTCCAGACTGTTGCGGCAGAGACTGGGCTGATAGCAAAACGAAGAGATAGCTCACACACATTCTTTGGTCGGACAAGCGGTCCAGGAAAGCCTGTAAGCACAAATTGCCCTCTTTGTAAGAGAGATCATCTGGTGTGGAGCTGCCCAGAGTTTAAGAAAATGGATGTGCGAAGTCGTTGGCAAAAGGTTAAACAGCTAAGACTGTGTTATCGTTGCCTCGGAAGGAATCACAAGGGAGGACGATGTGCTCAAAATAGTCGATGTGGTATTGATGGCTGTCAGAAAACGCACAATCGGGCACTGCATGGAGATCAGTTTGTAAATGGTGGAAGTGTTAGCGAGTCACAAGTGATAGAGCTAGAGAGGAGCCTACCCTTGGACATGGGAGTTAGTGAAAACAATGCACACAGTTCTGGCACGGAGGGGGAGCGAAGCACCCGTCCTGAACACTCCTTGACAACAACCATGGCAACTACAAAAGCTCCAGAGCCAGCAAAGTATCTTGTCTTGCGTACAGTACTGGTGGTGGTGAGGAATAGGGAGCGAAGAATGATTGTAAATGCATTACTAGATGACTTAAGCACAAAGACCTACATAAATGGTGATGTGGGTGCTGAGCTAGGGTTGGAAGGAAGCACCCAACGAATGACAGTTAATGTGTTAAATGGCGAGGAAGATTCCTTTGAAACCATGCTAGTGGAATTTGACCTGCAGAGTATTGATGGCAAGACTCGTGCAAGAATTTCAGCATTTACAGCAACACGGGTGGCTGGGAACATGAGACCAGTTAACTGGAAAGAGCAATCGGGAAAGTGGAAGCACCTGCAAGGTGTTAACTTCCCAAATCTTGGCCCTCGGCCAATCATTGACATGTTGATTGGCATAGACTATGCCGAGGACAGCGTGCAGCAGACAAATTTTAACATGGCCTATTTCGTTCACCAACAAGAGAAAGAATTGAGCTCTGTATTGCAGAAGTTTTGGGAGATTGACTCATCTGGGTCAATCACAGAAAGAGAACTGCTGAAATAAGAGGAAGTGTCGGCGATAAAAGCATTTGAGAGCTCAGTGCAGTTCAAAGGGGAGAGATATGAAGTAGAGATGCCATGGAAACCAAACGCCCCCGAGTTACCAAACAACTATGAGATGGCAGTGAGCCGGTTGATCAGCACTGAAAAGAGACTTCTAAAGGATTCTCGGCTAGCGGAGTCGTATTCAGAAGTCATCAGCAAGTACACACAAAAGGGCTACATTTCTAAAGTGACACCCTCTAAGACAGAGGAGAAGGCGTGGTATCTTCCACACTTCGCAATTGTAAGACCTGAAAAGACAACTACAAAGACTAGGGTGGTTTTTGATGCCTCTGCAACATTTAATGGACTGTCATTGAATGACGTCATCTGCCAAGGACCAAAACTCCAAAGGGATATCTTCCATGTACTGCTCCGCTTTCGACGTTTTCCAGTAGCCCTAGTATGTGACATTGCAGAGATGTATCTTAGAATTGGGATATCACCCTTGAGTAGACCATTCCATCGTTTCTCGTGGAGGGACGTAGATCAGTCAAGACCTCCAGATGTTTATCAGTTCAATAGCCTTGTCTTTGGAGTTAATTCATGCCCATATCAAGCACAATTTGTTTCTAAGAAGCATGCAAGGGAAAACCAAGAGCACTACCCGCCGAGACAATCTTGGAGTCTACATACATGGATGACAGCATGGAATCTTCCCCTAGCGAAGACGAGTACGTAAAACTTTACGAGGAACTATCAGCACTGTGGGGGTCCGCGGGTATGCATGCCAGAAAGTGGCTTTCCAACTCAGAACATGTACTTAAGAGGGTACCTGAAGAAGACAGGGTTGCAGAAGTGGACTTAGACAAAGGAAATTTGCCGTCAATGAAAACGCTTGGTGTGTTGTGGTTGGCTAAGGAAGATGTTTTCACTTACAGAGTGAATCCACCAGATGAGAAGTTCCAGTTGACCAAGCGAAATTTCCTGCGTAAGATAGCCATGCTGTTTGACCCTATGGGGTTTCTGGCGCCATACGTGATCCGGGCAAAGATTCTACTGCAAGAGATGTGGACCTCAGGATTAGATCGGGATGACTCACTAGATCCGAGCCAAGCTAGACAGGCCAAGAAGTGGTTTGAAGAACTAGCAGAGTTGTCAGACGTGCAAGTCCCTCGTTGCCTGCAGTTGAACTCACATGTTGAAACAGTTACCTTGCACACTTTCACAGATGCATCAGGGGATGCGTATGGTGCAGTAACTTACGTTAGGTACCAGTACAAGGGTGGTACAGTATCTACCAGCCTAGTGGCCTCCAAGACACGAGTGGCACCACTATCAGCTACAGGCATCCCAAGACTCGAGCTTATGGGAGCTGTTTTGGGATTAAGATTGGCCCTGTCTATAGCCAAGGTCCTTAAGATTGACCAGAACCTACTCACATTCTGGAGTGACAGCATGAATGTGCTGTGGTGGATTCGAAGACCCAGCCGCAATTTCAGACCGTTCATAGCGAATCGAGTGGGAGAAATACATGATTCAAGCAGTCCTTCTCAGTGGCGTCATGTTAGCACACACCAGAACCCTGCTGACCTGGCAACCAGAGGAATGTCTGTGACTGAGGTAAAAGGAAGCGAGATGTGGTGGAAGGGTCCGAATTCTTGAGCATGCCAGAGGACAGATGGCCAAAAACAGAGATTGATGTAACTCCTGAAGCAACACTAGAAGTCCGCAAGAAAGCGAGGGCAACATTTGATGTGCCAGGCACAGAATCAGTACTATTCGCGCTTACCCCGCAAACGACTTGGCGTTTACATCCCAGCAGATATTCAAGCTGGACCAGATTATTGAGAGTTAGGGCATGGGTACATCGATTCGTGAACAACTGTGGAACGCCGCCAGAGGAGAGGAGCTCTGGAGAACTTAGCAGTCAAGAGATCTCAGATGCAGAGACTGGCATCATCAAAGAGGCACAACAAGAAGCCTTTCAAGAAGAATACAAGGCGCTGGTCAATTTCAAGTCTGTTCCGCAAAACAGCAAGTTGCTAAGTTTGAACCCCATCCTAGCTGAAGATGGTCTGCTTCGATCAGATGGGAGACTGCGCTATGCAGACTACCTGCCTTTCGATGCTAGATATCCAGTCATTCCACCAAGGAAGAGTGGGGTGGCCAGGCTAATTGTGAAGTCCTATCATGAAAGAAGTAACCATGCAGTGGGAACCAATCACACATTGTCCTTGCTGTCAGCCAGATTCTGGATCAGACAAGGTAGAGAGGAGATTCGTGACTGGGAAAGAGAGTGCTGTGAAAGTCGGAAGAGAAAGGCGAAGGCTGCTAAACAGATAATGGCCCCCTACCGAAGATTCGACTAAAACTGCCTTTACGAGCATTCGCCCGAACAGCGGTTGACTTTGCGGGACCATTTGTAACTGTTTAGGGGAGGGGCAAGAAGAGAGCTAAACGATACCTTTGTTTATTTACATGCCTAACATCGAGGGCTATTCACCTAGAGATGGCCTATGGGCTGGACACAGATTCTTTTCTGAACGCGTTTTATCGCATGGCCAATCGGAGAGGGCTGCCAGAGGAGATGATTTCTGATAACGGAACTAATTTTGTAGGCGCGGAAAGAGAGCTGAGGAAGCTCGTCGAGCAACTGGAGCGGGACAAGATTGAGAAATCAGCTGCCAACAAGGGAATCGAGTGAAGTTTCAAACCACCATGGGCACCTCACTATGGTGGGGTGCATAAGACAATGATCAAGTCAGCGAAGAGAGCAACTTATGCGATATCGGGAACTGCAGATGTGACCGATGAAGAACTGATGACAGCATTTACGGTGCAGAGGCACTCATAAATTCCAGGCCTTTAACGTATCAGTCTGCTAATCCCTCAGATGACACACCCATCACCCCAAATCATTTCCTGATTGGACAAGTAGGAGGCCAGTTCGCTCCTGGATCAGTTGATAGTGGCCATTTCAGTCCCAAGAAGCGGTGGAGACGGGTGCAAGAACTAGTGCGACATTTTTGGCACCGGTGGCTGCGAGAGTGGCTACCAACTTTGAATCGTGGGTCCAAGTGGCAGAAGGAACAGAAAGACGTCCAAGTTAATGATGTAGTCTTGGTAGTGGCACCGGACCGCGTGGGCAGTGGCCGCTTGGTAGAGTCCTAGCGGTCTTTCCAGGAAAGGACAAGCACGTGAGAGCTGTCAAAGTCAGAGTGGACCGCAAGGAATTATTCAGACCGATCACCAGAATTTGCCTATTAGAACTCCTTTCAGAGGATGACGCAGAAGAATAGGACAACAGCAATCTTTAAGAGAACTAGAACTATAGTGAACTTTAAGCTAGAAACACTAAACTCCTACTGATAGGTCGATGAGCCACTGACCCATCGAGGAGGGGGAGTATGATGTGAAGGACATTTCATTATAGCGTATTCGAATTGCAAATGCTTGAGTCATGTGACTACGCTTAGTGGATGTTTTTTTTTGCGACCACGAGGAGATGTTTCACCAGTTTAGGATCGCAAATTCGTCGTAGAAATTGATGTTCAGTTAAAATTCGAATAAATGGTTTAACTCGGAACCAACTAGGTAAAGACAGTTTTCTTAATCTGTACTATAACTTAAATTAGCGTCAATACTTTGCGATTGGTTATAGTAACAATGGCGCTTCAGCAATGATCACGGCTACTCAATTGCAAAGGAGGACGCCTAATAAAAAATGAATCTATCTTACCTCCAAATTTCGCAATTGTTTAAAGCTGTCCTCGGCCCGCCGATCGGTCTAAGAACGTCTTAAAACTAAATATGTAATGTTTGCGATCAATTCCGCAAAAAATGCCGATAATTAGCCGTCAGAAAGTAAGTAAGTTCGTTAGTAACTTAGCGGGCAAGTAAGTAAGTAATTTTTTTAATGTCAATAACACAAGAAGTGCTTACGCAATCTGCCGAGCCAGAGGTTCATGTTAAAAGTGCGTGACATTCAATTGAAATAAAACACAACGAAAGTCTATTGAGTTAATAGCAATTAATTGAATAAGGTTCAGAAAAAAGTATTTGCCATGTATTTGTTACATTGACATCCAATCAAACCTAGCTTGGAAATGTGTTATTTGAAGATTGACACTTGAGGTGGCGGATTTAACTTAACAGATAGTGGCAATTTATTCCAGATGAATTATGAATGACTGAAACTGAACTATTCAAAAAATTTTCAACAGTATTATGGCCGCTACCTCTCAGTTGTATGATGTTAGTTACATAAGTTGGGTTGTTTGGAAAAAAAAAATTAAGGATTGTTTTGATTAGATTTGTGTCCCTTAGTATCGGAAATCAGAATCCATCCGTCCCTGTGACGCCAGGGTGTAATTTATTTCCATCAGGGTACATCAGTCCTTGTCAAAATATCAGTTCTATCTCCTCACATCCGTAGTGCTCTTATAACAGATATTAAGACGGATTCCGCTCAAATTTCGAGCAATAAGTGCAAAAATTATTTAATAAATATCTAGTCAAAGCACAGTGACATTTTGAGGTAATACACCAAATACGAAACACCATGTTTGACCACATATCAAAACAGAGCTAGAAAGGAGTTGAAATTTTGAGTATTTTTGACGAACTTCGAGGTGTTTGGAAATGTGGTCAGGTGGTCTTCAGTGTTTGATTAATCCTCTCAATCGAAACTAAAACTGAGGAGAAAACGGAGACATGAAAAAAAAAAAAAAAAAATGTAAAAATCCCCACGGATCAGAAGATCCCGCAATATATACAAATTAAAGATTTGAAGTTTGCCAGGAAGCCTCTTGTCACTCAGCGTTAACTTACCTGCATGTGCACTGCTGTCAGGGGTTAATGAAATACAATATATGAAACATCCAGTTCCTTGACATGCATACAGCAGGTGGTAAATTTGGGCATTAAACGGCTTTTCAAGTTGCAAGAAAATTACTTTAGTGAATCTTTCTTAAAATCGAGCCAAAAATCGATACCCCTTTTCAGACCTCTAAAATCGATACCTCTTTTCAGACCTCTAAAATGGCTATCTTTAAAACGGGGAACGGGGAATCGGGGAATCGGAGTAACGGGGAATCGGAGTAACGGGGAATCGGAGTAACGGGGAATCGGGGAATCGGGGAATCGGGGAATCGGGGAATCGGGGAATCGGGGAATCGGGGAATCGGGGAATCGGGGAATCGGGGAATCGGGGAATCGGGGAATCGGGGAATCGGGGAATCGGGGAATCGGAGAATCGGGGAATCGGAGAATCGGGGAATCGGGGAATCGGGGAATCGGGGAATCGGAGAATCGGGGAATCGGGGAATCGGGGAATCGGGGAATCGGAGAATCGGAGAATCGGAGAATCGGAGAATCGGAGAATCGGAGAATCGGGGAATCGGGGAATCGAGGAATCGAGGAATCGAGGAATCGGGGAATCGGGGAATCGGGGAATCGGGGAATCGGGGAATCGGGGAATCGGGGAATCGGGGAATCGGGGAATCGGGGAATCGGGGAATCGGGGAATCGGGGAATCGGAGAATCGGGGAATCGGGGAATCGGGGAATTGGGGAATCGGGGAATCGGGGAATCGGGGAATCGGGGAATCGGGGAATCGGGGAATCGGGGAATCGGGGAATCGGGGAATCGGGGAATCGGGGAATCGGAGAATCGGAGAATCGGAGAATCGGAGAATCGGAGAATCGGGGAATCGGGGAATCGGAGAATCGGAGAATCGGGGAATCGGAGAATCGGGGAATCGGAGAATCTTTAAAATGGGGAATCTTTAAAACGGGGAATCTTTAAAGTGGGGAATATTTAATAGCGTTATTCTTTACTGAAAAGTGAACGAGAATCTCTCACTTTCCCACCGGAAGCTATTTATTCTGTCACATGTATCAACTCAACAGGTACAGAGACAGTTGTGGAATTTATTCATTGTAATTTTATTGCACGCTATTAAAGCACATCGGTTTAGCGGGATAGTGGAGCGGTTCAAATCTCGATTCTCACTCTTTGAGATCCGCTAGACCGACCAAAGAATCGAACCGCCTGGATTTATCTTAACTCCGAACTGTGACGTTTAGTTTCGCAGCGATGGATATTTGTAGTAGCCTTATCATGTGCTAATGGAAGGACTTACGACTTAACGACAAATATATGGCAGGGAAAACACGTTTTTGGTTGTTTAATCGATAAATCAACAGTCCCCTAAATCTGGTTTTCACATGATGTCGCTAAAATTCAAACTAAAAGACTATTAAACATCCTGAGATTTTACTTCATGATGTGTAAGAGCAGCTGAAAACTAATAGTCATACAAGTTTTTGCTCCAAGTGGGTTGTTGGTTTTGTAATAGACTACGCTTGAATTTCTAAGCTTTTGCGTGACGAGGCATTTACATGACGGGCAAGAAAGCCGTCGTGTTGGTTAAAAGAGTGACTTATTTCGGGGAATTTGGCTATCTGAACAGTTCATGTATTAGAAAAAGTATTATTTTTAAAATGTTTTTGAGTTCCTGAAGAGATAAATTCACGCTTTTGTAGCAAAACTCAGTGACAGATTTTTCTGTTGGTTTCCGGCCGCCATCCGGATGGGCGCCAGCATGGCGTCTCCATCAAAATCTCTATGAATTTGAGTAAAACAATTCTCCGCATATCTTGCGTAAGAAACATTGCTGTGACCTGAATCTTGGCGAAAGTCGTCTTTCTCTTCAAGATTCTGGACCTTATCATTTGAACTGTTTTGATTTTTATTTTGATTTATTTTGAATGGCGTGACACTGAAAACCAGCAATAAAGTAATTGGATGCTCGATGCCCGAACGATGTGACGGCGAATTTCGCGTATAATCCGTCATTGCGTGCTTAATGATACCTCTTTCTACGCTACGCCATGCAGTCATGCATCAAGAAATCACCCGCTTTTAAAGATTCCCACTTAAAAAAAGATTCCCCATTTTAAAGATTCCCGCTTTTAAAGATTCCCCGTTTTAAAGATTCCCGCTTTTAAAGATTCCCCGTTTTAAAGATTCCCGCTTTTAAAGATTCCCCATTTTAAAGATTCCCCGTTTTAAGAGCCAGTGCCCATAACTATGGACCAAACAACGGTACAAGTCGAAAAATCGATTTTGCTCATTTTTTGCCCATAGATTGACCCTAGCTAGTAAACAAACGGACCATAGTTAGTTTCTGCTAATGCAGCTTTTTTGGGGAGAAATTTGCGAAAAACGATTTTGCCCCGATTGAGCTCAAAATCTACTTCCTGTTATGCTAAATTTTCTGAAAATTTGATTGCTTTGCGCGTCGCACAGCAGCTACTTAAGAATCTTTCCATGGTCTTTACATTCAGGTCAGGTCTTCATGGTATGACTGAGCGAAAAATAAAATAAATCAAGGTTTCTTTTGAGCCCGAAACGAGATCGAACAGAAACGCAAAATATTACGATGTGTTGCAAACGAATTATAGCACTAAAATATCGCCATATTTTTCTATGGGCTATAACTTTAAATGCCATAAAAACACTTTCTACGGGTTAACTGTACACCCACCTGTTTGAAAATCAAAAAATATCTCTGGGCAAATGGTCTTAAGTCGCCCGCCTTGGCCTGTGCTTCTCATAGATTTTTCCCTGAACCGTCGTCAGAATGTAAACAATTGCGTGACGCGGGCGGTCACCGTGAATACATAATTCGTTTCCAACAAACCGTATATGGCTATCTTAGAACATTTGGGTGAAAAAGAAAAACATAATGGACCACTTTTAACTTAAATATTTTGAAAGTCATCGCTTTGGAAATTTCGTTAATTAAAAACGTCAATTAAAAGCAATTTACTTGGTTGTTACTGCTATGTCGTTTTAAGCTGTCGTTCTTTCTTTGATCATTTTAATTACAAGAGCGAGTTCTAGAGAGAAAATCGTTCGAAGTTCATTTGTTAAGCGTAATGACAAGTTGATATTGTTGGTTTGTAGCCTTACGTGATCTGAAGCAACGCTACAGTGATTAAATTTGTATTTGTTGATTGATTTTCGACGGATCGATTTTCGGTTAAACCTTTTTATTTGTACCTTTAATCTTTAATAAATATACTCCTGAAACAGTGGAACTATACTAGTACCAACACATTTAGTGCCTTTTCTCCTGCTAAAAAGTCGGAAAAAGTAAAGTAAACAAATCCTAAAAGTTTAAATCATAAATAAGAGGCATCGACAGTGCGAGTGTCTCGGTAAGCTGTTAATTTGAACAATTACTGTGCTGGACGGATTGCTTTCCAGGTTACGCACGTACTATACATATAGTTCATTGTGCGCGAATGTTTCTGTTTCAAACAACTGAAATGCTCAATGCTTTTTTTTTCTTTTTTTCTTCAGTCTTAAAACTTAAGGTTAGAGTTAGGCTAAACCCTAAACTGTTTTGGCGGCCAACCTATTTTTGGCTAATTGCTTAATCAAATTATATATTTATTTCATTGAAATTCGCTCTTCCGTGACCGACTTCCGCGAACAAAACAAGATGGCTGTTCGCTGTTCATTTAAGACTACAATCCTGGTCAAAAGTGTTGGGACAGTTACGGCAGATGACTTCACAGGCAGCCTCTCTTAAGACCAAAACCGCGTAAGCCCGCCTACCCCCCTGCCCCTGTCAATGTTCATAAAAATCTTGAAGAAAAAAAATCCTTGACAATAGCTTCAGAATAGCCACGTTTCAAGAATTGTTCGCCTCCTAGAAGAGTATTCTCGAACTAAAGAGACGAGAAGATAGATATTCACGTCTTATTCCAATAATAGCGATTTTTCAGCAATCGCGTTTGGTTCCAACACAACTGTCTAACCACTTTCTATTGTCCCTTTTTCCTTTTTTCCCACATCCGATCTAGTCTTTGGAATAGCTTCGTTTTCATGCATCATTGCTAGGGGGGAAGGGGGTCAATTGTACTTGCTTCTATTCATCTTTTGTTCTAAAACGTTAAGGACGTAGTTGAAATCGAAGGTTTTAGCGCGCAAAAGGGGGAGGTGTCCCAACAACTTATGGCCAGGATTGTAGGTTTACACTAGAGGAAATTGTTCCGGATTCCTGATGAATTCGGAACGTTTCAGTGCCGGATTGATTTTGCCGTTTACACAAAAGTGGACGAATCCGAAAAAAAAACTCCCCGGAATTTAAAGTGGGAACTTTGAATCCCAAAACTTTTAAATCTGGAGAGTTTGTCGTGTAAACGATTTTCTCTCGAATCCGCATATTTTTCCGCCTGTGATCTTTTGAGTTTGCGGTGGAACGAAAGTGGCGGATTACATGATCCAGTCGTAGTCGAGTCGTAGGCACATTGATGGCCATTTGATGGCGGTCGCTGGGTGATTACCTCGTGCTGTTTCAGGTTTAGGTAATCACTTTTATAATGGGTAATGCCATACTCCTCAGAAACCCAATTTATACTTTACTGCGCAGATGACGACGATGGCACGATCGAAAACCTCGACGGTTCTAGATATTAAGTAAAGACTAGAATAACTTCCTGGAGGGACCTGACATGATGGACAACAGTACCGTGGTCAGCGAGTTGAAAGAAAACTTCAGACTGTCTCAACCTACCCCTAGCCTTATTTTCGGAGGCATTTTATTTCTCGTTGTCGAGGTGACAAACTGCTTGTTAACCATTCCATCATGAATGTGCCCGGAGTTATCGTCGTGTGTAAACGGTTAAGAATCCGAATATCCTTTCACTGTAAACCCCTACTAATCCGAATACTCTAAAATTGATGAATCCGGGAACTCTTACGAATCCAAAAAAACTCCTTTAGTGTAAACTTAGTCCTAGATCGACCACTGTAATGTTTATTTTTCTACCAGTGTTATGATCTGCAAATTTCAGTTAATTGATCAAACAACCAAAGTAGAAAAGATGGAGTTTTTCCCAGTATGATCGAAACTTAAACGCAATTTCTCCCTGGGCTAATTCAATTCAAGAAATTCCAGGTTTTCTAGCTGAGTTTGAGCATAATGTGCAGGTACAAATTTTCTACACAGCTAGAAGAGCTGAGATGCCATCACGCAGTTAGTAGTTTATCGAAATTATGGTATTTCCACTTGACTTTATTTGTCAGTCAATGATTCAATTGCCATAAATCATAGAGGATTGG
>NC_138154.1:20937081-21012081 GCF_964199315.1 Orbicella franksi
TTTAGTCGTTTTCTTGAGTGCTTTTTAGAAGTTGCGAGGTTTTTTCCCTTATGTACAGGATAGATCATTTAGTAGAACATTTATACGCAATTTGGGTAATCTACCGGATACTTAAAATTCTGACAAAGATTATATTCAGCTTGTAACAAAGAATATTTCACAAAATCCGTCCAAAACAACACAACAGTAGAAGACTGCGACTGCAATTGGAATCTTCTCCAATACAAAGAGGCATATCATATGAATAGCCTGGCACTTTCTCTCAACTGAACGAAGTACTAAAATCCAGCCGAGAACTTTGCCTTTTTTATGGGTATTACTTTTTGTTTCGCACATTTTAGTATGGTCATGGTTCAGTTCCTTCCAAGATATCACTACATTTTTCCGACTTAGTTATGTCATTTGTTGTTTGAATATTCTGACACAATTATCATACTCGAATTATCTGTCATCCTCTATGCACTGAAACTTAAGACAGGTACTTGGTTCACCGAATGAGCAGGGGCACCCGATGGACCTGTTCCTATATATTTTTTATCGTAAAAGTTGATTTAGCTGGCTGGAAATCTTCCTTGTCATCACGCTAGGAAAAAGGAAAACCTTTTTTCACCATCGCAATAAAAAACAAACAAAACTCCCATACGTTGATCATATTTGTTGAAATTATTTTTAGCTGGCTGACAATCTTTTTCGTCATGTATCACGCTGGGAAAACGAAACGTTTTTCAACATCGCAGAAAAACAAACTAAACTCTTTTACGTTGATCATATTTGTCCGTAGTAGGTAGAGTAATGAATTGTTAACAAACGTTTTTCATGGGTGTCGCTGAGTGAGTGGAACGGTTTAATGATGGTTTCCGGATATGATCGTTGCGATCGCTACAAAAAAAGTGATCCGTACGCTTACCAGTTTCTATATAATCACCACAATCGCTACATTATAAGAAAAAAAAATCCCGAGAGGACCTGGATCAAAACCGATGCATACTGATATATTTTTATTTCCAACGATCGCTACTGTCTCTGCGAAATGGTTTTCATAAAATCCGAACGGTCGCTACGATCACTGGAATGGAACTGAGGTCTAACTCAGCGGTCGTTGTCGCAACAATTGGTCGATCGCCGAGGAGTTGTTTCCATACGATCTTCAACGATCACGAAACCTTTTCAAGCGATTATATGGAAAGCAACCTCTACCCTCCGACATCAGTAGCATGTAAAGTACTCAGTTCTTACGGTTTTCATACATTACCCATGATTATGAAAAGGTCAATAAATGAAATAAATCATAAATATGAAACACAGTGAAAATAGACTTACCCATAAAACGAAATGCGAAAGCTGAGCTCACGACAAAACAGGGAAAATGTCCACGACACACAAAACTCATCAGTACTGCGCCTTTCAATAGCATGCGGACTCTATAATTCAAAGCTCGACCGACAAATGCGTTTTTCGCTACCGTCAATCAAATTTTCGGCTGCTCCTCCCAACTTCCGACTACTGCCGAGCACTTTTTCGTTGTCTGAACTGTGCTCAACGATTTGATTCCATTGCGTTCGGCAGTAGTCGGAAGCTGGGAAGAGCCGCCGAACACTTGATTGACGGTAGCGAAAACCGCATTTGTCGGTTGAGCTTTCAATTTTAGAGTCCGCATGTTATTGAAAGGCGCAGTAATACAAAACGAAGGCTGATGTAAGTTCTTTCGGCGCCACGCTTGAAAAGGCGGTGTAGAGGAAGACTCCTCGTTTGACGATAGTGGTTTATGATTGCACTAACCCGCGCCTTTAAATTGATTTAGCTGCTTTGCAAAATCTTCAACCCTATTTTCAGCTCTAAGATCAATGAATTTAAGTCATTCAAGATGTGCGTGCAGCTTTTTCAAACCATCATCAGCGAAGGGAAAACATTTGCTAACTTACCGGAAATTTAATCTCGCGTACGAAGTAGCGCAACTACACAAGATGTCAATCTTTTTTTTTATTTTAAAATTGCTCAACACTTTCCCAGATAACGGCTAAAAGAGAAAACAATAGCAAATTTAATGGGGCTATTTGCAAAAAAAAAAAATTTCTTTCAAAGTAGTGTTTTTTTTTGGCTGTGTTCTCAACGGGAAAATACAACAAATAAACGATGCCAATGTTCTGAAAGGTCTTTTTATTGACACGGACATGTTAATTATAAATAACAACTTTCATTGTTTACATCACATGAAACTTTCTCGAGAAGAAAAGTCGACTTCCTCTAAATAAACTTTTTCTTTTAATGGTGCCGAGTTCAGTAACGTAAAACATAATGTAGCGAGGAAACTTGAGGAGCGCATATTTTACTGGCGGTTTTTGTTTTTTGTTTTTTATTTTCTTCTTTTCTTTTAATGCACATAAATACGATTTACTTAGAAGTTAACAATTTGTTTGTTCGCGTTAGGTTGACATTTGCATCTAATATCCTCTGAAAGTAATCGTTTTAATAATGTTTTGCGTAACAGTCTTTCAGTGCGGGTTTTGATAAAGAAAAAACAAATCTCCGCGTCCAATATTATATTGTTTTCATAGAATTGTTCCTCCTTAACATTGGTTGCACAAGCAAATCGGGTCCACTCAAGGAAACTGCAAAACATCATTACCACGTCATGAAAAACACCGATCGTGCATCGTCAAGCAGAACATATGTCCAAAGCAGGATGTCATTTAATTTAATCAAAACGCTCTTGCATTTTTGAATATATTCTACCACCTGCTAATGGCGGACCGTTTTATGACAAATGGTAATTTGACTTCTTGCCGTGGCCACTATCGTTTGATCAGCTGTATTGAACATCCGCTTCTTGCAAAAACAGGGAAAAATACCTTGGAAAATCCAGAAAACTATGAAAATGCGCCAGTTACTTGATACATCATCCTGTCGTTCCAACACAAGTCAGCGAGGAAATAATTCAAGCAGTAAAGCAGATCTTGAACAAACAGAGTTCCTTCCTGTGTCGTTGGTCGTAACTTTGTCCTTCGTGTGCCTGCTGATTGTTGCAGTTAATGGCCTCGTAATCTTCTTGATCCACAAAAAGAAATCGCTGAGAACAATCACCAACATGTTTCTTGCTTCACTGGCGCTTTCAGATCTCATGGCAGGTCTGGTGGGAATTCCTCTTCTTGTCATCTGCTCGGTGAAAGATGTCATGAAAGTTTGCGTGTCTTCGGCCATTTTCATTCGATTCACCGCCATCTCTTCAGTCTGCCATGTTCTGCTCGTCGCCTGTGATCGTTATATTTTTATAGTTCACTACATGAAGTACCATTCTGTTGCAACCAAACGGCGAGCGATCGCTGCCGTTATTTTTGTGTGGCTGCTTTCTCTGGCATCTTCCCTTGTTCAGTTGTCTTGGTACATTTTTCATGGCATTGCCCTTACTGAATATGAAGATGTAACAGAAGATCACAACAAGAGGTACAGTCTTGCTTGCATCGTGTTATTCTTTACTGTTCCTTTAATAACAATGTGTTACATTTATGGAAGTATTTTTTACATTTCTTTTAAACGTATCGAAAGAGATCGTGGACTTAGCAACACTTTTCAGCGGCCTTCTCGATCGTTACGTCATGAATGGCGAGGACGCAGTGTTTTGTTGATCACAATGGTTATCTTCTCTTGCTGCTGGTTGCCATTTTTCGTGGCGATGCTCGATGACCACATGAACACTTCAGAGCAGTCTTCCATGTCACTTTGGGCGCAACGTTTGCTAATTTTTCTTGGCTTTCTTCCTTCTGTATTAAATCCGATCCTGTGCACATTAGCTAAGATAGATTTCCGTCGTGCGTTAAAGCAAATAGTATTCCAGTGGAAAAGGAAGAATTCGTTCGCCAATTTTGAGGTACACCACGAACGAATATGTCTAAAAGTTCCTGTAATATGAGAAAAAATTTATTATAAACTTCCTTTAATTGAAAATTATTGATTTATCACCTGGTTATTTATCAAGCGTGTTCAAAGAAAGAATTAGGCCTTTCCACAAATACGGATATTTTTTGGCATAATCGATAAAAGTGCCGTTTTTTGTCACTGACTTGTATATATATTTTTTATTTTATTTTGCTAAAATGTACAAGTCAGTGACAAAAAACGGCACTTTCATCGATTATGTCATCTCCTGACTACATTTACTCAATTTTTAAACATTTTGGGGTATATTTAGAAGTTTCCAAAATATCTAGAAAATGTTGGGATGCTTAGAAATTTTCGTAGCTTAACCCTGTTTTTTCCTCGCTATTTTCTTAAAAACAATACTCAGTTCTATGCCAGAAACGATCCAGTTCAGCGATTTCAACTCAAAAAATGTTCTCTATATTATTACGCGCTAAAGTAACAATTTTCCAAAATGGCGGATGCTCCATGGCATGGTAACATCGAAGTGCCTGAATCTTCTACCTTAACTCCTACAACTGCAAGAAACGGTTGAAAATCTTGAGCCTAATTTTTTCAAAATCGGTTTATTTCAGTTTAAAACAAAAATAAGAAATATTTAAAAGGTTTTTCGAGATATTTAGAAAAAAAATGCGTGATATTTAGAAATGTTTTTAAGAATCTACGGAAAGAAATTTACGTGGTTTTACGTGATATTTTTGGAAAGGCGTAGGAAGCCTCTACAAAAACGTGGGAACAAAACAAAGAGGCTGATTTTCAAAAACCTAAACATTTCCAGCGAAAGTACAGTCGCCAGATACCTCATAGCAGCCTGTACAACAATAAATATCAATTATATCAAGGAATCATAAATATGAATAGCTACAGTAGTACTGAGTACAAAGTTTAATAATATTCCTCGCAATTATTCAACGTATTTATACTCGACTCTATGTTCTCTACGTATTCAATTCTTGCAGAAACAGTACGGTGGCATAACACCGATTGAAAAGTTGGCCATTGAACTTTTGTGTTTGTGAAATAGAGAGTGGCTGAAAAGGAATCGTCAAGATTTCTGTGAAACAATTCCTTCAACCATAATTGCGGACTTGAAAAATAACAAACAGCTAAAGTGCTTTCCTTTCTGTCTGAATTAAAAAGGGAACGTTTCATACATGCATTTGGTTATAGTTAGGTGCAACAGAGTAACAAGTGAGGCTGAAATACACTACAGAAGTCTAGGCGTCAGGAAACATGTAAAGGGGTTTTTGTGGGGTCTTGCAACTGCTGGTAAGTGTAAGCTGCCCTCTGGGACAGGTTTATCTCATGGCGGAAATTGATTTTGTTCGAAATATTAAGTTTATATTTGAAAGATATCATGCTTGTAGTCAATATTCCTAATTAAAAAGAATACTAGAAAGATCACACTACAGTGACTATTTTTTTCTTTTTCAAAATTAAGCCTAGAATAAGTGAATGTAAAAAATCCTAGCTGACTACGTCCTTAGAATTTAAACGGGGGCGAAATCGTACAACATGCCACAACAACACAGATTCTCTCAACTGTTTATTAAGCCTGCCGATGAAGACTTTACACCTATATAAATATCAATATGCGTTTTTCGCAGGCACTAGTGCAAGGTATTCTTCGTCTTTGAGAAAGTGTACAAATGGTCAATCAAGCTACAGGCTGCAAGATATTCCAGTTGAACCTACGCCCAGCCGGCTTCACGTAGTCCGTCCTTTCTACTGCCCTTGCCAATTTGGCCATCCCAATATGCGCCGATCTCTTTGATTTCCCTTTATTACGTATGCATTTTGCGACAACAATAAAGGCAATGATGTCAATAGAGACCTTTGCCGGTAAATGATACTTTGATCTTGAAATAATATTCTACACCGTTATCCCGCAGGTATCGGGGCACTCTTAAAGATTGAGCCTGATTTGAGTGTTTAGATCAGTGTCCGGGAAACCTTTCCCAGGAGTAAAGAACGTTTAACAATCTTTCAAGCTTCACTTTAAATAGCCAGTAGTATTTACGACTATTCGTTCGTTACATCTCATCTCCAAAAGTTTGTCTGCCTTTAGTAAATTTGTTTTAAGTTTAAAAGATATATTCCTAACGGTATTTCTACTGTAGAAAAGTACGTCGCCTTCAAATTAAAATGTCTTACTGAAGCTGATCTAGGAATTCCCTGATAGATTTTTCGAATGAGCATCACGCAGTCATTATTTTCTGTCAAAAGCCGGCTCATATAGTTCATCTTCACAAACACCGTTCCATTTCCACAAACATAAACTCAGCTTGTCACTCATTATATGCGATTTAAAAGGATATATGAATGTGGGTGATGGTATCTAACGTACCCACTAACCTAGACAATGTCATACTAATCATCTGGTTATGAAAAGCATGCACAATAAGACAACACGATGTTTTTAACGTTTTATTCTGCACAAGTATGAATTCGAGGGAAAAGGTTTTTTTTCTTTTTGTTAATTTCCCCAAATGAAGCCTGGTGTTCTATAAATGGAAAATGGCTGCATCTAACGAAGTGAATGTTCAGAAGTCAAAAGAAAGAATAGCCATCAAGCAAACTTATATATCGGAGCCCATTTTCTCTGAACAGCTTGCTTGTCAGAGAAAGCTGAACTCCTCGCTTACAAAATTTCAAGTCATTTTTTTTTTGTTTACTTACTTTCAATTTGCACAGTCCTGTTTCATAAGGAACTGTTTTATGAAAAAATCTTGTTAACATATGTTATTCTCTAAGCCGGATATATTTTGTTAAGTTGTTTTTGTATCTTGAATAAACAATGAATAATCCAGGTTAGATTTTCGTTATAATTATCAACGGTCATCCGTCAATTTCGCTCGCTTCAATGTTCTCCAAAATAGCAGCTTGTTCGATATTTGTAACAATATTTTTTATTAATTTTCACGCAAGACTGATTTATTGTTTTGAAATAAAACAGTTTCCGGCGTTTTCAGTTTTTAATTTTCATTTTTCATACAGTTGTTGTTATTTTAAAACATATTGGTTAGAGAAACAAAATTTAAAGTCAAATAAAAATTACAAACATTTTTTCTATACGGAATGAAAAAAAAAACAAAAAAAACATCGCTTCAATCATGGGACAGAAAGCATTTTCACAGCAGAATGCCAATTAAAGTTGATGAAGCCTCTCTTGATTTTTTTTCAATATCTCCCAACAGCTCGAAGGCGTAAAGCTTTTTATGAGAAATGTTAATTTTGCTTCTTTGCTCAGACGCTCTCACTTGTTTTCGCTTACGTCCGTCAATGTTATTGTTGTACTGGGTCCGATTACACCTTACAATTATCCACCTTTCGTTTAAACAAGGACATAATATTGTGGAATCAGAAGAAACTGTGCGAAGATTCAACATGCCTCGCCTGTTTAACTCATCATCCATTTTGTCAAATTCAAGTTACCGAGAAAATAATTCAAGCAGCAAAACAGATCCTGACCAAACAGAGTTCCTTCCCGTGCCGTTGATAGTAACTTTGTCCTTCATGTGCCTGCTGATTATTGTAGTTAATGGCCTCGTAATCTTCTTGATCCACAAAAAGGAATCACTGAGAACAATCACCAACATGTTTCTTGCTTCACTGGCGCTTTCAGATCTCATGGCAGGTCTGGTGGGAATTCCTCTTCTTGTCATTTGCTTGGTGAGGGACCTAATTAACGTCTGTGTGTCTTCGGCCATTTTTATTCGGTTCACCGCCATCTCTTCAGTTTGCCATGTTCTGCTCATCAACTGTGATCGTTACATTTTTATAGTTCACGGTATGCAATACCACTCTCTCGTAACCAAACAGCGAGCAATCGTCGCCACTATTGTTGTTTGGCTATTTTCTTTATTATCTTCTGTTATTCAATTGTCTTGGTACTTATTTTATGAAATTGCTTTCAGCGAATATGAGGAAATAACAGAAGACTTAAACAGAAAGTATAGCATAGCTTGTATTGTCTTGTTTTTTGCAGTACCTTTGTTGTTAATGTGTTATATTTATGGACGTATTTTTCAAATTTCTTGTAAAAGTAACAAAACTGATCGTCAAGCCAGCAAGAATCTGCAGCAACCTTCTCGATCGTTACTTCATGAGTGGCGCGGACGAAGTGTTTTGTTGATCACAATAGTGATTTTCGCCGGTTGTTGGTTGCCCTACTTCGTGGCGATGATTGATGACTACATGAACACTTCAGAACAGTCTCCAATGCCACTTTGGGCTCAGCGTTTGCTATTATTTCTTGGTTTTACTCCACCGATTTTAAACCCGATCCTGTGCACATTAGCTAAGAAAGATTTCCGTCGGGCGTTAAAGCGAGTTGTACTCCACCGAAAAAAGAATGTGTCGGCCAATTTCAGTGTACACCAGAAACAAATAAGTCTGAACATTCCCTCCACTTGAATCACTTTCTTCGAAGGAGTTAAAGTTCTCATTCAACCACCTTACTAAAACAAGCCGCAATACAGCCATTCTTTGGAATACCTCCGGAACTGGCAAAAAATCACATTCTGTATGCTCGCGTAATGAATGGTCTTATGCAAGACTGCGGCTAAAACATGTTCTTTGTATCCCTATTTTTTCAGTCGGACTTGAAACACGACGAAACGGATTTTAAGGCAACTAACTGTGAGGGCTATCTTTTTCCTGGATGTGGCGCTTTAACCTCAATATGTTGTAAGACTGACTGGCCAAACAGGTCACAGTAAGCCTATCTCTTTCAACGAGGGTTCCTAGGTTCGACCATTATTCTAGCGCAAAATAAGGCAGGAATCCTCTCTTCATCCCACCTGGGGTCTGTGAATAGTAAGGCCCAAAATATTCTCATTTGAATCAAGTCCTTCCTTGAGCAATTTTAATTTGCGCAATCTCTAGCAAGAAAACCCTGAGAGGGCAATTCTTATCCTTACACAACTTTCAACTGGTTCTACTGTTTGCTTATTTTTGTTTCATATTATTTATTTCATTTGTGCTGAGGCCTTGCTCTAAAAAAATGGTACTTTTTAATCTCAGCGTCTGGCAAAACAGTCAAGTACAATTCTTATAACCTGCTCAAGACGTTTTACCGAGTGTGGGAGAATCTCTTGGTCTTCTTGCAGGGCAAAAAATACGGACAAGTCAACAAACAGAGTATCAATTATAATTATCGCTGTAGGTCTTAGAAACAAATACAACTCTGCTTATTTTAATCTATTTTATTTTATTTTATTTATTTATTTATTTTTTTCTATACCGAGTTGACAACTTTCTTAATTTGGTGGCACATTGAAACAATTAAAGTGCTAATGAAATCCCAAAATTTCGAGCTGGAATTAAAAATGCTAAAGTGTTCGCATTGCGATTATTTTTTTTGACTCAAGGAAGACGCCGCGTCGCCAAAAGCAATTTGGTCGGCTTCATATTTAACGACATTTCTTCAAAGAAATTTGTGCGAAGGAAAAAGGAAGCAGGGAGCAAAGAGACACTAAGACGAAAGGTGTTGTGCAACAATTACGCTTAACTGATGCCAGCTGTGAAACACCATTGCCAAGCAAACTTCCACTAGACTCTTCATTAGAGAAGCGTGGGATGATCTTTCTGGTCTCAAGCATGCAAGTGTTCCGCTCGGCGTGGGCCTTTCGGTCTCACCGAAACATTCACATCAAGATTCTGCATTACGACAATTTCTCCACTGAGAAATTATTCAACAAATTAAATAGATTGTATGCTGCCGTGCGTCTGTTCAGTAGCTGATCACGGATGACTTCAAAATGTGGTATTAGAACAAAAAGCGACACACGGGGGCGATAGCGAGTGTGTCGATAATTTTCTTACCACATTTTGACGTCTTCTGTGATCAGTTACTGGACAGACATACAGAAACGTGGAATCTATTTGTTTTATGTAATAAAGAAACGTCGTAACGTAATAAAGACGTCACCTATGCATCTGTCCAGTAATTGATCAGAAATAAGAACCAATAAAAATGCACTAATTTGACATTACATATTATAAATATGTATAGAGATCTCGCGTCAAAGGAGTATACTCTGCCAATTTTTCAACGCTTAGGTTCCAGAGAGAGTAGCCTAGTAGCAACAAACACTAATCAATGAAGGCACCAATAAAGGAAAATAAAACCATAGATGTCACACAATTCTGAGATGACGCTGATTCGTCATGTAAATCTGTGCTAAAGTATGATCAAATAAAAAATATTCCAGTGGAAGAGATTATCAACTGCTTACTAGATGATTTTTTATTATTTTTTTGGTTTTGATGGATTTGAATAGCTGGTTAGAGATACGAGTATTTGAAACAGTAGAAAATAAGTGGTTTTCATCCTCGATTTGACTCAATCCAAAAGAGTATTTTTAGGGCTTTTGTCATATCGTTTAATTTAAATCTTTAGACTGTGGCCTCCCTTTCGATATTTTTCGTAACGGTAGCTTTTGCTCTCATGCGCACACTTTCTAAGGTGTAAATTGTGACTTAACGCTAATCACGTGACTGTTTGACAATGCACTTGCCGTTTGGAATTAAAATATAAACGTGCGACTTGGACAGTTATTTTTATTTCTTTAGATCCTTTTTTTCATTGTAGCCTGTTAAAAGTAAAATCTTTATACAGATTAATGTAATTTTATTGAGTCATGGGCTATTCAAATGTATTGATCCACAAAACGGCAAACAATAATGATGTTTGTCGTTAAGTCTTTTTGACGAAGTTTTTATTAAACGTTCAGATACTGCACTTCAGTGAAAGTGCAGTTCAGACTGTGCTGATACTGCAGTCGACACTGATACAGTACGTAATACTCCAGTAGATACTGAACTTCATAATGCCCTTGATACCATGCTTCATACAGGGCAGCAATACATCATCATTTGCCGGTTCTCCTTGTAGAGTATTGGCCCTCTAGGCTCTCTGCCTCTAGGCCAACCCGTCTTCTGGCAACCGATGCTGCCTCTGCTCAGGGCCGCGTTGTCCGAAAGCCGGTTAACACTAACCCGGGATTAAAAGTTAACCGAAGTATTAATTGTTCTTGTGTAAAATTTTTTTTCACTGGTTATGCTTTGGGTATTGTGATATTGCAAACTCAAGACTGCAGGGTAAGCAATATAAACAGAAAAAAGCCACCGAAAAGCTACAAAGCTTAATCAGGCTTTATCCGACAAGGGCTCTAAAGTAAGAACACGTCCAGCTTTTTCTCGTCCGTTTGGGTTTTTCTTCAGGTTTCACAACCATACAATAACACCCGAATAAGTTTGGATTTGAAAGGTTTGATCTTTGTCTTGATAGCAATACCTACTTTAGTACATACTACACTTCATACTGCAGTTTCCTGAGATTTAGAATCCAGTCGACACTACAATTCATGGTGTAGGTCACACAGCACTTCATATTGCACTTGATACTGCAATTGATAATATATATAGATTTAGCAAAGCCTAAATAAATAAATTAACCTGGCTTGAGCCTGCAGTCCAATCGAAAAACCAGTTCCTGGTCAGCGGTTAACTTTAAAAAAGCAGGTGACCTCTAAGAGCTCTAAGCCTGAGCACGCGATATGGTTAAGTGATACTGGTTAGCGGATACCTATATTTGACTGGTGTCAGTTGACTATAACGTGGATGTCCAATATCAAATACGTACACTGGAAACCATGCCTGCATGCCTCGGTCGACCGATTAGCTGGAGTTTGCCGCTATATTGCGCGACGTCGGCTTTCGTCGTAGGACGCATGCACCTGCGATCCAAGCCACTAGCTATCGTCGTCGTCGTTGGCGGCCGCTTCTAACAGTACGGTCTCGTCTTCTTTGATGGCCTCGGAGGTGGCTCAGCGGGCCAATCCTTGCATAGAATTTGCGAGGGCAATGAGGGCACGGGAGGGTAGGCGGTGGAATCACACAACTTAAGTAATTGTGAAATTCAAGCCTGAAAAAAATTCAGGCCTGAACGGGATTCAAACCCATGACTTTTGCGATACCGGTGCAGTGCTCTACCAACTGAGCCATCAAGCTATCTCCCCCGTTCAGGCCTGAATTTCAAATTTCTGCACAAATTACAAAGGAAAAGAAACAATTATTTTCGAACGGATTTCTATGATTGAGTACTATATCTTCGAACTAGGCTGTTTAAACAGTGAAAAAAGCGTTAAAATGCGAAAGAAACAGAAGGCTTATATTCACGTAAATGAAGATTACGTGAAACCAGGCTACGGAGGGAAACCCGTACCGGAACGCGCGTCATGACGTCACCAGAAGTCATCTTCACTATTTGCCGCCGTACCACAGCCTAGCCGTACCATATCTTAAAGTTCCTAATTGTTCTGTCCAGTTATGTCATGCTCTAATTAATGACAATTTTTAATAAATTTGTATTTTGCAAACCCTTATAAATATAGGCATACATCTTACGGACTAAGAGGAGAGGGCTCGACGTTGGAATTACCTAATTTTAATCTTAAATTTTAAAGGAACTCTTTCTCTTCGTTATTAACTAAGTTATGGAACAGTTTGCCCTCTCAGGTACGTCTTTCAAATGATGAAGACGACATCATAAGAAAATTGCAAGATTGAAGCCTTTTAGAGCTTGCCTTATAGCTTCTCTGTCACGTTTTTAGCTATCTTATAGTTTTTTACCTTTTTTTCTTTTTTGTAGGGCTTAGCAAATTATGTGTTATGCGTTTATTGCTAATTTTTATATATCTATTAAGTTGTGTTTAAAATAGAATAACATTATTAGCTAGAATAGAATAATATTATTACCTGTAATTACTATAGTTCTCATTTATACACGTTCGTATTTTGAACGAGTTCTTAGGTCCTCGCCGAAATTGATTGATTGATTGACTGATTGATTGATTGATTGATTGATTGATTGATTGATCGATTGAACAGACATCTGCATTTTTTCATTAATGCCAGCTATCGACGCAGCAACACGGCGTAAAGACTTCCTCCGTTAACATATAGTGTTGCTCTTGATTGCTAATACAAGATGACATAAAGAAACTGCCATAAAAACCATGTCATTTTAAACTTCAAACCTTGAATTGCTGGAAACCGGCTGAAGCAGAGTGAGCTGTTTATTCTCAACAGTCCAAGAACGCGGTGCGAATTTTTCAATTCTTTCCTCCCACAATGAAACACAGAGTCGTTTCTCGTTCCATTTATAGAAATGTTATTGCTTTCAGCTGTCAAATGACGTATTGTTCTAGGAAATCCGTTCATTAAAAGCGAAGGAAAAATATTTAAAAGAACGCACTGAAAGCTAATTAGGGCCGAAGTTATTACACCTACAACTGCTGGAAATAAACAATGGAACTGTGGAACAGCACTTATTTTTTAATACTATTTTGTTTAGCTAAATAGCAAATCATTCGGCTTAGAGAAGTCTTCGTTACTTTTATCTTTCACTGAAAATGTTAACCTAAGGAAACAGGTCAGGGAAAGGGGAGAGAAATAATAATATTTAATAGCATCTACAGCAGAGCAGTAGTACTAAAAGATTTATAACACCCACAAGTAATATGACAGCCTTTACTTTATTCAGCCAATGAGAACTTTTATATATCCTGCACAAACTGAAAACCAATCAGGAATTACTCTACATGTTAGAAACAGTAAGTGACGTCACCGGAAGGAATTATAACCTCAAACTTCGGGCGTCTCTCCCGCGGGGATTAAGCTGAGTGCGGGAGATGACTGACGTTTCAGGCTATTTTCGGCCTTGTTTGTAAATCAGCGTCATATGTCCCTTGTAAAATATCAGCTGCTATTTTGCTGAAGGAAGCAATTAAAGACGGTGGAAGAAAAGAGAGAGGAAAAGGAAGCGCCAAGATCCTCGGAATATCGGCAGATGCAGCTCCAGTCTGTACGACAGAGGGGACGAAATGGGCCCTGATCTTACCTGAATTTTTGCTCAATCGAGGCAACGCTTCCTCAAACGAAGGCTTAAAATACCAGTACGTTAAGTTTTGCAGATAGTATTTTTTATTATTCCTGCCATCGTGGACATAGCATTGAAGGGAAGGTCCTGCAGTGTAGGCGGCTTATTAGCTATTTAAAGGTAAGTCACAAATTTATGTCAGTTTTTGTTTGTCTGTCACGTTATTGATCATAAATGTCTTAGTGCCTTGACTATTTTTGGATGGATTATAAGAGAGTTAAAGGGCCCTGGTCAGCCACACCGAGTTGTTTACATGCGAGAGTTTGGCTATTATATTTTATTCGAGCATTTCGAAACGAAAGAAATCACTGTGGAACTAGTATTAAAGATAATTGTGACATACTTTCAGGAACACAACTTACAGTAAAGCAATGAGATCTCGTTTCACCGACCAAAATCAATAATTTCGATGGCACCGAAAATGGCGAAGGTTGAGTAGGGTCCTTTAAGCCCATATTTACAAGTTAAAGTCTCTCTTACGTGATTTTTTTTTTTTAAGATCACTCCCACCTTCCGCAGTCCCAGAAGGGTCTAAAAAGAGCTGGTCTTGTGACGCGAATATCACTATCACCAAGGCGGCGTTGCACGCATCGTGATCGTCCGAGAAAACACCTAGGCAACGCGCTGGATAACACTGGTAAAAATCACTTCGGAGGAATCAACTTGAGAACAAGGCCTATAGGTGGTTTGCAATCATTCCTGAGATATTCAAATGACAAAGAACCTGGTGGACATATCATACGACTGAAACAATAAAGGTGATTAGACATTTTTGCTAATGATCATCCAACATGGCGGCCATCACGTCAGTTGCAAACGATCTATATTGGACGATCTATATTGAGCAAAAACCCACAACGATAGATTTTTCACCTCTGTCTTTGGAATTAAACGCTTACTATACATATATCTGAAGAGTGCATCTCTATTAAACATGTAATACTTTTTTCGTTGTCGACGTTGTCGTGGTTCATGAAGCTCGCTTCAGAAAAGAAAACAGCTATGAATACATAATTATGTAAGCCAACATTAACCATGTACTGTCAGTGTATACGAATAAATGTTGGAGCTGGAGGTTTGATTGAATATGGCATACATTTATTTCGCTTAGTATGTAGTTTAGTGAAGCTTTCATTTATCATTTGCACCTTAGAACCTCATAAGGTAAGCTGCTACCGACTTAGAGTTTAAGTCTATGCGAATATTTATTTTCAGTCGTAGTCACAGTTGTCGCTCAACTCTGCGTCTTCCCAGGATATTCATTAAATAAGCGATAAATACTTCGAAATTAGCGTTCGAAGCAAAAAGCTGTCTGAAAGAGAACTGACGTCCAACGCAATATTCAATAAGTAATCGTAGTTAGGTGTCCCCAATTAGTATGCATTGTATGCTAGCGACTTCGACACGTTAATAAAGTTCTTATCTTTATCTTACCTTATCTTATCTTACCTTATCTTATCTTATCTTATCTTATCTTATTCAAGAACATTAAAACGCATATCATTTCATTACCAGCCTCTCAAAGTATCTACATCAATAGTTTTCGTATCTATTATCAGAAATCCCCATGGTTTCCACACATTACCTATTTACGTCTATCCTGGCCAAATAAGGTCCTATATGAGTGCAACTTGAAAACTTATCAGCTGCCTTCAGGTTCAGTTTTTTTTTGTTTTTTGTTTTTTGTTTTTTGTTTTTTGTTTTTTGTTTTTTGTTTTTTGTTTTTTGTTTTTTGTTCACACCAACGCATTTTTTTTTTTATCCTTTCGTGCAGTGGCCGGGCTAACACCTGCCAGTTTTCGGTGGCAAGTTTAAAGATAAAAGTTGCTAGTCCCAGATGCTACTGTTAAACATTGTTAGTTCTTAGTCGCAGTCCCTCCTGGGTTGGTTGAATCAATTCTTTGGAAGGGGCGTGCGCTCGTGACGGCGCCAAAATTTTGTCTCAAATGTCGCCCTAAATGTTCCAATGGACATTTTTCTATTTTTTAATGATCTTTTTCCACAATATTTCCGAAGTTGTTTTAGGTTGCGGTGCAAGCTAGTCATTTTCGGGGTCTTTCATTGACCATAGCTTTCAGCCGTTCAGTGTAAAGCTGTTGAAAAACGCAAATTAGATAAATGAATAGATTTACCTCCAGACATACACTTATTATTGATATCTACGACGAAATTACCTTGCCAAACTATGGTAAATTGAATTCTTCTTGAGTCAATAATTCTTTTTTTTTTCCTTTTTTCCATTCTTTTTGTTGTTGTTGCTGTTGTTGTTTTGTTGTTGTTGTTGTTATCTGTTTGCAGATAATGTGTCTCCTGTCCTTTTGTTCAGATTCGAATGAACATAACGTCGCTTCTCTGTTGTAACAGAATGGATCTTAAAAACTGATATTCTTAGGCGATTTCAGGATGTCTGGTGAAGCGTAGGAAAAGTCAAGTCATTAATTAAAGTTTTTTACAACACGCTTTGTTTTATCATAGTTAGGTATTGTCATGTTCATATTGAACTGAAGTGTGATTACTATTTCTGTTAAGAGTGGATCTTCAACAAGCTTCCATTGGTATTGCATTTAACGAAGCGGAGCTGGTTCGGTCGTTGTTCTATCTTTCAGTAAACGTTACCGCAGTCTGAGTTCTCTCACGTGTTACAGAGACCAAGGGTAGAGAATTAAAGCGCACCCTTGTCGGCCAATGTAGTTGGCGCGTGAATGTGCGCCAGGCGCGACGGTAGTCCTGCTTGCAAAACGCACATAGAACGGGGTTTGCTAATGGAGGAACGAACCGAAGATAGAAAATAACACATAATCCCCATGCTGGAATAACGAGAAATTGTTCAGAAACGTGATCTTGAAGCATCAGAAGGAAAAACGGTAGCCAGCAGCTGATAAATATAAGCATCATGGCGACTAGAATGAATGTTCCACGCAAATCGTGAGCAATGGAAGCCACTGGTTGGTCCAGATTTTTCCGGCGTCGTCGAAATGCAATAATGTGCCGGAAAGAAACTGCCAAGACATGGCTGTACATGTATATCATCAACAGTAGAGGCACGAAAAAGAAAGCTATGATTATCAAAAGGAAATAAACTCTGTCAATTCGAATCGTCTCTTCTTTCAATTTCTTTAGCTCGTTGTTCAAATTGTACCAAGTGAACTGAATAGACGAGGACACTAATGCCAAGACCCAAATAAACACGATAATGCCAGTGGCCCGCGGTTTCGTTACAAGGGAAGGGTACTTCATGGAGTGTAAGATAACAGTATAGCGGTCACAAGCGATAACGAGAAGATGAAACACTGAAGAAATGGCGTTAAATCGCGCGAGGAGAACCGAGAGGGCACACTCCAAGAGAGAACTTTTGATGGAGCAAGCCAGAAAAAGCGGAATTCCGAGTAAACCAAACAACAGATCGGAAATCGCCAGAGAGAATAGAAACATGTTACTCACTGTCCTCAGAGCTTCTTTCCAAATCGTCAAAATGATTACAATGCAGTTTGCAGCCAAGATAAACAAAAAGTAGAAAATCAACGGAGCTTGGATTGGCCAATAGAACCCTCCGGTACATACAGAACCGGATCGTTGCTGTATGCTAGAGTTGTTTCCACGACTCGTGTCATTGGTCGGCAATAGTTCCCCAAGAGTTGCGTTGCCGAAAGACATGTCTGCTCCTCAGCACAAAATGTTGCCTTCGGGCCTTTCTGGAAGATTCTCTCTTTTTTAAACAGCACTTTAAGAACCTGCGACTTTTGAGAATAATCGACCGTCGTTACCGGCCGGTCGAACGTACAGCTATCACCCTGACGCTCCGAAAACCTGGCTAGGGTTCTATTCAAACTTAATTAACTATATCTGTAAGTCCATAAGCGACAGCGACACTGGTTGTGGGGTGGCAAGTTTGAAAACCCGTCTTTGAAATCGGTTATTTTATACTCTACCCTGAAGGCGAGAAGGAAGTCGTTTTCGACAAATCCAACAGCGATCTATTTATATCTACCCGCTAAACCGGTAAATCAGCTGTCCAAAGCCACTTAATTTCCCACACCTTCCTCAGTGGAAAACGAAAAGTTGTTTACTCTGTTTTCGGTCAGCGTACCGCGTTTTTCAGATGTTTGAAGTCCCGGTTTACATTGTTAAAAGATGCGCTCTCTGGATTAAAGGAATTCCTCTTTTTCACTGTCAAAACTAGTGATCAGCTAAAAGTTTTGAAAAAGAAAATACAACATGTAATAAAAAGTTTGAATTACGCATGCAAATACCTAAGTATTTTGGATAATATCTCTTTATTTACTCCACTCAAATGGATTTTGAATACTGAATGTTTTAAAGTTATAAAAGTGTATCAAGCTGCGAATAGGAACCGAATTTTATAAAAGCGCTGCAAGCGAGTTTTCTGTGCTTCTAAAGAGAATCAATTATCTCTTTGGACTTTCTGTTTACATTCGGGGAAATTAAATCCTCCCCTTTGAAGGTAGCGGAACGCGTTTGAGCTGTGACCAATTAATTTAACTTTGCAATTTTACCGGATATTTTTAATATTGCAAGAAACAGCGTTATCTCGGTATTACAACCCGACAGTGTACTACAGAAACAATAATTTATTGATGATGCTACCGCACTTTGCTGTAATTAAAAAATGTTCGACGAAAGGCCGAAAAACAACTCGGCTTTTTTTCCGAGGTGCCACTGTTATTACGGTTTTTTTTGTTTTGTTTTGTTTTTTCCGAATTGCTTGACCCTTCCCGTCATTAATATTTTCAGCAAATAAACACGAAGATAAGTTTATCAACAACGACAAAGCTTTTAAAGTTTATCACTTCTTCATTGCAAATTGTCTTCTTCAAATTAACATATATGTTTTTTATCACAATTTTTCCAACATTCAATCTTAATGTCTCGACAAAATTCTCAACCTTTTAAGATAATTGCCTGGGGCTATTATCCATGTGTATAACTCCCAGCTTGAATTGTAAAATTTGGAAACGTTATTTAGATTCATTAGCTTTGACTCGATAAAATCCACAGGAATATAACATGAGCCATAATCAGCAACTTTCAGCAATTTTAAGGATAATTTTAAATGAAAAAATAATAGTATCGAGATAGAAAGTAGCAGTTTGTTTTTTTTTCGTTTGTGAAAATCGAAATTTAATTTAATTAGCCATACTTCATGTGAAACCATATAGCAAATGCCGAATCTTATAAAATTACGCTCGAAAAAGATTTTTGTTCAAAGCAAAAAGGAGTCTTCAATTTTAAACCATTTCGGAATTATCACAGCTGCTTTGGTGTTATTTTCAAAAGTCTTTTTTCAACATACGCTTGTAGATCACTTTGGCGCCGCTCGTTTTCAAAACGTCACGGCGAGTAACTCCCTCAAAACGTGCAAAGCAGCAATTCCGCCGGAAGATAACGACCAATAACATTTTATTTTCTTGATCCCGGAAAAGTTTACTGCGAATCCATTTCCTTATTTTCTGGCGGCAGAGACACCGACAATCACGAACAAAACAACAGAGTTACCGAGCATTCTCTGATTGGCTAGCTCATAACTTTCACAGCAGACCTTTAAATGCCACCGAGGTTTTCAGCGAAATGCTAAAGAAAATAAACTGCCCAAGACTCTGTGAGCTACATAGCTGTCCTGCACTTCAGTGGAGGTTGATCTTGTTTCGAGAATGACAAGTATGGCAGCATACCTTACCTTCTTTTAGCCCCTACGACATTTTCGCAAAACTCCTAGTTACCAAATTTTTCCCTGCTAAACTTGCATTAGTTCGCATTCTTTGTTACTTTTGCACATATATAAGAAACTAAATGTCTTAACAGTGAACTGGGGCTAAAAGCCTTTGAGCAGTAGCTGATACGAATAGAACTAGAAAAAGCCCGCTGAATTACCCAAAAGTTTGAATAGTTTGCCTGAATTCCATTCATGATACAACAACTACAAGCAGGTCTGAAAATTTTCATATTTGGAGAGAAAAATGGAAAACTCTTGCGCAAGCTCGTTATTTATTAATTGATATTTCTGAGCTGAAAACTTCTGCTTTCAAGTAATGTTTACAAGGGTCGATAATATTTCCTGAGACGGTAGGCTGTGACTCGGTCCGTATAATGCAAAGTAGTTTTTCCTGTTACTTGTCGCACTTGAACAAAAAGCGTTTGTCGATTTCGATCTTGCCGTGACATTTGTTTCCCAACTCAAGCTCAAACTTCCAAGAAACTTTACAAAAGTGCGGCTTTTTTAACTTTCGATTGTGAGCTCACCTAGGTCAACAGAAATTGTATTGGAGTTGACGAACAAACTGTGACATTTGGGTGCTATGACATTGATCGACTGATATCAGTTAAATCACCAGTCGTCGGTTGGTTTATGATCTCCCAGGAGTTATACTGGGCTTTTAAAGGAATTAAGTACAATAACTAACCGGGCGAGAGCCTACTACGCTTGAATGTATTTAGATATCAAGTGAAGCGAAGTGCCATCAAGGAGCACCGCATTGACCTTGTCTAGTTTGCTCAGTGGTCGACCTCGAAGCTATTACCAAAGAGCCAATTGTTAAGTATTAGTTGTAGCAAGCATACTATTATTCAGTTTGCTTCCGAGTTCGAAGTTACTTGACAAATGTGATTTATTTTCGAGAGGACAGAATATTCCACATGCTTTTGAAGGCTAGAAGAATAATTTGCACAATGTAGGCAAGGAATAGAAAATAATTTGAAGCAGGTTTCCGAATAAATACGTGAAAAAAGAAAACAAGTTTATTGGGAAGTGTTTCAACAGAAATGAAAATTACATGTAAATATCAATATTGCATTTGTATTTTTCAGTAGCTTTCAACTCTTTTTGCAGATAATATTTTTCCGAAATAAATTTTCATAATGTCGGATACAACTTGCACGTTCGCTAAACTGAGATTCACTATGGAAGGTAAATATCAACAATGCTAATCTTTAGACGCTTATAATACCTGGAGGTCTTTATGCTAAAAACAGGATATTTACAAAATTAAGGCAGAATTAATTCCAGTGGAATCCGGCGGCATCTTGACTCCTGTAAAACGTACACGTTTCAAATGGAATTGCGAAACAAAAAACTCAAAGCTTGCGGATGAAAATGCGAAATACTGAGCTGAATTTAAAAGGAGCTACACCAATCAGAGCGCGCGATATATTGAAACTTTATTTAAAATGATCTTAAACCAGCTCTTGATCTTATATGAGATGTAATGAGGCGGTGTAGTGCTTAGTTCGGAGGTAGAGTATTTTAAATAGTGTGGGCAGAGGGTCTGCGTTTTTTCACATGTTATTTCCACTCTTCACTGAGAAAGTGGATTATTTAAAACAATTGATATGCAGTTTGTGATGAAGTTTTGCTTGGTTAGATATGTCTGGGGGGAAATACATTTCGAGAAAAGACCTTTCGTCTACCGGTGATAAACATCTCTTAGTTTGTATATTAACCTTGGCAGTCTGGTAATTGTTTTAATAAAATATCAAAATGGCTATGAGTTAACTTAATTTGAAAAACAAATCGCCTGTGAACAGTGGCAATTTCGAATCCACGGCATTGAGCTCTAGACAGGAGAAAAGTCAGTTAAAACTTACTGGCATTATTAAGAAATTAAGGGACCGTTCATTTTTTATGAGGGAGTGGGGGCTGGTGGGATTTGGGAAGCACCATTTAAAAATCGCATGACCCCCCCTCAGCTTACCAATTTTTTCACATGGCCCCCCCTTATAGCGGTCATTTTTTGGGATGACCCCCCCCCCCAACAAAAAAATTGAACAAACAATATTTAGATTTCAACTTTTTTAATATTTCTCTATTATCCCCCTACTTCACGTTATTGTGCTCACTATGAAGACAATATTTACAATGCCAATACTACAGAGAGCTGTTGTTTAAAAAACAAATCAAAAGAAAGAGAAGTCAATTTCGGATCTCCTAGTTATGGCTTGCCCTGAGCGTGTGGCATTTGGCCTCTCATTGGCATCTTCCTCATCTGAATTGATGGATGCAAGAATGACGTCACTTGAGTCATCTTCTCCCCCAGAGTCAATGGTATCAGTGTCATACTCATCATTGTCACTTTCATCCGTTTCACTGCTGTCAGCACTTGCCCTGTTGTCATTTTGTATCAATGTCCTGGCATTTCTCAGTGTTGGTTGGCTAGCTCTGAGAGGACTCTTCTGCAGCAAGCATGAATGTCTTACAATTGCCTTTCTCACTCTTGCTGCTTTTCAAATGTTGCTTCAGCCCGAGGTGGTTCAAGTACTTGTTTAGTTCTGGAACACGTAGCTTTTTAAGCTTGGTTACATCTTCGCACAACTCAGTCCAAGGATAATCCTCATATGATTTATCTTTTGCGTCCCTACTTAACTTTGCCTTTTCTTCTGCTCTCTTTTTCCTTTTAAATTCCAGCACTTCAAGATGCTGAAAATAATCCACCACAAACTTTGATTTGACAATAAACTTATCTGCAAATAGAGCAACGCTCTCTGGGTCAGATAAAACCAGCCTGCCACTTCCATGCTCTTTCTTCGCTTGGACCCTTGGCTACCAGTCATCTGGATCACGCCCTTCTTTTGGAGTCTTCTGGTAGGAGAGGTAGTGGTATTCCGGTAGGCAGGAATGGTCAGGAACTGGTTTAGGGTATATTTCTACGGGTGGTCCAGTCCATTTACAACAAAAAGAACAAATTTCTCCTACCTTTTCTCGACAGGACAACTTTAGAAACTCCCTGTAGTTCTCCCCCTCCTCATAGTGCTCATTCATAAACTTCTCAATCTTACGGGAGTAACAGTGGCCTAGAACAGAGTCTTTCCTTGCTCCTGCATTGTGATACTGAACCAAGTACGAAGTGTTGTGAGAAAACTGGAAATCTGTGGATGTGTTGTGTGAAACACATTGTTACATTTAACTTACAGATGTCTTTATTTGGAAGGTTTTTACCTCTACTCTAGTGATAGGCATTTGTGACCCCTGTTGGAACAAATGGCATTCTAAAGGAATTTTGCAAAGCCACGAGAAACGATCGTTAAAACAGAAAGCTGTTGAAGTACAAGAAGATGAGCCGGTAAGTGTTAATTTTTGGTCAGTGTTCCTATTTTTATCTGGACATTAAAAACGCATGTATGCTTCACTTTTATAATGAGAAACTTCTGTATTTTCCTATTGTGAAGATAGCACCTAAAACTGTTTGAACATTTTTACAATAGTATGTGTCTTTTAATATATCGTTTGACTCAGGTCTACATTTCACTACACGAATACAACATCAAATGGTTACACGAACCATGATCATTCAATAATATCAGTTCAATATAATAAATAAAAAAAATCGTCTTTCCTTTTCTGGTAGGTCACTAGTTCCTCCTCTGCTGATGATACAACCATACCTCAGGGTCTCCGGAAAACAAGCATTGGCTATATTGTTAATCCAATCGGGAAAAGAGCGCATTACTACATGAGCATCATGAAAGAGGCTCATTCCAAACTGAGGAATAATGGCGAAAGTGACGAGTCGTTTAAGAAAAGGTTTACAGCGGAACGATCCAGGCAGTTTGACATCTTACAAGCAAAAGAAGCAATCTTTCTAAGTGCGGATGGCTGTTCAGAAAGGGCGAGTGAGTTTTCCATGCCAGGGTACCAGTTGAAGCCCAGTGATGGAAGAAAACTGAACTTCTCCATCAAAGAGCACAGAGCAATGGTGGAAAAGTTGAATGTCATATTGAAAGATGTAAAGGAACACGATTCCACACTCTTTCAGTCCAATGGGCTTGCGAAGAATTTGCCCACAGTTTTAATGTAAAACAGATCAAATGTATAGAAGCTAAGTTTACGACGGTCACGCAGGACATGGAAGCACTAGAAAATAAGAAGAGCAATTATAACAGCATATTCAAGAGCATACTCAAACAGCACATCAACAAAAGGAGAAGGAAAAAAGAAAACTGCAGAAAGTCAAATGAAAGAAAGAGGAAGCGGACTGAAAACAACGTCCAACGAGTTTATGGAATCTGTGTTGGAAACCCGCTAGGAAATGATCTTCCACAATTCCTTGTGTACCCTCCTAGAACGGCCGTCCCGGAAGAGTGTATTAAAGTTGAGGATGTTGCCACGTCGTTATTTAGAAGAGATGGGCCATACATCGCACAGCTCTTGGAAGGGAATTATTTTACCAATGCTGCAAGAAGCAGAATCACCACAAACCTTGAGCAGGAAGTCAGAGATTATGTTTACACCCTCATGTACCCTGAAGAGTACACTCTGACGGAAAGCATTGCTGCTTCTTGCAGCATTGGTGAAAGAGACTCCCATAGCAGCACAAGCGGCGACGAAGAAGTCGACGACAGCGAAGATGAAGATGAGTGCCAGTGAAAGTTGCATTCGAAAATAACAGTGTTAAATACTTCTTTTCAGTAGCTACAAATGCTTTTTGTCGTCAAACGTTTTTTTTAAAGGAGAAGGAAAGTTTGTAATAAATTTGTATCCTGCCTTCTATGTTTATTCTATAGCAATTTTTTTGATATTCAAACATGATGCCATTTTAAAGTTTTACTAAAATATTTCACATGACCCCCCCTTTTCCCCTTATTTTTTTGGGATGGTCCCCCCTCGAAAGCCATTTTTTTTCGCATGGCCCCCCCCCAAATCCCACCAGCCCCCCCCCCCCCACCTTATAAAAAATGAACGGTCCCTAATACCGCAGAACGCAACGCTACCAGTATTCGAAACATTCATGAATTCAACCTTGTCTTAGATGGTACCACAAGGAAAGTGCCGGCTCTCGTCTCATCACCCAAGCTAAGCACTTTAGCGGGCGCGGGCGGGGGGGGGGGGAGTACTTGGATGCGTGACCATATCAGTATCTGTGTCCACTGTCTTGATATCTTGCGATGTCCATTTTAATTGCCTTAAAAGTCACCGACAAGTCACCGGCTGGATATGGCTACGATGTCATGGTCACCTTCAAGTAAAGTAATGTTTTTGCCAGACCAATTGAGAGGACGTTTTAAATATAGAATTCATGCACAGCTCTGAGCTAAATATTGAGTGCCCGTTTTTGAGGTTAAAAGGTGTCCAAACCTTCCCGCCAAAACTTAATTGGCGGGCACTTGTCAACCGAGCGACGTTTGCCGGCATTCCTGAAACTTTCTGTTTCTAAAATGGAGATAGAGTTTCCAGATTTCTTGCTACATTTGACTACGTTTCCAAACAAACTAATCAAGACAATGCCTGATGACGCAAAAGTTTTGACAAAAGTTTTGACGACCAAGAAAAGATTAAGTTCAAGCCGAAGTACACAGCTTGCGCTACGCGTTGTATGCGTTGGCAGCATATTAGACTCGTTTGGTCTCGTCATGGTTATTTTGGCGTAAAAATTGAAAACGGAGTTTTTCGAAAACGATGACATTACGATGATCGTGTGATTTCCCTGTCTGAGTTTACCTCAAACACAAGTCCAAAATGACCTATGATTATTGCGATTTCAAATTTCTCCGGCGTAGTGTGGACGGAGAAACATTTGATGCGTTTTCAGAGTGAAACCTCCGTTTTCAAATTTATACGGCGTAGTGTGGACGGAAAACACTTGATGCGTTTACAGAGTGAAACCTCCGTTCTCAAATTTCTCCAGCGTAGTTTGGACGGAAAACATTTGATGCGTTTTCAGGGTGAAAACGCCGTTTCCAAATTTCTCCGGCGTAGTGTGGACGGGACCTCACATGTAGACATCACTTTACTAACATTTCATCGCTGTGAATTTTTTTCATTCGTAAAATCTACTTTATTTGGCATACCAGCGAATAAATTATTAATATATTGTTCACTGCAGCTCAATAGGATATATTTTATACACTCGAACCCTTATTAAGCGGCCACCTATTTAAACGGCCACTCCTACCAGGCGGCCAGAAATCAAAGTCCCGATGAGGACTCATCTATTGTTTTTACCTCTATTCAGCGGCCAGGGGCCTGTTTCTCGAAAGACCCGAAAACTTTTCGGGCCCGCAAAGTCATTTGCAGTTTTTCTGTATCTAAAAACAGAAAAGTGTATACGCCTGAAACTTCTTGTATGAAGAGAACATCTGGTCATATTAAGAATATTTATTATATGGCTCTGTCTCACAAGAAATGGAAACTACCAAATTCACGAATTTGATTGGCTGAAATCGATATTGAAAGTGGTCTAGGTTTTCCCATCTAGACCGGTAATGTTTTGCAGTGAAAAAGTCGCAAACTAAAATGCAAAATCATTGACTATTTTTTATGTAACAATATTTTTTTATGGAAGTGCCAAAAACACCTGATGAAAAAAAGAAAAGTAAAAAGGACGAGCAAACTTTGGCAGAATTAAATTCGGCTCATTGCCGTTCGTTACATTAAACGAATTAAATTGTTCTTGTTTGCGCCATATAATAAACATCTTATAAACCGAGCTTACCTCCTGCTCGGTTAATAAGAGCTAAGTAACGAAAACAACTCTGTAATCATAAGGTTTGAGATGTTGTTACGGCCTTCCGGGCGCGAAAACGTTTCGGGACCTTCGAGAAACGGGCCCCAGCACCTTGTAAGGGGCCATTATCCATTTCCCCGAGGGTGGTCGTTTAATAGGGGTTTTTCTGTATTACTTCAAAAAAGCAAACCGTTCACTTGTAAAGGCCTCATTTGTTTTGTGGTACGGCTATTGTTAAGAATAGAGCTATCTGCGTCACAGTAGAAGGTTCAGACCCAAAGGTATATGATATCGCCAAAGTTGAACCTGGACAAGACTTGCAAAATAACTGGCCACTTAACAGTGTGTCATAAGCTTTCTTAATATAGTAAATGGTTTGAACCCAGGGGTATCAGTAGTTCGTATAGTGTGATCGTCCGGGTGAGTGTAGTTCTGAAAAGAACTGTTGTTGGTAACTGACGTTTCTAAACCTGAGCGGAAGTCATCCTCAGAGTCAAGTGAATAGTGTTTGTTAGTCGATGATGTTATAAGTCTGGTCCGCTGAACGCGATTGGTTGGTTTAGCCATGGTGAAATTGGCATAAAGACTCTTGTAAAGTTCGTCATCAGTCATTGGTGGGTTTCGATCCGTCTATTGTTAGTCAAATTGGTCGGTGTTTGGTCCGTGTATTGTTAGTCAAATTAAGTCGGTCTGTTAGAAGTCCGTTTGTCGGCTTCGTTTCCGTCGTGGATAAGTCGTTTGTAAGGCGCCGGTAGTTGTTCATATATGTTCAGAGGCGTTTGTTCTAGGTTAGTGTACTACCTTTCCAGAGTCAGTCGTTGAAAATAGTTTGTACTGTAGTTTGGAAATTTCTGGGTGGGATGTGCCGCTGGACCCTGCAACTCTTAGCCTATACCAGAGCTAGCTCAGCTGAATTTTGCTACCCTATACTAGAGTAACCTCCTCAAACCCCCCGATCTATCGACACTGTTGAGGCTAATTTGCGTAAATTTATACTTGCCGATATGATTTTTTTTTCCTTAGTCTAGGTAAAGTCAATGTCATATATGGCAGTACCCCCAACCCCCCCCCCCCACCCCCTCGGGTGGATAAGCACTGAGCAGAGTCCCAGTCAATGTTGTGGTTTGTCAGTTGATGATGTACAGCAATATGATTTTTGGCATCACAATTTCTCATGGCTCGTTCAAGTTGTGTTCCGTCAGTCTCGTGTTAAGGTTTCTGTCAGTCTCAACAATATAGGAAGCCTGGCAGTCGGAGCATTTGATCTTGTAAACTGCTTCTTGTCCTTTGTTAGGTTCGCCCCTGTCTTTCACGTTGGTCAGTAAGTGTCGAAAAGTAGTCGTAGGTTTGCGGGCTACACGACTGTTGTAGGACTGTAGAATCCGTGTGATGGTCTCAGAAGTGCCCTTAATGTAAGGTTTAGTCACTGTTGTAACAGGTGTTGGGTTCCTGTTCGTAGCGTCAGCTTCAGTAGCTCGGTAAATGTTTCGTCTAATAAAGTCAGAGTTGTACTTGTTTTTAAAAAACAACAACTACAACGCTGACTTTATTATAAGAAAATTTAAAAAGGGAGGACTTTTAATTCTTGACGTTATGGAGCAATCTTGTAACCTACGTTTGATAAAGTGATTGGGTGCCAGTGAGATTGGAGTCGTCTTTCAGGATCAGTGTAACAACTACTCTTCTCTGAGATATAGGCAATTTCTCGTGGAAATAAGCTGCAATAAGACTTGCACCCAAGCTAGTCTGACGCAAGAAGGTCAAAGAACTGAACACAAAACTCAGTGATTAAAACCGTCTTCCCTATCTGACGATATTCTTCAACACTAAATTTACCTTCTGGGGTATTTTTATCGACAGTTGCAGCAAATCAACATATTTACTCCTCCTGAGGTTCAATGATTTATCTCAATCACCCGAGAGACGTTCGTTTTCGAGTTCTAGGTTTACGATAAATCTTGGAATCATAGAAGCAGCAAATAGAAAGAAGAGCTATCAACGACTGTCGTGGGGCAATTTCAGCGATACCATCTTTGTGGAATTTATGCAGCTTCGAGTGCCGACTGTTGACCCAATGGGTTGCCCACCTATCGTTTTTCTTTGCGCTAATTTTGGGCATTTTCACACCCAACCTGACTGCTCTGTGATCAGGAACGATAGAAATCTTGATATCAGCCACAGGGACAAGGTGACCCAACAATTTTGCGATAAGCAGGTATTAAATCAAATCTTGATTTCATTTTAACTGCGTTGAATTCGTAAGCGTAAAACCTCCCATTTGGATTCTTTACTGTCAACAGGATGGAATACCGCCACCTTTGTCCATGGCTTCCAACGTGACTTTCCAATCCCCACCGAGAATAAGCTTGCTATAAAAACTTCATTCAATGGTGAAATAAACCTAACTAGAGATCAAAATTGTTACGTTAACCAAAACTACATGTATTCTGGCGACCTTCCGGGGCAAACCATCGGAACCGGAATACTAAGATTTTACTTGCTGACAGAACCATTTTGACGATTAGTACAGTAAGAGAATAACATTTCACCTCGCCATTCGCTTTTCCAAATAAATTAATCTTTTCGTTAACAATAGGTCACCTGAACAAAATAACACCGATATTTTTGATGCTAAGATAAGAAAAGATGCTTCTTCGCTCAAGTTGATTTTTTAAAACTCTTATATTTAAAGGACTGTTTAGCAAACCGTTGAATCAAGCATGTACTTTGGGCAAAAATAGTAGCTCATATAAACAAAGACAAGATATGAAGTCGCAAAAACGATGAAGTCAGGAAAAATATGCTCGATTTCCCACGTCATGAAGGCTTCACACATTTAATGCCGACTTCACATCGCAATTTTCTACCGACTCTTCAGCTATGGCTGATTTGGGAAGGTTAAAACCAATAAACGGCTGCTTAGATGAATTTCATTAACTTTTATACCGGAATAAGGTGATTAGCCTGCTTCATAGGAAAAAGATCAACTCATTTCTACACTGCAGTATTTTGGTTAACACTAACTCGCCGTTAACTTCTGTCACTCATCTTGTATGACTTCTTTTCTGGCAGCATAAAGACATTGTTAATATGTTTGATTGTTTTCGTTGGTCCCATTTGAAAGGTCGAATGTCCGTAATGTAATCATCTCTGCTAGGGATCCAACAAGATTCATTCTCTTGTCATGCCAGAAAAAGGAATGGTCAGAAATGAATCGCTGAGGGGGCATAGAATGATGATTAAGTTGCCTTACAAAAGTTCTGTTTACAAACTTTTACTTTAACGTTACCCTCATAAAGAAACAAGTCAAGCGTCAGCGGCTAGTGGGTGAAGAGACTACATGAAAGGCAAATTTCACAAATGAAACAAAGTTGAGAGCTTGCTTGGTCGCGTGCAATATATTTCAGCACGTGACATATTTTGACATTCAATTCCCACTGGAGGGAGGAATAGTTTATCTGTTTTTATCTGTTTTAGAGCCCCGTAACTAAATTCGATTGAGATCAGATTATTTAACATATGCACAGTTAGTTTGGCTCTCAAATTATTACGGATTAGAAAGGGTCCGTGTTATATAAAGAGAGCACGATTGTTTTTAAAGCAGTTTAGTTGTGATATTGGAAGAATCAACTTAGTCGTTGCCATCAGAGAAACTTGTCGTGAACATCATGACGATGCTGTATCTGCTTCTGTCGCTTTTCGCGTCCAGCTCCTCCTGGTGACTCCATTTGTGATCGAGAAAGAACAAGTAGAGAACAGAAAAGAACCTCCGTTCTTGGAAGTGAACAAGACAATATCAGAGTCCCCTGACCCAAAGACCACTGAGGCACCATGGACAAACGTCAAATTTCCTTTAGTAGAGGCTGAACACGATGTTGATAGCTGCCGAAAAGTTGGCATGTACGTCAGCTTCGCGGAGCTTGCTCTTTCTGATGAGATCATCACATCGAATCACACCTTGGGGCTTCGATGCCTTTCAGTGCAAAGGCAAATGTTCCTCAACACAACGGAAGAAGTTTCCCAATCGCTCGGCAATCATGGCCTTGCTAGAGAAAAAGAAAGGCACTGAAATTGATGACGAAGCATGCTGTGTCCCAACCAAAATGGCGCCGATATCAGCCCTGGCTTTAGAAAAGAATGGACACATCGTACTGAAAAAGTTTGATGACATTGTCGTCGAAGAATGTGGATGTGAGTAAAAGTTCCCACGTTTAATCAATTTGTGGCAAAAGTAAAATCCCAAGCAATGATAGACACTATTATGATATGGATTTTCATGTCATCTCAAGGAAAAGCGGACTCTTGGCGTTTTTTGTAACTTTCTCTTATTTGGAGTCAATCTTTAAGAATTAGCTTGCAGTGTTCACGGTGAAAAATATTTTAGCGAAAATTTGAACGAGTTTTTAGTCAATTTTTCAAACAACGTTTCGATAAAATTATTAGGTCGATTAATTGGTACTGAAAATGTATATGTGATACGTAAAACTACTGGAAATTCATCTGACAAAGCTTGATAGAAGCAAACGTATAGTCGTGCATTTAATCCTGTAGTATCAGAATATTTAACACTGTAGTAAGGCTTTTTGATAAAATAAAATAAAAGAGGGATTTACCACGAGATATGCTTTTGTGATAATACTTCGCACACGAAACGCATTTCATGTGGTTAGAAATAACTTAAGTGTGACAAACTTTGCATTAGCAATAGCAATCAATTTATACATGTAGTTGCAAGAGAGACAGACACATGACTTCTGTGATGTTTACCATGAGTTTTTCCTCCATCCGAGTCAATCCTGAGAAACTTAACCTATGTTCACCCAGTTTTATGGTTTGAAGATGTGGAAACTTCTTTAAATTTATGCCACCTTTCCAATGATTTCACTTATTCCTGTACACCTCTGTCTATCTTTAAACAAAACGTGCGAGAGATAATGTGTTATTTCAGCCCCACAGCTCGATTTTCTGCTAAAATATGAAGCATAAACAATTGTCGTGTCTTTCGATCAATCCAGATAAATTTCAACTTCAACCAAAATGATAGCACTGTGCGTTTGCTTACATAAATCGTGCCCAGGCTGGAGAAGGCAATCCATCGCTTGCGGGTAAGATGAACCAACTCAGTGCACTGTGATTTGCAATCCAAACGGGCGGGTGGAACTATCTTGCCCGCTCGGTTTTACCCGCTTTTTCACGCGAGTAAAAGAGTGTTTCTTGTGCCACATTATTAATCCTTAATCGACCAAGTTCCTCCTCATCAGAACCAATTATTTATTTATTAATTTGCTACACCATGTAAAACAGCTATATAAAAAACAGATACAATAACAAAATTTTTCGATAGGGCGAGGAGAAGTCCAAAATCCCACAAAAGCAACATCAGTCACTGAGTGAAGATGGCTGGATATTGGACTCGTTCATTTTTTTTTTCTCTCGTGTTTCTGGACCTCCACTGCTTCTCAGTCCATAATCACCTACAAAAGAGTGTTACGTCATTTTAACCCAAGGTTTCGTCAATATTCTATATTGATTTTACTACTCAGGCAAGAACAACAACGAATGTGTATTAACTTCGGCCAATCCTGACTCCGGTTAATGCATAGTATTATTTTGAACACAATCTTATTGAAAGAAGCATTAAAATATCTGCAAAAACGTCAGAAAAAAATTCTTAAACTGGTCTTCATTAAAAACTTTTTACTTCTACGTTTTAACGTCACCTCAAGTAATAATCAGCCAAAGTCTAAAACATCTGTAAGATAAAACCCTCATCGACATTCAGTTGTATGTTAATGCAGTTCTTAGTTCGGGAGACATTGTGATGGCAAAGAGGTCAACGTGTTTCTTAAATACCATTACGATTTTTAATTTCTTCTGAGGCATTGGATGACTTAAAATTAACGAGTTGTTTTCCATTCATTTCTGCCTTCTTGAAATTGTCCAGGAGGTAACAAATGTAGGGGAAAGATTTTTTTACTCGACATTTGCCTCCCGGACAGATCCACATCTGACGATTGACATGACTTAGTTTATTTATTGTCCTTGACTTTCTGACCAACGCCAACGATGTAGCGGCCAACTACGCTGGGCCAGGCCAATAACTCGTATTCATTCAGGTTAACACACATTTAATTTATGCAACTGAAACATCTGAACATTTGAAAGGTCTGAAAGATTCGCTGCAACAAGAAAACGATACGCTAGCTTTCAACTTTGTCTACAATATAGAAATACGAGCAAAAGAACCAAGCGAAAGCCATACTTACAAGTTATTGTGCCTACATTCCTATGATTGCAGTACAAACCTAGAAATCCGTACGCTCACACAGCGAGAAAATAAAAAACTACCTACATATTCTTGGTCAGCGGTAATGACTACTTCATGTAGCAAATATGAAATGAAACTTACAAACGGAGAGAACTGCTGGCAAAGTTAGCGATTTGGTTTGGCAGGTGCAACAGATAAAGAGACTAATCAAATAAAAAAATCTAAATTAGGTAGCCTGAGTGACTTATTGTTTCACTAAAAAGGTTTCTAAGGTCAATGGGCTTCAATTACTTGGTAAACCTTTCTGACATGGGACTGTTGCCTTCTGCACTAAAGAGTAAAAACATTCCCGCGAGTTTGACGGCAAGTTTAGATGAACAGAGAGAAAAGCCTCCACAACCGACCCTGTCAAAATTTGAAGGCGGGCTAAGTGAGAATCTTAAGCAGTTTATGAGGTTAAAATGTCAAATTTCTTAAAGTTCCCAAACAAAACAGTACCAAGAGAGGGTTCTCAAAGTTAAGTTTTAAAGTTTTTGTTAATTCTTTTTTTTCCCCTAAATTTCGGTAAAAGGAATAAAACAGAAGAATAGTGTATACTCTTTATTTTTTATAAGAATATGTTTTACAAGAATATCGAATATTTTAAGAATAAACCAGAGACTGAGATTTTGAAAATTTCTAAATAGAATACAATTATATGTTTTTAATTAAACCGTATAAAATCCTTCCTTCTCTAAACGGCAAAACTAGCCAAAAAGCAACAAAAACAGCACCAACCGTATATTCGATGCTTTGATGCCTTCAGGCTCTAAAGTTACTCTAATACCATCCAGACACTAAATACATTCGAAAACAGAAATGTCATACGTAGTATTCGTCTAAGAATAATCACAAGAATATTTTTAGCCCAAAATCGGCATAACAGTAAAAATACTCAGCCTCGATCGGAAAAACAATATTCTTATAAAAAACAAAGAGTGCACCGTTTTAAATTCTAGTGATTTCATACTGAACGTTGCTGCATTTGGCCGATTTTGACACTACGACCGTTCAGTGATCGCAGTGAAGTATGATCTCGTGATGGATTCTTAATTATCACAATTTTCAACGCTTCATAAAAACCATCGGTTGGAGGAAATAAGAGCCTGAAACAGTTTTCTGCCCCATGACGTATAAGGCCCCCCAAGAGAGTTTGGGCCCCGCGCACTAAGCGTAATCCTGTCCGATTCAATCAATACATTACATGCCGACGGCTTCAAAAGGATGCAAACACGATTTTGACGATTAGTACAGTGTGAGAATAACATTTTATCTAACCATTCGCTTTTCCAAATATATTTATCTTTTGCGGGTTCAGAAAAGGTCACCTGAAGAAAATAACAGTTATATTTTTGATCCTAAAATAAGAAAAGATGCTTCTTCGCTTACCTTGATGTTTTAAATTCTTACATTTAAAGGACTGTTTTCGCAAACGGTTGAGTCAAGCATTTGAATTAAGGAATAAACAAATAAATACTTTCGGCAATAATTATAAAGAATATAAAAACAGACAACATCAAGTTACGAAGTCGCAAAAACGATGAAGTCGGGAAAAACACGCTCGATTTCCCAAGTCATAATGGCGTCGCACATGTGATGTAGACAATTTCTCCGGCTTCATACCGTAATTTTCTACATTTCAGCTCTGATTGATTTGGCGCGGTTAAATCAATAAACGGCCACTTAGATGAATTTCATTAACTTTAATACCGGAATGACATGACTGGACTGCTTCTGATAGGAAAAAGATCGACCCATATCTACATGTACGCTGCAGTATTTTGGAAAGACCCATACAAAAACACTGACTCGCCGTTAACTTCTCTCACTCATCTTGTATGACTTCCTTTCTGGCAGTATAAAGACATTGTTGACATGTTTGATTGTTTTCGTTGGTCCCATTTCAAAGGTTGAATGTGCGTAATGTAATCATCTCTGTTAGGGATCCAAGAAGATTCATTCACTTGTCATGTCAGAAGAAGGAATAGTCCGGAATGAATCGCCGAGGGGGCATAGAATGATAATTATAAGTTGCTTTATAAAAGTTCTGTTTACAAACTTTTTCTTTAACGTTACTTACATAAAGAAACATCAGGTCAAGCAATGGCGGCTAGTGGGTGGGGAGACTACATGAACGGCAAATTACACGAATGAAACAAAGTTGAGAGCTTGCTTGGTCGCGTGCAATATATTTCAACACAGGACATATTTTGCCATTCAATTTTCACTGGAGGCAGGAATAGTTCAAAAATAGTTTATCTCAAGTCTTAGACCCCCCTAACTAAATTCGATTGAGATCAGATTATCTAACATATGCAGAATTAGCTTGGCGCTCAAACTATTTAAGATAAGATCTGATCAGTGCTATATAAAGAGGGTAAGATTGTCTATAAAGCATTTAAGTTGTGATATTGGAAGAATCAACTTAGTCGTCGCCATCAGAGAAACCTATCGTGAACATCACGACGATGCTGTATCTGTTTCTGTCGCTTTTTGTCTCCCAGCTCCTCCTGGTGACTCCATTTGTGATCGAGCAAGAACAAGTTGAGAACAGAGAAGAACCTCCGTCCTTGGAAGTGAGCAAGACCATATCAGAGTCCCCTGACCCAAAGACCACTGAGGCACCATGGACAGACGTCGAATTTCCTTTAGAAGAGGCTGAACACGATTTTGGTACCTGCCGAAAAGTTGGCATGTACGTCAGCTTCGCGGAGCTCGGTCTTTCTAATGAGATCATCGCACCTGACGGTTTCAATGCCTATCAGTGTAAAGGCAAGTGTTCCTTAACACAGCAGAAAAAGTTTCCCAATCGCTCGGCACTCATGGGCTTGCTAGAGAAAAAGAAAGGCATTGAAATTGATGACGAGGCATGCTGTGTCCCAACCAAACTATCGCCGATATCAGTTATCGTTTATGAAAGAAATGGACACATCGTACTGAGGAAGTTTGATGACATGGTCGTTGAAGAATGTGGATGTGAGTAGAAGTCCCCGGATTTGATCCATTTGTGGCAGTAGTAAATCCTAAGATGGAGATATTAGTTTAAATGATAAACACTATTAAAATGTGAAATCTCGTGTAATCTCAAGGAAAAGAATCTTAGAGTTTTTTTGTAACTTTCCTTTATTTCAAGTCAACCTTTAAGAATTAGTTTACACTGCCCAGAGTGTAAAGTACTTTTGCCAAAATTTCAACAATTTCACAGTCTACTTTTGGGATAACGTTTGCATGAAATGATTCGAGCTGAAAATGTTGATGTGATGAAGTAACACTACTAGACATTTAACATTTGGCATAGCTTGATCGAAGCAAAGTCATGCTATTATTGCCGTAGTATCAGATTATTTCACAATGTAGTAAGGCTTTTAATCAAATATAAGAGGGGTTTGCCACGGAATATTTTTTGTGAATTTCACACAGGAAGCCCTGTTTTAGGTGGTTATAAATGACTAATACACTTTCAGTGATTGCTAATAGCAATCAATCATATAGAAGAAAAACGATATAAGTCGGCCAACGAGACCGTCTTCTTTTGAAAAAATAATTCCAGAGGAAAGCCTCATTAATTGCTAACTGTGCGGTTTCGAAATCTGGATTGAATATCATGGCTCTGTGGTCGTATTAAGAAAAAAGGACGATATCCACGCCATGCCATTCTTACGCTCAGTGTCGTGTCATCTTAAAACGTTAAATTCTCCAACCAAGCTATTGTTATTGTCATCACGAGCCAGAGCTAACCGGAAGCTCAAAAATTCACCAGGTCCGGTTGCTATGGGGTGACGTCATTTATCTGTTAGGTTGCTGTCATCGCGAGACTTTTGCGGTTCTATTGTGGTTAGCGATAATTGCTTTCAGTGAGGGTAATTGTGTACAAAAGTAACCTGGTTATTTTCAGATATGATCTGGCCACATAATTGATATTTTATTGTAAATTTTCATAACGCGGGAATATTGCGCGGTCATATATAAAAAAGACTTCGACTTCGAATGAACCCGTCATCGGTCGTTGAAAACAGACAGCAAACGAGATTTGCCTCTGAGTTAGAAGATATGGTGTCCCTCTGACGCATTTGTGCGAAATTGAGCCAGTTTCCAATCGAATTTGCCTCGAGGAGTTAAAGAAGGCGCGTGGGTTTTCTTTTCACGGGAAGGGAAACAAAGGAGCTGCCCTGACTATTCATTTGGATTGGTTTTCGCTTAAACCATAAAACAGTTGTTGAAAACCAAACGAAGCCGCCAGCCACGATTGATTTATACATGAATTCATTCACCCAAGAACGACGGAGAGACCCAGAAAGTGTCTTCAGCTTGCGCTGCCCGTGACCAACCTCCTAGAGCATCGAATCAAGACAACGGCTTCAAAACTCAACAAGCCAATCGCACCAAGTTAAGTCTTCCGATTAATATGTTATTTATGTCATAACTTACACGCATTGTCATGCTTTTAGATTGTATGGGGACTAGATAGCTACTAAAATGTTAAATCACTATTTTCATTCGTGGGTTAGACCCTAGACTGAAGTCCATGGTACACCGGTTTTCTGAAAGACGAATCCAGATATATAGTAAAATGACCATATAGCCACATATTATAAATCCGCTCTGTTTTGCCCACGCAGACGTCCTCGCAGTATTTCTACGTTACCGAGTGCTACAGGATATTTTACAAAAACCACATTATTTTTTAGTAATGCGTGACGCTATAGGAAACAAAAACAGCAACAAAATCGTCATTTTTCCGCCGTGCGTGACATTATAGGAACATGTTACATATCCTTTTCTGGTTCACCCAGGCTAAAGTCTGTGCAATACAGTTGCTGAGTGCTTCGGGATATGTAACAAAATCGTGATAGTGATTTTTCCGTCGTGCGTAACATTATAGGAACATGTTACATATCCTTTCTGGTTCATCCAGGCTGAAGTCCATGCAATACAGTTGCTGAGTGCTTCGGGATATGTAACAAAATTGTCCTAGTTATTTATCCGTCGTGCGTGACATTGTAGGAACATGTTACATATCCTTTTCTGGTTCACCCAGGCTGAAGTCCATGCAATACAGTTGCTGAGTGCTTCGGAATATGTAACAGAATCGTGATAGTGATTTTTCCGTCGTGCTGTTTCCAGAATCGCTTGGCATTTCTCGTTAACAATTAGATTATATACTCGACATTTCTATCGCTCTTGAGAGCTTTGAGATAATTTCCTGACTGCCCACAACATTAACTGATTTTCAAAGTGTCGGTGCACACGATCTTCGAATTCGACTACTAGAAATTCAGATTATTTTTGGAATCGCTAAGCAACAAACATGTACTAGTATACAGAGAATACCCTAAACAGGTTTGAATCAGGCTTTCCGTGGAAAATCTGAGAACATTTCTGACTCTCGGGTATTTCTGGGCTGCCGGGCATAGTCATTTCGCTTACTGATTGACAGTGATAACTGAGATTAGCGAAAACGTTTCATCTATACGTGCTCCGTAGCTTTACAAGAGTAAGAAATGTATCAAAGCGTCTAAGTTTTTTAAAAACTGGCGGTTGCGCCCCAACCTAGAAAACACACTGTTTCAACGTTATTTTTTCTTTTAAGCCAAATTCTTCACGTCAGTCGCGCGATTTCCCGAATCCCCGAAATGTTTTGTATCTTTCTGACACCATGGAATTGTGCTACAGTAAATATAATTACACACTTTAGGATTACGACACATTCGTGCAAAACTTGACGCGTCGATCACCGACAGGGATATGATTACACTGGAATGTTGTAAGCCACTGGATATCCCGTGGAGATGTAGGACTAAAAGTTCTACATCTCCACGGGATCCCAGGTAGGAAAAATTGCTAAGGAATTTCAGACAAGAGTAAATTTCTATCCTGAGAAACTTGACCTATGTTCACGCAGTTTAATGTTTTGGAGACGAGAAAACTTCTTTAAATTTATGCCACCTTTGCGAAGATGTGGCCTATTCCCGGTATAACTCTGTCTATCCTAAGAGGGTCCACAATAGGGTTCTCAGATCCCGCTATCCCGCCCATTTTTTCCTGTTAATCCCACCGTCCCGCCCTTTTTGGCCTGGAAATCCCGATCCCGCCTGCTTTCCAAGGATGTTTCTGCGTTAATTATTAATTTTTTAAATTAATAATTTATTTAATTATTGACATAAACCTTTTAAAACAAGATATTGCATAGAAGATCACAAAAGAATTCTATGGGTAGCAGATAAGTAAGCACAAATGATTATAATGTTTCTTTCTGTAAACGGTTTACTGTTTTGTTCCCTTTTGTCCACGTATCAGTGAAAGAAAAAGATATTTCATTCCCATATTCAAGAGATGGCCCGTAAACACACTTGACAGTTTCTTTCAAACCTTTCAGCGTCTTCACTTCACTTGAAATCTGGGCTCAGAACTTTTCTTTCCGAATGAAGGCATTCCTGCTCGCACATCCTTTTCGTATTAAATATGGTCTAATATATGGTGACGCAATTCGTAATGTCGCATACTTCATTCGGTAAATCACTATCACCGCCATCCGCCGTGGCCATCCTGGCCAAAACAAGCCAAGCGCTTTGGAAAAGGTTGAAAGACCAGAAAAACTAGAAAGGATCGGAAGGTCAAGGTTACAGACGCAAGCGTCGAAAATGTCGGAAATGGACAATACGTTTGACAGAACCTGACAGGGTACAGAGCGGTTGCTATTCATTACTTGAAACCTGACACAGCTATACGGTTCGTTTCTGCCAGCTTGTGGTTTTTGCGCTGGTCAATAACAATTTATGAGATCACGTAAGAATTGAAATCCCGTATCCCGCTCTGTTCCCCTTGCAAATCCCGCATCCAACCCCATAAAAACTCGAAATCCCGCTCCCGCTCGTAATTGTAATTCCCGCTTCCCGCCCCTGTTTTCAGCTCAAATCCCAAATATCACGGCGAAAAAAAGCTAAATCCCGCATCCCGCCAAACCTATTGGGAACCCTCTCCTAAAACAAACCATGCAAAAGATAATCCAGTATTTCAGCCCCACAGCTCGATTTTCGGCTAAAACTGAGCAGGTGGTAAAAAGAAATTGTCATGTATTTCGATCACTCCAGATAAATTTCAGCTTCCACCAAAATGATAGTACTGTGCTAATGCTTATATTACATAAATCATGACCAGGTTGGTAAAAGGTGAGCTATCGCTTGCGGGCAAGATGAACCGAATCCTGCACTGTGATTTGCAATGCAAGCGTGGAAGATGGAACTCTCTTACCCGCTCGGGATTACCCACTTTTTCTCGCGAGTAAAAAGGTGAAAAGGCAAAGAAGTCAACGTGTTTCTTCAATACCATTACGTTTTTTTTTTTTAATCTCTTCTGAGGCATTAGATGACTTAATAATTAACGAGTTGTTTTCCATACATTTCTGCCTTCTTGAAATTGTCCGGGAGGTAACAAATGTAGAGGGAAAATTTTTTTACTCGACGTTTGCCTCCCGGACAGATCCACATCTGGCGATTGACATGACTTATAGTTTATTTATTGGCCTTGACTTTCTAACCAACGCCAACGAAGAGAACTGCTGGCAAAGTTAGCGATTTGGTTTGGCACGTGCAGTAACACCCAGCAGATAAAGAGACTAATCAAATATAAAAAAATCTAAATTAGGTAGCCTGCGTGACTTATTGTTTCACTGAAATTGTTTCTAAGGTCAATGGGCTTCAATTACTTGGTAAACCTTTCTAACATGGGACTGTTGCTTTCTGCACTAAAGAGTAAAAACATTCCTGCGAGTTTGACGGCAAGTTTAGATGAACAGTGAGAAAAGCCTTCACAACCGACCCTGTCAAAATTTGAAGGCGGGTTAAGTGAGGATCTTTAGCAGTTTATGAGGTTAAAATGTCAACCTTCTTAAAGTTCCCAAACAAAATTAACAGTACCAACAGAGGGTTCTTAAATTTAAGTTTTAACTTTAATTATTTTATTTTTCTAAATTTCGGTAAAAGGAATAAAACAGAAGAATGACGTATACTCTTTACTTTTTATAAGAATATGTTTTACAAGAATATCGAATATTTTAAGAACAAACCCGAGGCTGAGATTTTGAAAATTCCTACATAGAATACAATTGTATGTTTTTAATTAAACCGTATAAAAGCCTTCCTTCTCTAAACGGCAAAACTAGCCAAAAAGCAACAAAAACAGCGCCAACCGTATATTCAATGCTTTGATGCCTGTGGGCTGGCTCCAAAATGACTCTAATACCATCCAGACACTAAATACATTCGAAAACAGAAATGTCATACGCAGTAATCTAAGAATAATCACAAGAATATTTTTAGCCCAAAATCGGCATAAAAGTAAGAATATTCAGCCTCGATCGGAAAAACAATATTCTTGTAAAAAAACAAAGAGTTCACCGTTTTAAATTCTAGTGATTTCATTCTGAACGTTGCTGCATTTGGCCGATTTTGACACTACAACCGTTCAGTGATCGCAGTGAAGTATGATCTCGTGAAAGTATGGATTCTTAATTATCACAATTTTCAACGCTTCATAAAAACCATGGTTGGAGGAAATAAGAGCCTGAAACAGTTTTCTGCCCCATGACGTTTAACGCCCCCTAAGAGAGTTTGGGCCCCGCGCACTAAGCGTAATCCTGTCCGATTCAATCAATACATTACATGCCGACGGCTTCAAAAGGATGCAAACACGATTTTGACGATTAGTGCAGTGTGAGAATAACCATTCGCTTTTCCAAATAAATTAATCTTTTGCGGGTTCAGAAAAGGTCACCTGAAGAAAATAACAGTTATATTTTTGATCCTAAAATAAGAAAAGATGCTTCTTCGCTTACCTTGATGTTTTAAATTCTTACATTTAAAGGACTGTTTTCGCAAACGGTTGAGTCAAGCATTTGAATTAAGCAATAAAAAAATTAATGCTTTCGGAAATAATTATAAAGAATATAAAAACAGACAACATCAAGTTACGAAGTCGCAAAAACGATGAAGTCGGGAAAAACACGCTCGATTTCCCAAGTCATAATGGCGTCGCACATGTGATGTAGACAATTTCTCCGGCTTCATACCGTAATTTTCTACATTTCAGCTCTGACTGATTTGGCGCGGTTAAATCAATAAACGGCCGCTTAGATGAATTTCACTAACTTTTATACCGGAATGACATGATTGGACCGCCGTCATAGGAAAAAGATCGACCCATATCTACATGTACAATGCAGTATTTTGGTAAGACCCATTCAAAAACACTGACTCGCCGTTAATTTCTGTCACTCATCTTGTATGACTTCCTTTCTGGCAATATAAAGACATTGTTAATATGTTTAATTGTTTTCGTTGGTCCCATTTGAAAGGTCGAATGTCCGTAATGTAATCATCTCTGCTAGGGATCCAACAAGATTCATTCTCTTGTCATGCCAGAAGAAGGAATAGTCAGGAATGAATCGCTGAGGGGGCATAGAATGATAATTCAATGAAGTTGCTTTATAAAAGTTCTGTTTACAAACTTTTACTTTAACGTTACTCTCATAAAGAAAAAACAGGTCAAGCGTTAGCGGCTAGTGGGTGAAGAGAGTACAAGAAAGGCAAATTGCGCAAATGAAACTAAGTCGAGAGCTTGCTTGGTCGCGTGCAATATCTTTCAACACGTGACATATTTTGCCATTCAATATTCACTGGAGGCAGGAATAGTTCAAAAATAGTTTATCTGTCTTAGACCCCCTTAACTAACTTCGATTGAGATATTATGTGACATAGGCAGAATTAGTTTGGCACTCAAATTATTAAGGATTAGAATTGGTCCGTGCTATATAAAGAGGCCAAGATTGTCTATAAAGCATTTAAGTTGTAACATTGAAAGAACCAACTTAGTCGTCGCCATCAGAGAAACCTATCGTGAACATCACGACGATGCTATATCTGTTTCTCTCGCTTTTTGTCTCCCACCTCCTCCTGGTGACTCCATTTGTGATCGAACAAGAACAAGTAGAGAAAAGAGAAGAACCTCCGTCCCTGCAAGTGAACAAGACCATATCAGAGTCCCCTGACCCAAAGACCACTGAGGCACCATGGACAAACCATGGTACCTGCCGAAAAGTTGGCATGTACGTCAGCTTCGCGGAGCTCGGTCTTTCTAATGAGATCATCGCACCTGACGGTTTCAATGCCTATCAGTGTAAAGGCAAGTGTTCCTCAACACAGCAGAAAAAAATTTCCCAATCGGTCGGCAATTATGGCCTTGCTAGAGAAAAAGAAAGGTATTGAAGGTGATGACGAGGCATGCTGTGTCCCAACCAAACTATCGCCGATATCAGTTTTCGTTTATGAAAGGAATGGACACATCGTATTGAGGAAGTTTGATGACATGGTCGTTGAAGAATGTGGATGTGGTAGAAGTCCCCGCATTTGATCCATTTGTGGCAGAAGTAAATCCTAAGATGGACACAATAGTTTAAATGATAAACACTATTAAAATGTGAAATCTCGCGTGATCTCAAGGAAAAGAATTTTGGAGTTTTTTCGTAGCTTTCCTTTATTTCAAGTCAACCTTTAAGAATTAGTTTACACTGCTCAGAGGTGTAAAGTACTTTAGCGAAAATTTCAACGATTTTCACAGTCTACCTTTGGGATAACGCTTGCATGACATGAGTTGAACTGAAAATGTTGATGTGATGAAGTAGCACTACTAGACATTTAACATTTGGCATATAGCTTGATCGAAGCAAAGTCATGCCATTATTGCCGAAGTATCAGATTATTTCGCAACGTAGTAAGGCTTTTAATAAAATAAAAAGAGGGGTTTGCCACGGAATATTTTTTTGTGAATTTGACACAGGAACCCCTTGTTTAGGTGGTTATAAATGACTAATACACTTTCAGTGATTGTTAATAGCAATCAATTTATAGAAGAAAAACGATATAAGTCGGCCAACGAGACCGTCTTCTTTTGAAAAAATAATTTCAGAGGAAAGCCTCATTAATTGCTAACTGTGCGGTTTCGAAATCTGGACTGAATATCATGGCTCTGTGGTCGTATTAAGAAAAAAGGACGATACTCATACCATGCCGTTCAGTGTCGTGTCATCTTAAAACGTTAAATTCTCCAACCAAGCTATTGTTGTTGTACCTTCTACACGTCGGAAAAATTGCTAAGGAATTTCAGACAAAAGTAAATTTCTATCCTGAGAAACTTAACCTATGTTCACACAGTTTAATGTTTAGGAGACGAGAAGACTTCTTTAAATTTATGCCACCTTTGCGAAGATGTGGCCTATTCCCGGTATTTCTCTGTCTATCCTAAAACAAACCATGCAAGAGATAATCCCGTATTTCAGCCCCACAGCTCGATCTTCGGCTAAAAGCAGGTAATTTAAAAAAAATTGTCATGTGTTTCGATCACTCCAGATAAATTTCAGCTTCCACCAAAATGATAGTACTGTGCTAACGCTTATATTACATAAATCATGACCAGGCTGGTAAAAGGCGATCTATCGCTTGCGGGCAAGATGAACCGAATCCTGCACTGTGATTTGCAATGCAAGCGTGGAAGATGGAACTCTCTTACCCGCTCAGGATTACCCACTTTTTCTCGCGAGTAAAAAGGTGAAAAGGCAAAGAAGTCAACGTGTTTCTTAAATGCCACTACGTTTTTTTAATCTCTTCTGAGGCATTAGATGACTTAATAATTAACGAGTTGTTTTCCATACATTTCTGCTTTCTTGAAATTGTCCGGGAGGTAACAAATGTACAGGAAAGATTTTTTTACTCGAAGTTTGCCTCCCGGACAGATCCACATCTGGCGATTGACATGACTTATAGTTTATTTATTGTCCTTGACTTTGTGACCAACGCCAACGAAGAGAACTGCTGGCAAAGTTAGCGATTTGGTTTGACGCGTGCAGTAACACCCAGCAGATAAAGAGACTAATCAAATAAAAAAAAATCTAAATTAGGTAGCCTGAGTGACTTATTGTTTTACTGAAATTGTTTCTAAGGTCAATGGGCTCCAATTACTTGGTAAGCCTTTCTAACATGGGACTGTTGCTTTCTGCACTAAAGAGTAAAAACATTCCTGCGAGTTTGACGGCAAGCTTAGATGAACAGTGAGAAAAGCCTCCACAACCGACCCTGTCAAAATTTGAAAGAGGGTTAGGTAAGGATCATTAGGCAGTTTATGGGGTAAAAGTCTCAAATTTCTTAAAGTTCCCAAACAAAACAGTAGCAACAGAGGGTTCTTAGAGTTACGTTTTAACGTTTCTGTTAATTCTTTTCTTTTAAATTTCGGTAAAAGGGATAACACAGACGAATGGACCACACTCTATATCTTTTCTAAGAATATGTTTAACAAGAATATCGAAAATTCTAAGAATAAACCCGACGCTGAGATTTTGAAAATTTTAAATACAACACAATTATATGTTTTTAATTAAACCGTAAAAATCCTTCCTTCTCCAAACGGCAAAACTAGCCAAAAAGCAACAAAAACAGCACCAACCGTATATTCAATGCTTTGATGCTTGTGGGCTGGCTCCAAAATTATTCTAATACCATCCAGACACTAAAATAATACATTCAAAAACAGAAATGTCATACGCAGTAATCTAAGAATAATCACAAGAATATTTTCAGCCTAAAATCGGCATAATAATAAGAAAATTCAGCTTCGGTCGGAAAAACAATATTCTTGTAAAAAATAAAGAGTGCATGCACCGTTTTAAATTCTAGTGATTTCATTCTGAACGTTGCTGCATTTGGCCGATTTTGACACTACGACCGTTCAGTGATCTCGTGAAAGTATGGATTGTCATCACAATTTTCAACACTTGATAAAAAACGTGGGTTGCAGGAAATAAGAGCCTGAAACAGTTTTCTGCCCCATGAAGTATAAGGCCCCCCTAAGAGAGTTTGGCCCCTGCGCACTAAGCGTATTCCTTTCCGATTCAATCAGTGCATTACATGCCTGCGGCTTCAAAAGGCTGCAAACACCATTTTGACGATTAGTACAGTGAGAGAATAACATTTCACCACACCATTCGCTTTTCCAAATAGATTTATCTTTTGGTTCAGAAAAGGTCACCTGAAGAAAATAATAGTGATATTTTTCATCCTAACATAAAAAAAGATAGTGCTTCTTCGCTTACGTTATGTTTTAAACTCTTACACCTAACGTCAAGCATTTGAATTAAGCGATAAACAAATAAATACTTCTGCAGCATTTTGGTAAGACCCATAGAAAAACACTGACTCGCCGTTAACTTCTCTCACTCATCTTCTATGACTTCCTTTCTGGCAGTATAAAGACATTGTTAATATGTTTGATTGTTTTCGTTGGTCCCATTTGAAAGGTCGAATGTCCGTAATGTAATCATCTCTGCTAGGGATCCAACAAGATTCATTCTCTTGTCATGCCAGAAAAAGGAATGGTCAGAAATGAATCGCTGAGGGGGCATTGAATGATGATTAAGTTGCCTTACAAAAGTTCTGTTTACAAACTTTTACTTTAACGTTACTTACATAAAGAAACATCAGGTCAAGCATCGGCGCCTAGTGGCTGAGGAGACTACATGAACGGCAAATTACACAAATGAAACAAAGTTGAGAGCTTGGTTGGTCGCGTGCAACATACTGCAACACATGACATATCTTGACATTCAATTTCCACTGGAGGAAGGAATAGTTCAAAAATAGTTTATCTCAAGTCTTAAACCCCCGTAACTAAATTCGACTGAGATCAGATTATCTAACATATGCAGAATTAGTTTGGCGCTCAAACTATTTAAGATAAGATCTGATCCGTGCTATATAAAGAGGGTAAGATTGTCTATAAAGCATTCTAGTTGTGATATTGGAAGAATCAACTTAGTAGTCGCTATCAGAGAAACTTGTCGTGAGCATTATGACGATGCTGTATCGTTTCTGTCGCTTTTCGCCTCCCAGCTCCTCCTGGTGACTCCATTTGTGATCGAGCAAAAATAAGTAGAGAACAGAGAAGAACCGCCGTTCTTGGAAGTGAACAAGACCGTATCAGAGTCCCTTGATCCAAAGACACAAGATCTAGAGGCACCTTGGACAGACGTCGAATTTCATTTAGTAGAGGCAGAACACGATGTTGATACCTGCCGAAAAGTTGGCATGTACGTCAGCTTCGCGGATATTGGTCTTTCTGACAAGATCATCGCACCTGACGGCAAAGTGCAAAGGCAAATGTTCGTCAACACAGCAGAAAAAGTTTCCCAATCGCTCGGCAATCATGGTCTTGCTAAAGCAAAAGAAAGGCATTGAAATTAATGACGAGGCATGCTGTGTCTCAACCAAACTGGCGCCGATATCAGCTCTCGTTTTTGAAAAGAATGGACACACCGTACTGAAGAAGTTTGATGATATGGTCGTCGAAAAATGTGGATGTGAGTACTGAGAAGTCCCCGCATTTGATCCATTTGTGGCAAAAGCAAAATCCCGAGTAATGATAGACACTATTGTAATATGAATTCTCGTGTGATCTCAAGGAAAAGCGGACTATTTAGAGTCAATCTTTTAGAATAAGCTTGCAGTGTTTACGGTGAAAAGCATTTTAGCGAAAATTTCAACAATTTTGTCACTCCATTTTAGAATAAAGTTACGATGAAAAGATTAGGTCGTTTAGTACTGAAAATGTTGATGTGATACGCAATTAAAACTACTAGGAATTCATCTGACAAACTGCTTGATTAAAGCAAATGTACAGTCGTACATTTATTGCTGTAGTATCAGATTATTTCACATTTTATTGTAAGGTTTTTTAATAAAATAAAAGAGCGATTTTTCACGAGATATTTATTTTGTGATACCATTTCAAACAAGAAACGCATTTCATATGGTTAGAAATTAGTACAGTGTAATACACTTTGCACAGGCAATCATGAGTAATTAATTCATACATGTAGAAGAAACAGAGACATAAGTCCGCCATGGAGACGATTTTCTTTAGGAAGAAGTCACAGAATAAAGCCTCGATAGGTTTCGAAATCTGGATTAAACATCATGGCTCAGTAGTGCGTATCAAGAAGAACGGACGAAACCTATGTCATGCTCCAACCAAACTATTGTTGTGGTGCCTTCTACACCTCGATAGAGTTGCTGAAGAATTTTGGGCCAAATTAACTTTCAACCCTGAAAAACTTAACCTATGTTCACACAGTTTTATGTTTTGGCGATGAGGAAACTTCTTGAAATTTATCCCACCTTTCCAATGATATGGCTTATTCCTAGTGCATCTCTGTCTCTCTTTAAACATACTGGGAAAGAGATCATTTATTATTCCAGCCCCACAGCTAGATTTTCTGCTAAAAGCAATCCAGATAAATTTAAGCTTCCATCAAAATATGAGTTTTTGTATATGTATCTTTCTATGGACACCAATTTGCCCCTCCCCCCCCCCAAAAAAAAAAATTAAATTCTTCAGGGACCAATAAAGTCATCTCCAAGCTGCTTTCTGCTGAATAAATCAAAGGAGGAACTGTGTAGTTTCATTTCACTGGCTTCTGTGGACAAATTTTGTTACATAAACCCAACGAAAGTGTTAACATAGGAAAAGAGTTGAACTCCCACAGGATTGCTTTGTTACACCAACATTTCCTCCGTTTCATTGTATCGGAAAGAAAATGCCCTGTAACTATTCCCCCAAGCCAAGGCGATTCAAAGTCGTGTTCGTACACAGAATAATTGTCCTAGTTTTGGTAATAAAAGCAGGTCGTCTCGCATACCGACGAACAGGCATCGTTTGTGTCGATTTGCACGGTCAGTATAAAAGATAGACTGCGGACTGCGGACTGCGGACTGCGGACTGCGGACTGCGGACTGCGGACTGCGGACTGCGGACTGCGGACTGCGGACTGCGGACTGGGTATAAAACACGGACTTAGGTATAAAACGTGGACTAAGCATTACGGACTGGGTATAAAACACGGACTCAGGTATAAAACGAGGACTGCGGACTGAATGCGGTCTACCGACTGCAGTCCGTGTTTTTTACTGACCGGCCATAACTAATATTACGTAATACATGTATAAACGGGAACAAACCCTCTCGTGTGCACGTGCTTTGCGATCAATTCGTTTGTTTTCGCTCCTGCTGGAGGGAGGCCAATTTCACGCTTACCTAACAGCTCAGGCACAAAATTCTGTTCCTATAATTTTTGCTTATTTGATATACCAAACCTACCAAAACGTAACGCACTCTTTAATCTCTGATTACTTGTAGTCTAAGCTAAAAACTCCCAAAAATATTTTCAGCCTAAAATCAGCAGTGAAATAAGAATATTCAGCCTGGGCAAGGAAAACAATATTTTTATTTTAAAAGGTGTGTATAGCGGAGGCCATCTCACTCGTTGAGTGAAGATGGCTGGTCATTGGACTTGTTCATTTCTCTCATGTTTCTGCACTTCGACTGCATGCTTCTCAATCCATAAACACGCAAAAGAGTGCTACCCCGTTATTTTTTTAACCCGATGCTTTGTAAATAACCCATATGCATTAACAAGAACAACGAAGGTCAATATTTAGTTCGGGCAATCGTAATTCCGGTTAATGCACAATATTATTCTGAAAACAATTTTCTTCAATGAAACGTTAACATATCTGGAAAAAGTAGAAGAAATTCTTACATTGGTGTTTATTAAAAAGTTCAGTTCACTTCTACGTTTTAACGTCACCTTAACTCCTGATCCGGGTCTATAACATCCGTACTGAAGAAACCCTCATGATTACCAAATTCTATAACAAAAGTAGAGGACCCACTCAATCTTCAAACACAGTTCTAACCGTTTCAGTGTCATATTTCCTCCAACCCATCGCTTTTAGTAAGGGTTTAAAATTGTGATAAGAATGCATGCTTTCATGAGATACTGCAATCAACGGTGTTAGTGTCAAGATCGGCCAAGCGCAGCAAAGTTCAGAAGAAAATAACTAGAATTTAAAACGTGGTACTCCATTCTTCTGTTTTATCCCTTTTACCGAAATTTAGAAAAAAGGAATTAACAAAACCCTAAGAACCCTGTGTTTGCATCGTTTTTATAGTTGGTGCCGTTTTGTTTGGGGACTTTACAAAAAGATTCAATACATTTTTACCCCATAAACAGCTGAAGAACCTCACTAAATCCTGTCCACTTCCTGACCTGCTTGCTCTTAACTTGCCTTTCGTCAAGGGAGAAAAGAAATAATCAAACAGAAAAGATAGTTGGTAAAATCTGAGCGAAAACACGAGCACATTTCAAGAATTATAGTATAATACCACGTAAGACGTCGACTTCAATATGTTTAGATAGTTTAGTTATGGTTAGAAGGGGGGAATGGTTATGAAGCCCGGCAAACATCAAAGGAGCAAACCAAAGACGCCAAGATTTATGTTGGAAGGCCCAGGATCGTGCACAATCTTTTGTTTTGGGCTCATACACTATGCATGAATTACGTAACCAAAACATTTCTATCGGTTAGTCTCTCAGTCAAAACTAAACAGCTATTGTGTTTGTGCGCGGTCAAGGACCAAAATAGAGAACAAAAACATTCAACAAAGAACTTTGTCGGGTTTCATAACCATTCCCCTCTGTTAACTATGGTTTAGTAAGGTAGAAAATTGTCAAGTGCCGAACAGAGTTAAAAGTTTAGATCAAAAAGTAACAAGGATCGTTTTCACCGGGGACACTGGCCAAAACTGGATGTGATCAATTTTAATTGACGCGGTTTTAAAAAATAATAATAAAAAAGTCTTCTGAGATGTGTTAAGTGTGTGCGTGACAAGAAATCCCAAACGAAACTGGATTTATATCAAGCTGGGAAGTTCGCCAGTTTGTTGATATTAAAAAGAAGCAAATCGGTCTATTGTGAAAATGGGAAATAGTTTGAAGAGGGGAGAGACCTTTCGGACCACACAGGTCATTGCTCATACTGGTGCGCCTCTGAAAATTACAATAACACGGCCACCAATGATTATCTTTTCATGGTACGCTTAATGAAGGTTTTAAAATGATACTCCAAAGCATAATTTTTAGAGGGAAGTGGTTACGAAGCCCGGCAAACATCAAAGGAGCAAATAAAGATGCCAAGATTCATGTTGGAAGGTCCCCGTCCGTGCACAATCTTTTGTTTTGCGCTCATACACTATGCATGAATTACGTAACCAGAACGTTTCTATCGGTTAGTTCCTCCGTACGGAGTAAACAACTATTGTGTTTTGTGCACGGTCAAGGCCAAAAACAAAAGGACAAAAACATCCAAAAGAGAACTTTCTCGGGTTTCATAACCATTGCCCTCTATTAGGTATGTGTAAAAAACCGGAGGTTTGTTTATACTATGGGGCTGCGATGTTATTTGTTGTACATTCTTCATATTTTTTTTATTTTGCCGCTATCTGCAAATGACAACCGTATTGCTTTCTTGTTTGTCAGTGTGCATGCTCGAAAGACGAATAATCTGTGGTGATTAAGTTTTACGTATCCCGCTCTATTTACACTCGGGAGTCTCAACATCGAAAATCAAGCGCCACCCAAGGGCTGGGCCAAGTCAAAATACAATTGCACCCCGCTATTACGAATTCTTTAGGAAAACAATTTAGTAGTTTGGAATAACAGATAGTATATGAAGGTCAAATCCTAGGGAGATGGTTTTGAGTTCGAAATAATTTGGAATTCGAAACAACCGACTTCGAATAACTTGACTAAACTGGTTGCAAAAACTCTTTTTATATTACGTTAATGAGAACAAACTGAGTCTCCGTCAAAGACAGGTAGCACTAAGGGCCTACTCTGTTCTTCAACTCTCAGTATTCAGAAAATGTTCAGTGTCCAGAAAATGTAACAAATCAATTTATTCTAGAAGAGTGCCATAAAATAAGTCGAATTTCAAAAAAAGTCGAGAGTGTTATCTCACACGGAGTCTAACACATGCTCGGTAAAGTTTGCAATATTTCCCGGCAGACGTTTCCTACAATTTTGGCCTGTATCTACACATTGGAAATTAACCTTCCAAGCAGACGTCAGTTCTTTACGCTCAGCACACTTTAAAAGGTCCGTGAAACTGTCATTTGTCATTGAAACTTTGACCTCAATTCATTGTAAGATATGGCTATAAAAGTTAACAATGGACTCAGAGTAACGATGTTTTCCAGCAGTGGCTATTAGTGATCTTACTCTCCTAACCGACAGAGAAGAAACCAAAACATGATATGTGGTTACTAGAAGGGTAATCGGACACTCGTTAGATATAAAGTTTCTTCAGTCTTACCCCGGCGATAAGAAGTTAACTGTCGTTTTAAGTCATACTTTATGTTATTTTCACTCTGTTGAAGAAACGAATTCCGTTATTTATCCTAGAAGTTCTATTTATAGTGTGCGTTGTTTTAATTGAGAAATCGCACGGCGGGTACAAGATAACAACGTGTTGTTGTAATTGCCACGAGGCACTTGCAAAGTTGAGTTGAAAACGGTGCAAAAGCCCCTCCAAAGAAAAATTCATCTATCGTTTACAGAGCCATAAGGTAGCCTTTAACTAATTCACTGTAAGGGAGTCCACAAATATTCGGGAAGAAAAAAGAATTGCACTTGAACCCTGTAGTAGAAATTCACAACATTTACGAGCCGATCGCGGAAGCGTACTGACAACATATCGACCTGATAAAGGCATGATTTCGTTGCGCGATCATTCCTGGAAGAGCAGCACATCTCCTGAAGTAGTGCAGGTAATTTAAGATAAAGTAAAGTAGCGGGTGTAGCTTTAGTTGGATATCCAAAATAAAGATACTGAAAAACACGAATACTCACAACAGCTTTGAAATACGATGCGTTGAATAACAAAAACAAAAGGCGGATAAAATACTATTGGCTTATGCCATCAAAGAGTACGAGCCATATCAAGGGACCTCCACCTACGCTTAAACCAGTTCATTAGGTGTATTCGAAGGATCAACTCGACGCTGAAATTTGCCGAGAACGCCACGAAGATGCTATATCTGTTCCTTTTGCTTTTCGCCTCCCAACTTCTCTTGGCCAGCCCATCCATGATCACAAATGAACAGACTGAGAACGGAGTTGAGACTGTGTCCTCGGAAATAAGCAAAACGGGATCACAATCCACTGATCCAAAGGCACACCCCTTTCTGATTACGGAAGGACCAAAAGCTCCTAGTAAAGCCTCCTCGTTTGGACACTATCAAGCAAAATGTAGGCGAAGCAACTTTATTTTATTAACTAGTCTAGAAAAATATACCTTGGTTTAACCCATAGTGTTAAATAAGTCAGAAATATGTGAGATTACCTTCGCTGAAGTATGGAGGTGCAACCATATTTTACATGATTGTAGATATTTTCTGTTATTTTTCCTTCCTGATTTCACTTAATTAAATAGGTGTACTAGACTTTGTCAGGAGCCACAAACACGGAATTGAAATCTCTCAATAATAATGATCATTCTTCATCTTAACTAGCCCGTGACAACCATGCTGAAATTTCCTCAAGTGACCGAGCAAAACGCAACAGTCCCCCAAAAAAGGCCAAACAAGCAGTTACTGGCTGCCGAAAGGAGGACTTGCTCGTCAACACATCAGATCTTGGCTTGTCTGCCAAATTTATTAGACCTGAGACCTTTAACGCCTACCAGTGCAGAGGCAAGTGCTCCGTAACACAAGGGAAAACGTTCACACCTCACTCACTGCTCGAAGCTTTTGTGAACAAGAAGGGCATCAAAACCGATGGCGATGGATGTTGTGTTCCCACCAAACTGCGGCCGCTCTCTGTCATTTATTACTTCGAAGAGCGTGGAATTTTCGAGAGGCATACTTTCCAGGATTTGATAATTGAAGAATGCGGGTGTTACTAAAAATTCTCGCGTCTGATATATTTGTGATTTTGGTGGCATGGTAAAAAAAGACCTAAAATAGTTTAAAAGATGAACATCATCATGACGGGACACAATAACTTGCTTACAATTTCATTTTTGGGTCATTTTCGATAGAACGCATCATGCTAAAATGAAGTAGCTGAATGGAAATAGGGTAGCGCTTACTAGCATGAGTTTTGTGTGTTGATTTAACCAGAGTGAATGTAATAACGAGCTTTAGCGATACCTTCAGTGACTTTCTTTAGCATTTGGCTTAGCCACTCCCGCTGTGAAAGTATACTATGATTAGGACTATATCTCTGTAGTTTACAGCATTACACATTGTAGAAGATTAAACAAAGGTTTGCCACCCTACTGGGAGAAGTTTCGTCTTAAACGTATGAACCATTAGAAATTTACTCAAGCCAACCGAGTTACTGAAGAAAGACAAATATCAGTCAGGGAAGAAGAGTATTTTATTTCGAAAATCCATATAAAACACTAAAAGGGAATTGTGGAGAACAGGTACCTTTCTCCGACGTAGTTTTGTGGCCTACTACAGTATTTACGAGTTCGAAGTGTTGATGCAAACATTTGCATAAGCGTCTTAAAATTACTGTGGCTTTGGGTGCTATTTATTTTAGGCACTCTTTCTCCTTTCACTCGTTGTTCGTCTATTATCCAAGAGGAAAAATATCGGGGAGATGGGAAAACGGTGACGTGTTTTTCATTGCTGACGAGAATATTTCTCAGTACTATGAACACACAATCAAATTTTATTTAGAGTTTCATAAGGGTTCCTTGATCATTTTTGGGCACCTCTGACATTTGCACAACACTCTAAGAAATATTAGGTTGATTAACTCTTAGCTTAAAAGTCGTCAGATTAATTTTCCCCGAGTCTGCCAAGCCAGTCATTTTTCTTCATTTCTGCTGGTAAATTATGAATGACAATTTTTTCCTGTCGAAGTAAAAGCACCAAATCATTTTCGCGACTGCACGATGTTTCACACTTGCGTTAGTTGTCTGCTTGCGTCATCCCAACAAGATGCCAAGTGTTCGATCTCGGCCTTTTCCGTAAAAACTAAAACATAGCATTTTAATTAAATAGCATTCATCTGCTCGGAATATAGTCACGGAGAAAAAAAGCGCTAATTTGAAATCAGTTCTCAGGTTGACGCATGTAAAATAAATCAAAGTGAGTGGTGCGAATCCTGGAGATGTGAATGCTTCCTACGTATGTTTCGAAAAATGGAGAAGGGAAAGAAAGAATAAGGACCTCACAGCAATTCTTCCGGTTTACACGGTTTCATCAAGAAGGTTCTCAAAAGTTAGTACTCTTTACGAAGCTATTCGTTTCAGGTATTCGGAAATTCGACGATTTTTTACTTCATGAAAATTCAGTATTTACGAGAAGTAGATGAAAACAGTTTCACATACGTATCTGCAAATGTTGACGTAGGTCCAAATATGTAAAACGCAACAGAAACACATTATAGTAAGCGCTTTATCAACTCGAATAACAAATCTGTTTTGTGTTTTGACTTAAGTAAGTCGATAAAACAGTTAATTTCCAACTCCTTCTTCTTTAGTATACTTGAAAATATAGGTCTTTTCACCTTATAAAATAATTCTATGAATTCATAACAGATTGGTTGACACGCCGCTTGTCTTACAAAAACATCCTTGTTAAGTTAATTGTAAGTAGCTAATCTTGCTGTTGTGAAATTCCCGGTGACGAGGACGTTTGAAATATACTTTTGCCCCTGCTATGATTTTCCGGCAATCTTTCTCACTTTCTTTATTGAAAATTTCAATATTCGAGATCCACCCTTGAATACTTATTTCAACAGATTCGAAAAAGGGAATTTACAAATGTATTTGTGCAAATAATTATTTGCGAGAGTTTCCCCTATCATCACAACTAAATGCCTGATGTTCCATCACTTAACATCGCTGAACACATATCACTACACGACAGGAAAGCTAAGAACATGTACCGTTTTTCGTTGAAATCGAGCTCTGTCCATGGTAACCCGTCTGCTTCGCCAATTTTGAAATACAACGGTGATACCAAAAAAATACCATACATTACATCACCGAGGACTACCTTGACCTAAGATTTCGCCCCTGGCTGTGTGAAGAGAACTGAGAAGACCTGCTTTGTCTAAAAAACTAAAAAAATAATTAACCTTTTGGGCCGCTTGCCAGGCCGCTTGCAAGACGCTCGTTTGAACTCCATTCCTGACTATAGGTAAGGAAACCACTCAAAAATATAAAAAATCAAACCGGCAAGTTTAAATTTACGCAAATCAACCTCAACAGTGTCGATAGATGGGGGGATTTGGGGAGTTTACTCTAGTATAGTTTAGCAAAATTCAGCTGAGCTAGCTCTGGTATAGGCTAAGGGTTCCATGGTCCCAGCGGCACATCCCCACCCGGAAATTCCCAAAGTACCACCCCCCGGGGGTTTGAACTTGCGCGAACAATAGCGTCTTGTTTGGTTTGTTTTAGCAGTGACTGTTTCAAACGAAAATGACACACGCCCGACGTTCGCTACCACAAAGAATTCACTTTCATTTCTCATCGTGATTTGTACGTGACATAATTTCGACAGGTGACTTTCATTAGAGGTTTTCTCTCCTTAAGACATTTTTCGTTCTCGATAGTTGACGTCATAAAATTAACTGTCCTGTCAAAGATTAAGGGCACCTTACGTTTATTCTCGAACGGCCGGGGTTTTTTACCACTTGACTTGTGCATACACATACAGCGGAGAACACGTTTTGTGTTATAGGTGAAGCACTTTAAGCAGTTAAGACCTTTGTAAATGATACCTAGGCTTAAATAGGTCATTAAATTCACGATGTGCTTTTCATCCTGTTACAGTCCAAACATTCAGTTTTAAAACAAGAGTTACAACTTCCTGCGTGGCAACTGATAACGCCTCTATGCTTACCGCAACCGCACGTAAAGCACATGTTATCGTACGCTGTTTAGGACTCCCGCAACGGACCAATCTACATGTTATGGCGCTGTCTCCCAGCTGTCATAGTTGATACGTATCTCGATTACAACATAGAAAGTAAAGTATATGAAGCTAACGAACACAGCTGCATTGTTTGTTCCCACTGTTCCGAGCTAAAAAGATCTGATCGAAAGAACCGTGCTAGAAAAAAATAATTTAATAAGAATAACTTAAGTGCCTGGTTTGTTGCGTGCAGTAAATATCTACGCATGACGTATGTTGACATTCAGTTTCCATTTCAAGGATAAACAGCAACTTATAGTTTGTTTTTTTAATTCCAAAACTTTCCGAAAGGCGTTCGAGAATATGCCAGATAAGATCAACTGAAACGAAAACAGAAAGGAAAAGGAAATCTAAAAAAAATAAATAAATAAATAAATAAATAATAATAATAATAACCAACTAACGCGAACTAAGCGAATCCCATTGGTTTAGTACATCATACTACATCAGTCTCTTTGAACCAGTTTAATGGAGTATTCGAAGGATCGATTGGACGACATTAGAGACGTTAGCACCATGACGATGCTGTGTCTAGTTTTCTCGCTTTCCGCCTCGCACCTTTACTTAATAACTCCATCGGATATCGGAAAAGTACATTTTCAGAAAAGAGAAGGACGTCCTTTGTCGAAAATGAAGACAGCTGTATCAGAAACCACTCGCTAATGAAACTCTCGCTGAAGAAAGACAACGGTATCAAAACCGATGGCGAGACAAGTTGTGTTCCTACCTAACTACGACCGATGTCTTTCATTTATTTCGTTAAAGAGCGTGAAACATTTGTGATGGCCACTTTTCAGGATATGATCGTCGAAGAATGCGGATGCTACTAAATGTTCGCGCGTCTAATTCATTTGTGAATTATTGAAAACTAGGACACTTTTAGTTCATTTTAATGTTTTGTTTTTTTATGGCCAGAAGGTAGCACTAAATATAAAATTGTTTACTGGCATAAGGTTTGGGGTTTTACAATCGTCACTAAAAATAGGAAATATAATTTATCTATTTTTATTTTTATTTTTTTGATTTGGTACACAAACAATGAAAAATAGAATTACGGTACAATGATTCATAAATTACAAAAATTGATATACAAAATTACAATGAAGAAATAAAACTATATATATTAAAGGATAGAAAACAAAATGGCGAGGGAACCTAACAAAAACCACGGAGCTAGTAAGCTTAGGTTCCCTCTCAAGAAATACCAGATGACTAAGTTAGATCAAGTAATTAATATAATGAAAAGCCTTACAACGATGAGTTAAAGCGATACCCCGGTTAACATCTTAATTTTTTTTTTTTTTCTAGGTGGTGATCAGGTCAATTTCAGCGTTAAGCATTGGCATTTTTAGTATTAACTGAATCGAAATTACTCTATATGTTTGCAGTAGTTCACATTGTATAACATGAAATTGTGATGAATGAACTAAATAAAGGGTTTCCCAAGAGAAACTCTTTGGATAGAAAATTGTACATAAGAAAAAAACTAACACATGCACGGTGACAATCTGGCAAATGTGACCCTGCATTATAATATTCGCTATGGTAAAAATCTTGAAGTAGCCCTTTTATCAAAGATTGAGAACCATAACAGAAAGAAAGCCATATAGCATAATGCCATTATGTTAAGCTGAGGCACTTAATTCTGATGTTTTGTGACCCACTTCACATTGGAAAATCTTCCACACCTTCACTTTTACCTTGAGAATTTAGTAAATGTGTAAGAACTTTTCGATTGTACTGATTTAAAAACCAAATATCAAGGATACGAGAAATAGGTGGAAGGGTCTACATCTGAATTTCGTTTTACTGTCCAAACAATTCCTTTGCAATTTTTTTTTCTTGAAGTGTTTTCTGGTATTTATTCAGTTCCAAGTAGCGCTATCATGGTAAACCCATAGCCTAAAAGCGATGTTTAATTTTAGTTTTGATCCACGCATCAAAATTGATTAGGTACTTTTCCTACGAGTCTGCATCAGTCACCACCTTTTCTGCCCAGTTGAAGAATGTGTGAAAAGCAGTTGACCGAATAAGTGGTCATCACTCAGTATCGTTTTCGTAGCAATGCTTTATTTTGAATAAAGCAATCGGCAGTGAGCGCAGCCATTTGTTTTACTTCGATTTTACTGATTTGACAGCGAAAGAATCGCAATATTCAACTAAAACATTTCACGCGCTGCTCTCAAGAATTGAGATCAAGTCCAAAGAATTACAAGTCTACGGGGAGAGTTTCATTCGATTAATTCGTTTCTGTAGTTTGCTCCGTGGAAGGATGATGGCTTCGAAGGATTTTGCTGAACCGACAGTCGGAAATATTTAAACTCAGCTGACTACGCTTCAGTCTCAGTCCGGGGTCTCAGTACGCTGAGACTTGAAGAGATATGACAGGAATGGCTGACTCCACTGCACGAACAGAATCGTCTCAGTCGGCGTAGAGTCGAGTCTCTGGACAAAGCAAGTATGGCCAGTTAAAACTGAAGTAACCGAGTTACCTACTCAAAGTCAAAACCTAGCCTCCCAATCCTGCGAAGCTATTTTGCTGTACCTTTAGGACGTCGACAAACGTGCGTGCTAATTTTTGCCACGAGCACCCCGCATTGAAAATTCTATCCGTGTCGATACGTGGTTTTGATTTAGAGATATGGAACGTCACTGAAATTTGTGGTGACCTGAGATATCAGCGTGTAATTCAAGCTTCACAATTTTAGGAATTTTATTCAGTCAATATTCAAGATTGTGCCGTTATTACAAGTTTGTTCTAAGGCCCTCCATTGGGGTGAACAAGCTGCTATTGCTGTGTCTTAATTACGTAACCAACGGTTCCTTCCCTTTTGGTGGGTAATAGTGACACAATTGTGCACTACATGTATTCATATGATGAAAGCAAACCAAACTGGATATATTCTGTCGTTCAAGTAGTTCCTGACAGAGTCGGAGAACTAATTCAGTACTGTCAGTCAAAGTACGCCATCATTTGGACGGAAATTCTTAGCTTGATGTTCATTGCAGAAAACAGTTGTCTCAAATGGCCCTGTATAAATCACTCACAGTCAAGGGAATCTGCAAAGTCTTCGTAGAAACCAGGTTCGGATAAAAACGATAACCGGTAAATCTGGAGTCGCAAACTCATATAAATTGTTGCTTTTAACGCAGTTTTAAATCTGACAAGTCACGAGCCGGACGAAGCCATGTTTTAGGCTTAAGCATTGTCTCTGAGAATACAGTCGACTGAAGCCGATCCGCAGTACTATTTACTACCTCACAGTACTTTATAAGACCTGGTGTTGTTCGCATTGTATTGCAAGACTTCACAGTCCAAGTTCTTGGGTCACTTGAAGGCATTCACTGTAAACAACTCGAAGCAGCCGAAAATCTGCAAATAATCAAGCACAGACACCTTATCTGGAACTCAGCTTTGTGTGTTGCGATTATTCACCGGCTGGACTCTGAACCGTGGACATTTCTTTGCTGACTCAAATGACCTATGTGTGTTTAAATGAATGGCGTATTAAATTATATATCCGTATTAAAGATCATCCTGAGCTGAGTGAACTGATCCTCCAGGTGAGCTTGCCTACAATTTTGTAGCGCGATCAAAAAACGCACCATGTTTTTGTGCCGATTTCATTTGCATCTCAAAATCTGCTGTTCTTTTACAGAAAATTCTTGTCTGAAGAAGCTTAGCAAAAGTTATCGTTTATTTGAGCCAGTCTGAGTGAAGTCTCAGAAAAAAGACACGTCAAAAAAGATCGCTCGTCAAACGTGCTAACCAAACTGAGAAGAACAAGGAAAGTTTCAGCCAGACCTAACAGCAAATTACTCATTTTTCACCACGATTCCTCAAAATGCTTACTAGATCTTCTACTCTTCTGGTCCGTTTCTTTTTTATATTTTCTAACTGTTTCGGTGATGTGGACTTAAATGGACAATCGGTTGCATGTCGATGCCTGCTTAGTTTTGAAGACGAAGCAATGTGCAATTTGTGAAGGCCTCAAGGTAAGCGTGTCTCAGGTTATCTTTCCAAATTTAATTAACTATAATTTGGAAGCGAAATTTAATGTAATTTTAAAGAGAAAAATAACGATATTGATGGTGAAATGGGCTTTATTTTATAGTTTTGTGGCAAAACTGAGCCAAAATTCTTTACTGAGCTACGAAGAAAACTGTAGAGCTACAAGGCTATAACTTAAATAAATAGTTTAGTGTCAAGCGTATCATAGTATCAGACTGTAAAGGTTTTGATAAAGGTTTCTGTTTCTGATATAACTCTTGGTTCGTTGTTTTCTCTTCGGCTCTATCTTTCAATTTTATGGTACGATTACATCGAAGTGTAGCTTTAGTTTATGTGGAAGAAGAGTAAATGTATTCGGAACTGTCATGTCTAGAAAACGAAATGATTTGCAACGTACGAAATAATTCCTGTACTGAGAGGCTTTGCAATTACAACTGCAGAAATCATGACCCCGAATGTTTAGCTCATATAAACTTGAGCATTTGCTTCGCATGTCAAAATATCTAACTTTCCCCACTTCTCACACCTCACAAAGTGAAATTTATTCCCAGCTCAGTGATGTCGTTCTGTTGAGGCTTATACAGCTTTTTTCGATGCAGATTTTTGTAAATCCTGAATATTTTTCCTTTCTAGTAATGCTGAGACCTCTTATGTTTTCCTTCAGTAAAGTTGAAATTGTTACTACTTGTCTTGGATCGTAGCCAGTTGGCACGGGATAGGTCCTTTTGCTTGATACCAGGATTGATACTGGGACATATAGTAAACAAGGCCTGGAGGCATGAAGACCTTGTTTAGTAGTTCTTGTCATGGTGGTTAAGTTTGTGCCCCCAAACCTATGAAACACAAGAATTTTATTAAATACACTGAGACCACTGAATGCCAACTACTGCAACACTTCCCAGTACTCAAAACATTCATCGTCTGCTGTAGGTTTTGTTATTGTCTTCAGATAGACCTATAGGCCCAAGAACTTGAGCTTGTCTTTCTGTTTATCTCAACAATGCGGTGGTGTACTGCTTTTGTTGAATTGCTTTTTGTCTTGAAACTCCATTAGATGATTTACCACTTATTACAAAAATGAAAGGCAAAATGAGACGTGGCACATCTAGCTCGTGTAAATGCATATCTATAAACTAAAATGAAAAAAGTAGCAAATTAACCCCAAGTGTACACATTCAAACGATTTAGCTTTTTATCACTCACTCACAGTCGGCAAAAAGTTTCTTTTTACCAGTTAGTAAATTCTCAACCGGTATTTATAACTTCATCAACCGGTATTCATAACTTCATTAAAGATTGATTGATTCATCAAAGAGTAAAGTTGAGTGCTTTCCAAAATACGTACGTGTAAACAGATCTAGTACGAAGAAATGTATTCTGCTATTGTCGAAACATTTAGAAAGGCACCGACCTTTACCTAAACACTTTTTAAGAAAAAACAAAACTGGCGAAAGTTCAAATGAGGCCCAAAAGTACTGTGAAATTGATGTTAAAATCTTTAAATAACAAATATACTTTTCAAGAACACTAAACAAAGGTTACATAGTTTCACATAAACATTGATTTCTCCTAAGGTTTCCGTCTTAATTATAGTTTGCGGAGTAGCAATGCCAGTTATTTTGCCAGCAACTGAAATTGGTTATTCATCCTGATAACATTCAAACACAATATTGGGAAATTTGCATACGCTCAAAAAGCAATAAAATAAAAAAAGCAGGATTCAAACAACCTCGAGACAAGACACAATTAATTACTTTAAAGAGTCAAATATACAACTTAAACGCTCAGCCATGCTCTTTTCTATGTTTTCCAGCCTGTAATTTAAGGACACAGTTATTTCTGAGGGACATCAGCGGCCTAATTGAGGACTAAACGCTTATGACAGTTATACTACACTCGATCACCCATTTGGCGAAACCTCTTGTATTACCATTCGGATGAATGTTATTACGCAGTACCTTCGTATTGTATTTGTTGTTGTTTTGGTGTTCGCAGAAGCATTTTTTTAAGTTTTAAGCGTGTCCAGTCGATCTTACGAGTATTAAGTTTAGCCTCGGCGTTAGGCATTGTCAAAATGGAGATAACGCCAGCATCGAACAAGGAACCAAAACATGACTTGCGTGTTGTGTCTGCTTTATAATAGCAAACAAAAACCACTAGCTTCGCCACCCGCGCTCTCAATTCAAACAAAGGACAATAAATTGCATGTAAGATAATGCGCTGATATTGTTCAAAACAAACTGCCTTACCTTTCAGAATTCCTCCAAAAACTGTTGCTTCAAAACACAATTGATACTGGACTGAATCATGAAAACATCTCTGCGTGTTCGGTGGTAAGGTATGAAGTTGCATGCTATCAATATTATGACGTCATCATGTCGTCATAATTTTAAACCTCTTTTAAATCTCTGTTTTCCTCACTGTGCTTACGTTTTCTTCGGCTTGTCTCCGAAAACCCATTTTTTAAGAGCTAAAAGGGCCTGTTGTTGTTTGATGTTAACTGTCGATAGCGTAATGAATGATAAGGAATGACATGGAATGATATGTGTTCCGGTGAAGCACTTGCATTGGTAAGGTGAAAACTGACAAGTGAATGTGATCGGGGAAATCTCCATTCACCTGACAAAGTCTCAATGTTTTTCTTTTAATTATTATTATCAATTATTCAGTTTGGGTTGCCCAGCTTACACACAGTGTATATTGATGTTGAAAATGAATAATTTCGCAATTTTTATCACGACGAACGAAAAAACTACCGGAAAGGCTTCCATTCTATGGCGTTGAATATTGATTCGTCATAATTACAGTCGTTCTGGGGAGTGGGACTTTCATGGAAGGAATCAGACAGATCACCACTGTCAAATGAGCTGATCGACCGCGACGGACCTCACCGCCGCTTTAATGCGTTCCTCTCATTTACTTCGTAAATGATAATTTGACAATTAACCCCTGCCGAAATGTTGTTCCATTTAACATCTGAGTTTCAAAGCATGAAAATGAACTTCGGGCCCGGGTTTCCGGTTTCTCAAAAGACGTTTAATGCACGCATAGTTAGTCCACGTCAGAGATAAAAAGTCTTTTAAGGTTTTATTCCTACAAGCCAAGGTAACAAAAGAAACAAAGAAAAACTTGCTGTAAAATACTGAAATTACACTGGTTATGTCCGCTTTTCTAGAGAAAGCCATCAGCTTCTTATTGCTGAACATGTTATGTTGTGTTTAATGTAAGTTATCTGCCTCTGACAAAACAGGATAAACCCACGACCCGTTTCCCATAAATAGCAACTTTTCTGTTGGTGCAAAGGTTAAAGAATTCTCGGCAGTTGTAAGGTTATCCTGCTCTGCGGTACGTCTAGTTGTTTGTTCAGGACATTTTGCCGCGATGTTTTTTCGACAACAATTAATTAACAATCCAAAAGTCACGTACCCAAACTATAAGATTGAATGCATTAGCATGAAGATTTAAATAAATATATTCACTTCCAGTTAACTCTCGTAAAAAGTCCACGTAAGGTTAAACCATGTAATGATTTGCCGCATCTCACTTTCACGTAGATTGATCCATTGTTTTTCTTTGGAGAATGTAATGCTCAGTTCAATATATGCTGAATTCATGATGAATGACAAACCTTAAAGACTCGCCATTCATAATGAATTGACACATTTCAGCTTTAATCACGTGAGCGGAGTTAAAATTCGGTTTGTATGCACTTTGGCCTTCCTCGAACACACGGGCCATATCTGAAAAGCGCATGGTTGTCTATCAGAAAAATATTCTTTAAGTAACTGCTTAAGATTCACACTTATTTGCAAATCCTGCAGCAGCTCAAAAGAAGAAAAAAAGATATTTTTCTTTATGTATTTGTTGGATTATTGAATTGAGAATAGCTCCCTGAATAACAACATCAACTAGCTTTATTTACGTGACCATAAATACTTACAGTGTTGCAAAAGCTTTTGTAAACTAAAACTAAAAGTAAAATTGCCGACATAGTGACGTACTCTCCTTTCTTCATTTCAAACTTAGTCTGGCGAGCCCGACCTACGTTTGACTCGTGAAGTTTATTTGAGCCCTGTGCTGGAAAGAACGGTTTTTATTCAGTCTTTTGACAGCCACAACTTGAAAAATGCTCACGGATTATTTACCAGTCTGCCTTGGAGACCCTTAGTTTATTTAGAAGGGGCATCGATAAAACACAGTAAGCTTGTCAATAAGTGCTCTAATAATAAATATCCGTCTTGCCCATAGAGCCCTCCAACCTTTTGTTCCAAGGAAAAAAGAGATCCAAAGCCCTGAGGGCATTTTCTGTTACAGTTTATATGTCTATCATATCAAACATTTATTGTTCTTTTAAACCCACCAATGCTGAACAACCGATTTACCCATAAAAACTCGTTTTACCTGATTTCGGTATGCTCGATTCTAGAGTTCTTCTCTTTCGGGACGAGAATACTCGGCTTCGTTCATAGTGGTCCTAAGGAATATAAACTGAAGCATTTTCCTTGTTTGTGTCGAGTTATAGAAACACGAGCGAGAGGAAGTTTCGGAGAACAAGCAATGAGCCGCACGCGCGCGGGTGCTTCCACAGCCTTGCTAATCGTGAATAGCGCCATTATCACAAACATTTTGACTCTATGTGGTCATTGGATTCAGCGAATATAATTAAAAGGATGCAACACTTTCAGAAGATGAAAATATTGTCATAGTCACTGGAATATGGAAGGGCACCAAAAAACAAGTTTAGAAAGAACGCACAAAGCAAAATGGGCCAAGTAGGCCAAACTGTTTGGATCTAAAAAATCTACAAAATCTTAACTGACAAATCATAGGCATTTAACTGTCCAGCAGAAATCTCATTAAGCGCCCAAATTCTAACACGTTGTGTTTGGGTCCCAAGGAAGTACAGGGTTCCAGAGCTCCGGACGCAAAACAGCGGAGCTCCAAGGTTTCAACGCCAGGGTTTCAACGGGACTCCAGAGCTCCATAACACCTACTCCGCTGTTCAGACTGTTGTCTATTAGACTGCAGTCCCAATATTTACCCAAAATGAAATCAGGGAGTAATTTGAATAAACAATTTAGCCCTTTTCCATCTTTCTGTTGTCTTTATTTACTAGCGTAAACAGAAAACGTAATACAGAAATGGCGGGAAAACTCACGCCATACCTCACGTGATGTCAGGTGATTCCAAGCTCAATAGACACACGTTTCAGGAGGTCTTTTCTAGGCGATCCTGACTCGCCTTTTATGAGATGATGGGTAATGTAAACGTGGATAATGGAATTTTCTTGCACCATACAATGAAGGGGAATCGTATCCTACGGCTTCTGCCATCCACTTCCCTCTGTACTATAGAGACTACCAGGTGGCGTTACTAACGGTTGCTGCCAAGCTAAAAACTTCGCCTTCAACATTTTTTTTTCTGTTTTTAACGAACATTCACAGCAATTTGACGTATGTTCGTAACTGTCCAACTGTTCTTTGAACATAGAACATTTCAAACATGCCTATTGTTTATTTACACCTATTTATTTTACTTTTTAAGGTCAAGTTCAAGCATGTAATTCCTCTAATTCTAGACCGAAATTTGTTCGATAAAATCTCGTAAAGCTTGACTTTAACGTTAAAAAATAACGATAATCGACATTTTTTCAGCGCAACTCCTAGGAAAATTGGCAAGATAACAGTGAAGTGTTTGGAACTTTTCCATTATTTTGACCTTGGTAAATAAACTTGAAAAGAGTACCAAACGTTTACGCGTTACATTCTCTCTCCCCACGTTAACGCGACCCCATGCATTACTCGTATATCAACTATACCAATAAACAATGGGACTGAAACTTGCGTGAAAATATGAGCTGCAAATATTGCGAAGAGAGTAAACTTCAAAGTGAGGTACAAAAGTTATTTTTCTTTGTTTCAGGGTTGGTTGTTGTTGTTTTTTTTAATGTTATTTTTGTATGCCACGCGTGAAAATTGGAATAAAGCTTGAATAATGGAATATTTTCTGAAAAGTATATTGAATATGGGCTAAGTCTTAAGAACAGTGCAGACGTTTTTCAATCACAATGAGGCTACAGCGTTCATTTAAGATCCCTTAATACCTTTTGTTTTTGCTCACTGTAGCAGTCTATTATACCGATGAAACATTTGTAGATTTGATATTTATGACTGTCATTTTATATTTTTTCATACTTGATTTTACACAAGTCGAACAGAACAGTCGTCTCCCTGATCTTTCATCAGCGATATAAGCGGAACCACCACCAAGACGATGGAGTTGCTATGCGCTTGATCTCCATTCAAACAATCAGACGCATACGGAGCTAGCTCGAAAGTCAAACTTTTCCCGGCTCCGATTGGTGCAGAAACAAACACATAGATTCTACGGACTAAAACGGCCTTCTTCTTATCCCGTTTTTGGCCGGCTTATACGACCAATAAAAGCAAGCTAAAATTTGCTTTTATTATTCGTATAAGCCGGCCATGACAGTATGATGTCAAGTTATATTCAGCACTGTTGGTAAATAGCTATTCTTCGATATGTAACGTGATGAATTATTGAAGCCCTGAGGATCATTTTAGTCCGTAGAATCTATGTCATTAGCAAATTATTTACAGACGTTCGTTTGATATGTTCAGTTGATATCTTAGTCACTTTAAAACAAAGTAAGCGCAAGCTTACGACGGCTTACGATAGCTTATTAATAAATTTACAGAGAGCACAAGACCGTTTAAATTAAATTCAGTGAGTGATTTTTATTATTATTATAAGCTTATGGTGAGCTGGTCTTGGCCGGTTCACAACATCCGTTATGGCAAGTTTAATTCGCTGTCAAATTCATCCCACATCGATTCTATCCAAAATATCCTCTTCTTGTTTACTCCACAGTGTGCATCAATGTCGAATTCGAAGAAAGCACGACATGAGGTTTAGATCGCTCTATAGTTGCGTAATATGCAGACATCTTGCTTTTCTCTTTGCAGGAAGATAACCTCCAAGTTAAGCATAGCATTGTGTACTTCATCATTCTTTCCTTCATTGCTCATGGTTTTCGATATTTTCCTTTAACCTTCTGTAAGTCATTTCTTTCCTGAAACAAATTTAAAAACTCACAACTTCTTTTAGATGTACTTATTTACTCCCTTTTGTAGTATGACACTCTTACTCCGGTTTGGCGTGCACTCATACGAAATTTTCTAGATTTTGTTTGTTCATTGCATTGGGCAGTCCTCTTATTAAAGATCAGCTTCTCGCTAGACACAAACTTTCAATCGACGATGTTCCTAAAGTACTGATTTTTTTTCTCAGCCTACCAAAAACTTACGCACTTGTGGAATCAAAGCAGATGTATGGATGTTCTGTAGGATAACGCAATGGAAAGCGTTGCAGTAGATAACAAAAGGAAAAGCCGATGAAAGTTTGATTTCTCGTGGAAATACAGTAAACAGGCAGTCCTTTTCGTAATCAGATTTTATGCTATAAAATACATCGATTGTAAGTTGTTTTGTAATGAAAATTACACACAGATTTTGCCTTTCTGGTCTACACTGTGGGATAGGATTAGGATTTAAATAGGATTTTCAAAGGAAATCGTGAACAATTGCTGAATTAAATTAATTTTAATCGGAATCAATCCCCAAACAAGCACCATGACAGCAAAATACATCATTTAGTCATGAAAGAGTCGCTGCACTTGATGAATTGTCGTTGTCGTTGTTTACTCCACGAACAAAAGCTAGCACCTTAGGTGGCTGATATATGGATTTTATCGAGACATGAAATAGGGTAAAGGTGTTAACAACAGTGCAGCACGCTTGTACCGTTGCAGTTATGTCCTATGTAGCAGACATGTCCTCTGACGTTATGTGATAACCGGGCCAATCATATCATGCGTTCTATCTAATAACACGCAGCATAAGACTGGTAACTAAACTCCGTTGCAGTTCGGTCTTCGAGCAAAATTGATTTTTGGAGGGGTAGCGTACGGAAGCAGTATTTGACTTTGTATGTCTTTACTCTGAACCAGAGTGACTCTGAACGTAAATATGCAGCGACTATTTGCAAGAATGCCATTTACCTCACAAGATTTCTATCGGAAATTGACCGCTTAGTGTATTTTCAGTTTCAAATTCAACATGAAAGTTCGATCGAAGATTTAAACAGTGGTTGCTCTCCGGTTTGCGAACTGCGTGTTCCCGGCCAGCAAATATTAAACTCCGCGCTTTGATTATCCTCAAATTATTCAGATCGTTTAATGATATTACAGAGGCAAAACAAACTTTCTGAGAAGCAGTGTCACCAATTTTAGTTTCGGTGCTATAAAACTACCACTCAATCTGCGCAATATTTCTCTATTCCCAATCTTGTCACTCACACGAAATCCGGTTCGCGAAAGCCCTCTCCTCAGTATAAGTTTGTTGAGGCTGACTGAACCTTTTTGGGTAAGCCGTCTCCTGTAGCATCGAACATTTATTACAGAAATTTTCTTGTCGAGTAGATTTTTATGGCCGGAGTGCTTTCTAACTGTTCCTAGTTCGCTTTGCTTTACAAAACAGCAGTAGTAGTCAAAAAACCACAGAGCACTTTGTGGCCTATTGAAAACACCACAGAGCGCTTTGTGGCCTACTCAAAACACCACGGAGCGCTTTGTGGCCTATTCAAAACACCACAAAGCGCTATGTGATGTTTTATTTTGGGATTTAACATTGAAAACTGGATGGCTCGTTGACTCGCAAATATCTCACAGCTATTTTCTGAAATAATTTGGTTTTTCCAATTTTTCACACCACAAAGCGCTTTCTGGTCTATTCAAAACACCGCAAAGCGCTTTGTGGCCTATTCAAAACACCACAAAGCGCTTTGTGGCCTATTCAATACACCACAAAGCGCTTTGTGGTCGTCATCGTAATCATAGCGATTCTGTCAGTGGAAATTATACTATGTGGGCAAAACTGGCAGAGGGGCTCTCTTATTTTGACAGGGAGGTTGGCAAGATTTTCGCACCACCCCTTACATTAATTATGCATGCAATTTTTTGACTGACTCGTTCTTTTCACGATTGCTGTTTGAGTATAATGTGATAGTTTGAGATAGTTGCATACATAATTAATGTATGGCGCTGTACGGAAATCGTACCTGGAGGTTAGCCGAGTGCTGTTAAAGAAACCTCTGAAAGGAACCAATAGATTTTCGCAAACGTGCTGAGCAAGGTTATGTTGAACACTATTTCAGTTTTTGTTTTTAGAAAGAAATATCACCGAACCTCCGATATAAGACTTGATACCCTTAAAAGTACTCGTTATGGTTATCGGAGAGAGCACTGACTGCTAATGAGATTTGCATTCCTGGGATCGGCTGGAACTAGCTACAACGGGTGCGTGTTATTAACCGGGAGAGACGATGAAATGAAAGCAGAAGGTTGAAAATTAGGAATTCAGTGATACCTCCACCTATCACTTGTTTCGGTTAGAGAATCTTAGAGGGATTTATTATGTTCATTGATTTATAGCTCTATTGTTAATCCTCGTTTGTAGGCACACCCCTCAGGAATTAAGCATTGAACATGGAATGAAACTTACGTCGGATACTGATATGGGTATTTCTTTTTTTAACAAGTCTATGGATCTCGCCGTAACATTGCAAGGCGAAGAACTCGACCAATGTTTTACCAACACGGACCTCATACTAGTTCAATAACATAATTCAGTTATGACAAAGAAGATTACAAATCTTTTTTTATTTATTTATGGCTAGACTGGAATTTATACAACTGGTGTTTTCATGAGCAGGTATAATTACCATTATCACTATCAACTGGAATCTTATAGATCTTTCTACACACGGGCGAACCAAAACAATCTGACTTGTGACCTTGAATTAATTGGCTTGAATTATCTGCAATGCTCACGTATGATACAAACCGTTGCTTTATCCAAACATTTTCGAAAATTATATTTTAGGGCATGTTTTTAGCCTGTGTTGTAAAACCACTATAATCTTGAGATTTGTATTGTTACAAAGGCAAAATAACCAAAGTTAGAATTAGTTTGAGAAATTCTATTTTTGACAGATAAATGCCTTTTGGACATACTAATATAATACTTATCATTGCATTTACAGTGGTGCACTTCTGACACTGACCACCAAACTAATTTTTTTTCATCATTTTTTGACATGTTTTCAACAACTTTCCTATGGCTTCCATTCAAATCTGGCAAATCCAAATTATGAAAAGAAATGTGAGAGGTGGAGTTGTCGACTGATCAACAGGTTACATGATGCTTGATATTTTCACCATTCATGCATTTTGATTAGCTTATTTAAACCAAGGAAGGTGGACACACTTAGTCAGGCACGACTGTGGCTGGGTTCTTACTACAAAGATGAAAAGTTCTGTCACTCTTTTGTCCCTTAAATCTAGATCCAACAAACTAGTCACAGGCAACACAGTGATTTGTGGTTCATTTAGTAAAAAAAAAGTAATGACATATTTTCTTCAGCCTTTGAGCTTGGGCTAATTTGAATAAGCTGTTGTAAATGTAGAACAATCAAAACAATTTCAGACTCATCCTCTATTTACTTATTACTTATTAATACATCTGCTAAAGAAATCCTGATAAAAATTTTAAAAATCTACGAAATAAATACTGATTTTATCACTGTCACTAAACTCATCCTCTATTAACTTTCTGTAGAGGTGTTCATCATCATTGTCTTGTTCTTCTTGCCCTTCCGCTTGTTCTTCTTGATCCTCATCCTTCTTCTTCTTCTTTGTCTTCTTCTAACTCCCCCTCCTCCTCATCGATCATATCATCTAATGCCTCCAGGTATGGTTTGGCCAGGCTATTAAAAATATGGAGATGGATTTACTTCATCAATAGACACAACAATATTGTGGAAAACTGAAACTTTCTGTGAAGGGGCCTGTTACGGCTATTTCGTGTTTTCTTTGTGTCCTTTTTTGCTCCGTATGTTAATGTATTTTTTCACATTCTTCATGCTTTTTTTCTCGCGTCGTATGTAAATTTCGTTGCGTATATATTTGTGTTATCCTTTCATGTTCGTTTAGTGCTAGTTTATCGTCCGGTACACTTGTATCTTCTTGGTTCCCTGAACCCCGTTGCCAGCATTTTGGTAAGCCGTTTAGTTTATCGTCTGTTTGTGTTTTCCTCTTAGTTTTCTGCCGTCTTCAGTTAGTTATTTGTAGTAATTCGTTTCATGTTTATCTTTAGGAATTTACCTTCCTCCTACGGAAAGTGAAATAAATTTGCTGGACTAATTGAAACTCGCTTTAAGTTGTGTCTGAAGTCGGCCCTTTGCCCCTTCAGGGCCCATTTCTTGAAACTTCCTGGCTATTCAAGGGCTTGTCAACTTACAAGGACCGTTTTCAGGCTGCTGTTTTGGGCCCAAAGCACCAAACTACCTAATGAAACTGAAATCAGTTTTTAAAAAGAGCATTGGAATTACAATCTAAAGTACAACAGTAATATTATTATAATTCAAATTATAAATATTCATACTGTATTTTGAAAGTGGAAGTTTTTTCACGAGGAATGTGAACGCCTTAAAGAGATCTTTTCCCGACTGTGCGATCCTGACGACCTTGTGCAGTCAATCATTCGCAGATTTATTGAATCAAAAGTGTCCGAGGATTCACATACTCGAGTGGCTGATAAAAGAGAAGCCCCAGTCAGAATCGTGTTGCCCTACAAGGATCAGAAATCTGCAAACGTAGTACGTAAACAGCTGGCTGACCTCAGTCGGAAGATCAACGCAGATATTAACCCAGTTTACACAAGTAGAAAGATCAAGGATGAAATTAAGGTCAGGGAAGACAAGCAGCCTCTTGTGAGTCAACAATGCGTGGTGTATTCATTTCAGTGTGGCCTGTGTGATGCAGGCTATGTCGGTTACACGTGCCAACACCTACACCAACGAATTGAAGAACACAAAGGATCGGCAATCGGAAACCACCTCAGAGAGCAGCACGATATGGAGCCAGAAGACATCGCACAGAGTTTTCGAATCTTAAGAAAGTGTCAGAACAAATTTGGCTACCTTATTTTTGAAATGTTTTTTTTTTTTTTTTGTCAAAGAACTGAAACCAACGCTAAACAAACAGTGCGATTCAATTCGCGCCCAATTATTTGTTTAGAGCAATTCTTGCTAAGATTATTTTCTTTTTCCATTGTATATTTTTAACACTTTTTCACATATTTTATCACATTTTAGCGTTCGCCACATTCTTATCTATTATAAGTTGTTTTTAACATATTTATGGCTATATGCTATTGTAGAAAATTTACTCACTTGAAAATGACCTCGTAGAGGTCGAAACGTCGTGACTTTTTAGCGCTAGTTTTTATTTCAAAATCGATTTCTAAGAAACTACTTATTAACATACTGTATTTCTATACCTAACTAAGAAAACCAGTTTTTGATTAATATGATGCAAATGGACTTCTCTATAAACTCACTTCCTTCAACTTAATGTCTGCTAATTTTTCACGCAAATAGCAAACCACCAGTTGTGATTGCAGTTACCCGTCTCACTCTACATAGCAATTTTCAATTTGGTTTCAAAATTAACTTGCATTTGGGTTTGCATCACTGCTCTGTTTTGCATCCTGTACTTTCTTTGTTGTGTTGTTTGTAATATTGTTAATACTCTGGTTCTGGTTTCAAGACACTTCAATGAAAACTGTTCAGACATCACTTCCTTCCTGCATGAGATGAAGTAATAGTTAAAAGCACATGCCATTTTTGGTCTGGGACATTGATGGGGATTCCTGGACAGGCCCCCAGGTGAGCTCCCATCTGCTTTCAAAATTACATCATTAGCCTAGCAAAACTAGTGCCAGTCCTAAACCCCACATTAGAATTTAAAATCCTTAAAACTCATAGTGTTGTTGTTATTGGGATAAGATGTTCTAGGTTCCGAGCTACTGTGTCTGAAACACCTCACAAGATTAGAAGCCACAGATTTAGGAAAGCCATTCCCTAACAGAACGTTTTAATCATTGTTCTTTGTTTCTGAATAAGAGAGTCTATTTCACATATACGAGAAGCCCGGCTGGTGCAACAAGGCCTAACCCAAGTAATTTTGGCAAGTCAACGTACTTGACTAGAAAACAAGACATTCTGTCCAGTGTTTGTGTGATTCCTATAAATGTCAATGGATGTTCTTTTGAGAGAAATGTCCAGGAAATGGATCAAGCCATCTTCAAATTTGTTGACTGTAAAACATGTCAGATTTATTTGGTTTGTCCATCAACAGCATATCTTCAAAATAACGTCCATAAAACTACTCATTTATAAGGCCACTGTCAAGCATTTTACGAACAATATCATTTTTGAGTTCTGTCATGATAAAAAAAAACAACAACAACGGCCTAATGAAGAACCCAACAAAATGTCATCAATTTGGTTGTCGAGTGCTCTCTTAATTAATTTGGTGTTAATCAATTTATTGTCATTAACTCCAAAGAAACCAATCTGAACAACTGTCAGGGCTTGCTGTCAGGGCTTGCAAACTCCAGTTCCTCTTAGAGTGAAAACAAGGTGTTTTCCTTGCACATCTACATGGGAGAGTATCATAATTTATGTGGGTGGTGGTGGTGTATCGAGTTGTGTTTGACAAACCCTTTTCATTTTTTATGTTTCTACATATAGCAATATAAAGGAACTGTCTTTTAACTGTTTAATAGCAAACCACTTTATTTTTAAAAAGTGTCTGTTATTTTTAGTTAAAGTTAATTTGGCTCACAATTCCTTTCTATTTAAATGTATGTTGCTTGAAAACTGCGATCTGGTGGCCCTAGATGCAATTTGAGTTTTTCTGTAATTTTGAAAAGTCAAGCCCCACTGTTTGTTATTAATATTGTATCAAAAGGATAACACCATTCTTATCATGGTTATTCTATTGATTCCATTTCATCATTACTTAAGGTAGTTCTGCAGTTATTGTGGGCACACTACCCCATGTCAAAGTTTGCAACATAAATTTTGGGGCTTTGAAGTGTTGGCTAAGAAATTTTGGGAAATATTTTGTCTTTCACTCGGTGATAATGTTACTTAATTCCATTTACTAGGGAAAATATTTTTATTCTTACTGGTGTTTGACTGGACCCCATTTTTTGGACAACAACACTACCAGTAAAAAAAATTTTGCTGGCATACTTTTACTTAATTTCTGGAACCAACTTATTTTGACTTAATACAAACCATGCCCAAGTTTTGGGGAAATCATTTGAGCAGAAGTTCAGAAGTATTAACTTAAAAGTCAAAGACATGTAAACTCAACTCTAACATTCACTGAAAGTTTCTACAATTGACTCTCATTTCCACACCAAGCCATGAACCCAAATTTTGTGAGAAGCTTGCCCCAAAGCTTGCTAAATAAAAGTGGCTAGTCGATTAGTGATCGTGCAAACCATAAAAAGCATTAATCCCTAGTTCTTAAAATACTATAAAATGCTTGATAACCTCACTG